>NC_059133.1:94191904-94494935 GCF_020740605.2 Lemur catta | reverse complement strand
AACTCAGGAGAGGAAGAAGGCTGGCTTCCTTTCATGGTTTCGGTGTACCTCCAAAGTGGGTTTGCTAAATTCTAATCTCACAAGATGTTTACAAAATAGAGTCTATGTTCAAACAGCACTGGGTACTCTACCCATGAGTGACTCATTTGGCAATATAAGCAAACGCAGCCTGGTAGGTTTCCTCGGGTAGGATTTGCAAGTGTTGATGAGTAAGTCCCTTTGGTAGTGTCACTGGTTGAGACTGGGATGAACCGATGACTTCTGAGCAAGCCAAAGTGAATTGCCAGTTTTGTAATGGCCAAGCCTAAGATATTAATAGTTTCCCAAAACTGACGTTCTTCCATGTCTATGGGCTGGGGTGGGGGGAAACGACAGTCATAGCTACATAAGTTTGTGAATTCTCAATCACTCAGATACCGCGTCTAGCCTTAGATTTTGATCTCTTAGTGCAATAACTGTTGAAGGAGATAATCCTTTGGGCTTTGGGGTGAACATATTCCTGCTAAAAATTGCTGGCAAAGGCTACAGAGCTTGCATAATGAATAGAAAGACCATAGGGAAAGAGGGGCTTCTCTTATCCTTTCTCTCCTTCTCAACTCCAGCAAGCATCAGGAAGCTCAGTTCAGAGCTGAGGATGGGAATAAAGTATCTTCCTGAAATTAAAAAAGAAAAGAACAAACTATTAATACATGTGACAATGTGGACTAATCTCAAAAACATTATATTAAGGGAAAGGAACCAGACGCACAAAGTAAAGATGATATGATTTCTTTTATATGAAGTTCAAGAACAGACAAAACTAATCCGTGGTGACGCAAATCAGATCCATGGTTGCCTCTGAGGGACAGGGATTGTCTGGAAGGTGGCATCTTCCGTTTATTGTGGCAACTTTCTGAGTGAGGGAAATGTTCTTATTTTGGTCTGGGTGGTAGTTACATAAGTATATTGAGATGTGTACTTAGGATTTGTACATTTAAAAGTGTGATAATTATACCTGAATAAATTACTGTTAGCCTGAAAACAAAAAAAGAGGACAGAATCAGGAAATACGCTGGGAGCTCTCTTAGCAAGAGTCAGTGTGTTTGTTATCACACTGGCGTATGTGGTTGTACTTACGTTTGCAATTAATTAAATTTAATTTAATGGTACTTATATCAACTATATGCATAAAAAGAGTCAAAGTTTTGGTGAAAAGTAAATTAAATGCTCTGGAATGTTTCAATTAAGGTGGATTACTACCAAGAATTGTTGTCAATTAGAAGTGGGTGAAACAAATATAAAAGATTGAAACAAAAGTAATAAAAATCCAGGTTTTTGGACATAGACTCTGCAAAAGTATAAGCTCTTGCTCTACTTTAAGGAAATCAAAACTGGAAACTGTCAAGGATGAATTAAGAGTGTGGCTTGTGCAAAAAAAATAAAAGACAGATTGAAACACTCATCTTCAGATCCATATTCCCGGGCCCATATAAAGTTTTATAATAAACATAAATTTATGTGTTGAGTTACAATAAAAAAGTTCATCATACATCCATTCCATGTTTATCGATTCCCCACTTGAATCAATCATTTGAATTACCCAACCAACTACTTGGCCATGGAGCAGGAATAAGGTTTTTACTTCCACTGAGAAGTGGAGATCCAAGAAAATTGCAAAGGTACAACTTTCCTAAAAGCTAGGCATCCGTATGTTCTCCGGGCAGAGAACAGGCAGATGCACCAACCGTGTGAATTAATCCGTGTGAGCAAGACGGCCCTGTAGCACTTCACAAATCTGATTTCCACTCCGCGTTTAAATATGATGCCCACATGTAGCTCAGCGTGTTTGTTGTTCTGTGTGATACCCTGTCTTGCCCCCTTCCTTATGACTCCTGTGTGCAGGCCACAGCAGGGGACAGGGAGCAAGTGGAGTCATCTGGCATCACTCAGTTCTTGTCAGTGGGCAGCCCGTTTGTCAGCTGGGAGGGGCATACACTAGTGACACAGATTTGCCATTTTGAAAAAGGCCTATCCTTGTCACAATTAGAACAATGAGATTCCCGTTATACTGCTAGTACTAATACTTGCCCCCAGGGCTTCTCAATGTTATATTTGAAATCCAGTTTAAGCTAACAAAGAACCACTATTCACACAGCCATTATTTAGAGACCAAGTTAGAATTGCCCTGACAACTAGAATTCTTTGTTTGGGTCAAGAGGACTAATCAGTACTAAGTATTAATAAGAGACATTATGCTTTGATTTCACAAGTTGGTGTGAATTGCAAAGGCTTCCGCAGGACCTACGTACAGGCTTGCTGCAAGCGCCTCCCCGGTGGTGGCCTTGTTCTTTTCTTTACTGTCCATACGGTATTCACCATGTTTGTTACTTTCTATATTCTGACATACTGATGTCCAGAGCTTTGCTGACCCTGGAGAGACTGCGGACTGCCCCTCTCGGGGTTAGCCAGTTCCTGGAGATAGGAAACAACTTGCCTGAGAGTGTGATCTTCAAATGCAAACCTACCAATCCAGAGCCCACACCAACCACCCCTTTTACTAGCCTTTTACACCCCGGGCCACTATCCACTGCCCTGATCATCCCAGGGCCAGGTCCCAGTCACCCAGGGACAGTCCCTACACATGGAACTGCTGCAACTAGCCAATCCTGAGCCTGCTTACCCTGCCACACCCACTCCTTCCTGCAGAAACCACAGTAAAGCCTCCCGCCCACAGTGCCCTCCTCCCCTCTGCCTCCTGACTGACCGTGGTGTTCCCGTGTGGTCCCCTCTGGGCTGGTGTGGCCCCGTCCTCTCGGGAACTGTAAGTGACAAGCTATTGTTTCAATGGCAACCGTCTCCTGGCCTGCTGGCTGTCCCACACCTGCAATTTCTATGAACGCACTGTACTCTGGAACCCATGCCCACGGCCGTCTCCCTCCCTGGCTCTCCGTCCCCCTTGAATCCCGCTGCTGATGCGTGCATGGTGCTGGCTGCTCTAGCCCCCATGGCATTCATTCATCCACACGGAGAAGGCAGTCGTGCCAACGTGTCCACTGGGCATCAGCCATCCTCAGGCTGCAACGGGCTGAGTCTGGAACGCCAGGAAAATACAGCAATTTTATTTTTGGTCAGATTTTAGCTCAGGATCAGAACTTGTGACAGATCCTGTCGGGGCAGAAACCACCCCTAGGTTGGCTATTGCAGGTGACTGAGAGTGTCTAGCCGGGTGGGAGCAGGTGGAGAGTGGGGCGGAAGCATGCACACAGCTCCTTCTTGTAGGTGGACGCTGAGGGTGCGGCCATGCGGTCCAGGTGGTGGAGGGCAGGAGGCTGGAGGCATGGTGGGGAGGAGGAAGGGAAGGAAGGAAACTTTCAACCTCAGGACCAGCAGGGGCGAAAGCTGGTATTTGAACAGAGATCTTTCCACTGTATCACACGGCCCAAGAAGGTAGATAAAACAGAAGAGACGCTTTGAGGAAGGAAGCAGGGAGCTGGTGACTGGTCTTGGGAGACAAGGGCGGAAGCATCAAAGCTGACTCTCCCAGAGGAGGCGTTTGGGGAAAAGAGAGGCCTGGGGGAGGAGAAAGCACCAGGTGGGCCAATTGTACCGCTGGGAGACCCTGAGATCCTGCACAAGTGCCTTTGTTCAGGGAGTTTCCCAATTCTAGTCCTAGAGGCAGAAGTCAATTGATGTAGGCTGACGATGCCAGGAAAGAGGGCGCAGTCGCTGCGGTGCTGCCAGGCCCCCGCTGGGAGGCAAAGCTGTTAGGCAAAGGGGGCAGATTGGCTCTCTTTCAGAGGATTTATAACCCCCCCACTGCCCCAGGGACCTGGCTTGGACGTCCTCCTCTCCCCGAGCTGAGGAGACCCCTCTCCTGTCCTTTGTCTCTTCCACCCTCCCCCAGTGCACTCCTGCTCACCTGGGCCACTTCCCGTCCTTGCTCCCAGCTCCTCATATTTTGGAACTGAACCCGTCTAGACGAGGTTGTCTGAGGATACAGACCTCTCCTTACCTCCTCCACAGGCTGCTACCCCTGTTCCTGGCCTAGCCTTGTCACAGTTAGAACAAGGAGATTCACAGACAGGACAGAAAACAGTCTGCTTGCCCTTGGTATGGAGGACAGGACTGTTTCTCGGACTGGAGATTCAGTGAGGCCATGTCATTCATGGATTTCTGAGGAGCCGTCATTTAGTGGCTAAATCATCAAATCATGATTTCTACAATTGAAAGATCTAGCTCCTTCCTCAGTTGGCCATTCCCTTTTCCTTCTTCCAAGCCAGTGGATTATCCTGGTGCCAAGCACTTCCTCCTCTTCCCCATCAACAGTGAGCCCTGGACATCATCATAGAGGCCTCAGCCACACCTAGAGTCACAAAGAGACTGTAGCGCGTTGCGCTGGACACCTCCCATGCCCTGCCACACGGCCCAGGCCTGCACTGTTCACTGTGGCAACTGGCCTCCTGCAGGTATAAACCGATGATCCTTCGTTCGGCTGCCCTGTGACTAGGTTCCTGCCCTGTGCTCACTGACCACTGTAACAGCATCCTTCAGGAGGGAGCCCAGCAGGGAAGGGAACTGACAGATAAACGACCCTGTGCCTGTGCCCCAGTCTTCTGTGCCTCCGGCGGGCAGTTCTCATGAGTCCTCTGCAGCTCCTCAGGGGGACCTGGCAGGATGGAGCCCTAGCTGACCACAGCCATGGCCACTGGCTCCACAGCACACTGGTCCTCCTGCCTTCTCTGTTTCCTGTCCTCAAGTCCCCATTCCTGTCACCTGAGACTACTCCCCAGAATAAGCCACCTATACATAAGCCATTGATTCTGGGGTCCATTATTCTGAGCCTCATTTTTGAAAGGAGAAAACTGGGACTTGGAGTTTTCTAAATACTTACTGGGCTGGATTTTGAATTTGAGTCTTCCCTGCCACACTACTCTGAACCTCTTCACAGCCCCCAGAAGAGCACCGAGAGCACATCCACCTGGATTGCCAGTTGACTGATCGAGGTTCCTTTGCCCTTGACCATGTATTGCAATGCCAAGTGGGCTATAAATGGAAGACTTCTCGTAATACAGCATCTGAGCGTGCATGAATGAAGGAGGTCGGGGAAATGGAAATAATTGAGAAATACCACCTTTGCTAGAGGGGAAGCTTCATAAAGTAGGAACCATGGCTGGATTTATGTGGACAAATTCTGCACTGCTCAACATGGGGCTTTCAGTCCAGATTCAGAAGTTCACTGACCACGACTGTAGCGACACATCCTGTCTGTGTACCCATGCCCAGTCTCTGAGTGCTTGGCTTCTGATCACTTGCACCTGTGCCCTCCTTCAGAGGCCTGTCCTTGGGTTGCTAGAGCTGTGTGTGTAGCAAGAGTTGGACAGGCCTGGATGGTTGCACCTCTCTCCTTCCCCCTCCCCCTAGGGTGGCTGAAGATCCCTTGCCTCTGGGGTACACTAATTCTGAACTGTGATTTACACTCCAGAGATTTCCACAGGATCCCACTGAAGCTCAGCCTTCACCTGAAATCGCACCCTGGCTTGGCTTTCTCTCCTATCCTGTCCTGCTTGGCCTGCTCCCTTATCAGTGTCTCCTGGGAGCACTTGCCTGAATCACTAGCACATGGGTCCTCTTCTCAGGGTCCACTTCCGCAAAATCTGACCTGAGAGAGCAGTCACCTTGCTAAGTGCCAAGGATGCAGTGACTTCAGAAAGCTCATCGTCTGGCAGGGAGGAGAGACCAGCAAATAGCAATCGCAAAGTCCAATGCATGCTAGAGTGAAGGTGAACATGGAATACAATAACACCCAGAGCTTTGAGCCTGTGTCCATGTAGCCCCAAATATTAGACTAGGAGGCAGGAAAATGGGCTTTGGAGTCAGAAAGGCCTGTGTTTGAATTCTGGCTTTGCCTTTTAAAAATTGTCTTCCCTGATCCTCTGAAAAATGGGTAAGACACCTAGCTCACGTCATGAGGATGATCTCATTTATGGGATAATAAATGTATAGTTCTTGGCCTAGTACCAGGCTCATAATGAGTACTTGATAATAGGGTCTGGTTTTCATGGGCATGGTATGCCTTCCCCACAGTTTGGATGCATCAATATAATGTCACGGAGGGCACTAATGTGCTCCTGCAGGTCTCCCACACACAAGCTGCAAGCATGAAGTCATTCCAGCTGTTCTCAGGGCCACAGAGTCACCAGAGCTGACCCCAGGAGAGGGGTCTTCCCACTCTTCTGTTTATCCTTTGCCTCCAAAGCCCTGAAGCCCACTCCAGTCACCCCAGGCTATCCTGTACACACTGTTCTTTCATATGATGATTCCAAGTGTTCTTCTTTGCTTGAAATTTTTCTCTGTAAAAGGAAAATTTTCTGAGCTGCCCCATATCTTTGCTGCCCCAGGCTCCTGAAAAGCCAAACAGTTCTTGGCTCTCCCAAAAAGAATAAATCCCAGCCTGCCCCCAAAGAATGTGTTGTCATAATTACATCTCCTTTTGGAATTAATTTTGACAAATGGCATTTGACTTAATCACTAGATTGAACCATTTCCTTGGCCAAAGTTGGTTCCAATTTGGCTTTGCCATTTCTCTCCTGGTCCATAGATATATATCTCCTTCTCTCTTTTTGGTGGTTGTTGGCAAGACAAATATCTGGTGACTTCAAAGGAAGATCAAACGGAATGCCATAGGGTGGCACTGACACCTTCTGCCAGGAAATTGGGGTGACAGAGCTCTCACCTGCTGATCCCCATTGAGGCTACCTTCCCTGCACCACTGAGGGCTTCTAGAAGGGCCAGAGCTGGCCTAGGCCACAGCTTCTCGGTCGATGGTGCAAGGAACACCTAGGTGCATACTTGAGGCCTTATTTCTGCTCTCTTGCTCGAATTCTCTCCTCCCCACTTTGTACTCCTCTTTCCAAGGCCACCAATGGAGAATCTGTGAGGTTCTCCACTTAGCCATGCCCACCATGTTGGATCTTAGCAAAGTCAAGTTGCTCCTCAGTGCCAAGCATCGTACTGGGCAAAATATGGGACATAAGGAGAGAGGCAATGTGGTCCCTGTCAACTCAAGACAACATGTCATCTGTGCTGTAGGGAATTTCTAAAAGGAAGAATGTGAGCTAGGATAGTAGGAAAGGCTCCCAGACAGAGTGAAGTGACTTCTTTGAGAGACACAGGAGAAACGGAAGGCATTCTGGGCTTAGGACACAGCCTAAGGCAGGTCACCTTCCTGCCACCCTTCCACGTGAGGGAGGTTAGAGCTGAGGCTGGCTTCATATGCTAGGATCAGACTGAAGAGGGCTTTGAATCCCAAGGTGAGCTCTGAATCTGATTGTGATTTGGAAGTCCATATGGGGAGAAATCCAGGATTTTATTAAGCATAAATGGTTTTGTTTACTGAACTCTTTTTTCTTGGATCTCCATACTCCAGCACAAGTAGAAAGGAAAAGCTAGCAGAGCCTGGAGGGCAGGATAGAAACCCGCGTGGAGGGGAACCTAGGGGTTCCCTTCACAACAGCTGGTGATTCTTGAGCAGGGAATAACCAGACAGAAACAGTGTCGGAACAGGCAAGAGCATATAGAAGGGGGAGATTTTATTATTACTGGCTAACGTTCTCTAAAATGTCCCAACAGGCCCTGTCATGCCTGGAATCCTTCATGGGTAGGCAGAGTAAGCCCTGTTCGGGGACCCTTGACTACATACTGTCACACGAGGCTTCCTGCTCCTTGCAGGCATAAGCAGCAACAGGGCAGGGCTTGTTCCATCCTCATCCCTTTCTCCTTCCTCAGCGCCGTCCAGAGCTCTGACCTCATCTTTCCCAGCAACAGACAACCTCCATCATAAGACAAGTCATTTAATTAATTCACTCATTAATAGAGATTTATGGAAGGTCCACAATGTGTTGGGCATTTACCCCTTGTCTAGCTCACCCTGTAGGACAGAGAAAGTCCTGCCATCTCCCGTGGCCGCAGAGTCCAGCCTGGCCTGTGAGGAAGGCAGGTGAGGGACCCGCCCAGGTGGCACCAGCAGGGTTTGAAAGTGGTTATTAATGGAGGACAGAGCAGCGTTCCTGTGGAAGAGGAACTAAATGTGCTGAGGCTGCCGAAATGGAAAATGCCTGTTAATAGCACAAGTGACACATCGTAGATCACTCACTGACAGATGGACCTGTGCCGCCTTACCGAACGCAGGCTGCATGCTAATGACGCTCCGGGAGCAGCAATGCCTGGCACTGTGGAGCCACCTCTCCTGGCTACTTGCTTGTGTGACACCACAGAGATGACGGCTCAGAATTGTTCACCAGTCCCAAAGCGCTGGTATGGAACACGGAGTCTGGAGGAAAAGTAACGTGCATTTGCATCCCCTTTCTTCCGTCTCCCATCGGCGAGACCTGCCATTGCAATCAAACGAGGAGACACCCATGAAGAGTGTTGCAAGTCCCAGAGTGCTCAGAAACAGGGAATAGGGGAGAATTGCCATGAAAATCTTCACCTGCCTGGGACCACAAAGAAATAATCTTAGACACAGTGAGAAAATCAAGGTGTGGGCTTGGTGGCAAATGGAGTTTCCTGGGCTTCCCTCCTTTGATGCCTCTTTTTAGGTTTTCTTCTTAAGAAACATAAGTCTCGGGGTAGGGAGAGGGCTTTTGAGTGCACTTCGGCGTTGCAGGAAAGCAATCATTTGAGGACTCTCTGGGGCCAGTGACTAGCTAGGACATTACAGAAGTGTGGTTTTAACCACCCCCTGCCCAGTCTCTTCTGGTCCCCAAAGGCTCTTCCCCTGTCTCTGGCTGGTACACACACCTGGCAGGAGGGTCTTGCTCTCCTAGTGCACTGTCATCTTACAAAGGATCAAGGAGTGTCATTGTGAGCTCACCCAGGGAGGCCAAAGTCTAAGCCTGAAAGTGGAAGGAGAAATTCCAGCCAAGTGTTAAAGGAAATATCAAAGAGGAGCTGGAGCCTTGCTAGCCCCGCTGAGAGAACCCTGCAGGCAACCTTTGACTTCTTTGTATACGACCTCCCACCGGGCCCACCCGCTGACTTCCTGTGACTGTCTAATGATAGTAGCAGTAGCCACAATGATAATAGCTACAGGTCTTTATACTGGGCACTTTAGACGTGATAACAATGATATATTAAAATGAGAAAACCAAAGAGGCTCTAGGAGTTTTCTCGAGGCCACCCAGAGCCGAGTGAGTGTCAAAGCTGGGATGCCAGCCGGCCCGGCCCCAGCCCCTCCCTTTCCACACAGCTGCCCCGGCCCTCCCCTCTGCTGCGGGCTTCGGGGGGCACTGAGGGGCCTGCTGCCCAGCCCCTTCCCAGGCTGAGTTGCCAAGTCTCAGGGGACACTTAGGAGGAAGCTCATTTGGAAGCAGCGAAGCAGCCTCCTCAGCTGCCCGGAGACAAGGGCGGATGGGATGGAGCTGGTGCGGACTCTCCTCTTCCTCCCCGACCCGACACAGCTTTTCCTGCCGCCCTCTGGGAAACTCCGTCTCTGATGGATGCATTTTCTGGGATCCTAAAGAGATGGGTGTGAAGCACGGACTTGAGACACGAAGTTCCACGCACGCAAAGTGCAGGGGCTCAGGTTCAAGGACGGCGTACTGGTGGGGACGCAGGCGCCTCCGGAAGGGCCTGTGAGCTGTGGAGTGGGAGGAGCGAGGGGTGCACAGGCCCTTTGCACTTCTCACTTGCCAGACTCGGGGTGGGGCGGCGTGCTTGCCTCCGTCAGTTTGGGCTGCTGTAACAAAATGCCACAGGCCGGGCGGCTTACAAACAGCAGAGTCTGCTGCTCACAGTTCTGGAGGCTGGGAAGTCCGTGATCCGGGCGCCAGCGGATTCGGTGTCTGAGGCTGTGTCCTCGCAGGGCAGGGGGACGAGGAGCTCGCAGGAGCCTCCTTGCTGGGGGCACTAATCGCACCGCGAGGGCGCCTCCTCATGACCTAGTCACTCCTAAAGGCCCCGCGTGCAAATACCGTCACACTGAGCACCAGGGTTTGGGGTGAGCGTGTGACTAGGGGAGGGGGCTGTAAACATTCAGGCCACAGCAGCACTTAACGGGCTTCACCCATTTTCACCCCGAACGGTGATGGACAGTTGTACTCTCAACCCACTTCACAAAGGAGGAAACGAAGGCCCAAAGTTTAGGTGATTTGCCTGGTTTGGCCAGCAAGTTAGCCACAGAGCCAGGCCAGGACCGAAGTCTCTGGCCTGTCACATCCGTACTCCATGGAGCAGTCTCCCCCACCCCCGTCTCCCCGGAGGGAAAGCTTGCCGTGTGTTCCAGGTAGATTTCATTTCCATCACGGTGTGAATAGCCCTGCGAGGCGGTAACCACAGAGGTTGTCACTTGCTAGGAGGGGTTCATCACGTGCATCCCACGGGTGGTTTGGGAGGAGCCGGGAGAGCATGGGGCCTCTGTGGCCTCTACGAGGTCAGAAAGTAAGGCTTAACCACGCAGGGGGAGACTATCCCAAACAGGGGAGTTGGGGACCCCACGGGCCAACTTTGACCCTTCAGCGCAGGGCTTCTGTGCTCTGCTTTCCTCGGGGGCCCACGGGGAAATCTCTCCGCCTCACTCAGGCTTTTGCTCCTGTTGGGTGGTATCTGCCCAGGGTTCCCTGGGGCTGCTGTCGGTGCAGATTGTCCAGGGTCAGGCACGCCTTAGAGGCAGGGCAGTGTGGTGTCAAACTCCCCAAACCAGTGGCCCCACAAGGCCGACTCTCTCCCTAATCCCTGCCCTCCCAGCCTTGCCAGGGCCCTGCCTAATTGCTCTGTGTGGATAATGGAGGCTGCGCAGCAGAGCTACTTCTGCACTCAGCAGAAGGGGGGACATCTCAGTGGCTTTGGGCAAGTCGCATAACTGCTCTGGGGCTAAGGTCTTTCGCAGGCCCCCATGGGGACTCTGTCCACTGGACCGTGCAGAAGGACGGATGCACAGAGTCACCACAGCTCCCCTTCCAAGATGTGGCTGAGCCCAAGAGGAGGGAGCAAGCTCACCAGTCATAGTTGATGCCGACACGCTGGTGCAGATTAAGCACTTGCTGTTTGCACCCACTCATTAGGGGCAGGCAGCAGCATGCCTCTGGAGAGAGTGGCCCTTCCCAGGCTGGGCAGGTGCTTTGTTGTAACTCTTAATCACTTCTTTTAAAAAAAAAAAAATTCTTCTATCCAGGAGAGGGTCATGTTCCTCTTCTTTGAGGGTTTGGCCAAGGCCTCTTTGTTTCTTTTCAATGCCTTGGGCTCCTGTCCAGGCGAGAATCAAGTGAGAGGAGGACAGTCATTTCAGTGAGGCAGGCCCTCGACCTCCCAATGCTTGGGGAGATGCAGAAACAGGGCTGGATGGTCCCCACTGTCATGGGCACAGGGCCCAACAGGACTCTGGAGAAGGCAGGTGTCCCCTTCCCATCACAGCCTTGGGCCTGCCCAGGACTGTGCCAAGGCTCCTCTGACATCTGGGATGGGGGCAGCTGTGGACTAGAACCCGAGTTCTCTTCCTGGCCCTGCCTCTCAAGTCCTGGGTGCCCCGGCAGGTGCTCTCTCTGGACCTCAGTGCAGGGGGTGGTGCCCAGCTCTCTCCTACGCTATTTGGGGAGCCACGGGGAGCTGGAAATGTGTCCACAGGAAAAGACTGAAGACCCAGCCTCCTCCCCTGCCTCCTGAGGGCATGCCTGCCTGGGCACCTGTGGCTGGCATGTCACACTGAGCCTTTCCCAGGCACATGGCCTGCAGGACCTATTGCCTTTCTTGGTCTCCATGCCTCCTCCCCTTATAAAAGGAAGAAAATCTTACCTACACCAGCTCTCCTTTATGGAGGTCAAATTGTTCCCATTCCCACTGCCAATACCAGATTTAGTTCCCCATTTATAGCTCATCTGGCTTATTCCACACCTTCACCTGTGTCCTCCAGTTTCCCGTCCTGCCACGCCAGGCTACAAACCCCTCCTGTGAGTCTTGCCTGTGCCCTCAGTGGGGCCTCACTGTCTGCAGAATCGTGTGCCAGTGCCAGGCAGAGCCCATCCATCCAGGTCCCCCAGGGTCCTCACTCAGGCCAGGAGGCCCTGCCCCCTCCTGTCCGCTTCACTCCAGGCTTTAGAGTGCCTCTGCCTGCAGTGACCCCCGTCCCTCCCCGGACTCACGATTTCCCTCCCATCTCGCCATGCTTTAAGTCCCAGCTCAAACATCATCTCCACCCTGGAACTTTTCCCTGCAAGGTTCCTGCAGGACAGGACCTCTCCCTTCTCTGACCCCACCTGCCTCTCCTGCCCTCGTGCACCAGTATCACAGCCTTCGGTGGCTTTGTGCTGTTTTCCTTCCCATCCCATGAGCTCAGTGAGGATTGTGTCAGGAAGAGGGCATTTTGTCCCCGGTGCTCAGAGTGGTGCCCGGCCCACAGGGGTGCCTGCTTAGTGTTCGGAGAATGAATGAATGACTGGGGGCGGGGGGCAGATATAGGATCTGTGGGGCCTAAGGCTTGTACAAATCATGGCTCTGTCTTCAAGGACAAGAAGTAAAAATGGTGAACATGGAGTTGGATACAGAGCACCAGAAAGGGCCTGCACCTCACGGAGTGCAAGGCTCAAGCCTCCCAGGCTCCGGAGTCACTGCCCCCGGGGGCAGAAGAGGGAGGACCCCACTGGGGCCTGCCAAGCCCAGGCCACCCCTCAGTGCAGAGGGAGCCTCCGGTGTCCTCGGAGACTTGTGACTGGGTGTGGAGGGCGAAGGAGGAGAAAGTAGCCAGGTGAAAAAGAAACAGTAGCCAGAGGCAGAAGCCTGAGCACAGACCCCTGCCCTTCCCGCTAGACCTTTATCTGCCTGTCCCCAGGGTTTTGACTAAGTGTCTTTATCAAAGCTTATCAATCCCACCCTCCACTTGGCAATTCTCCTCACCCCCGCCCCTGCCCGCAGCCCCTTCCCCTGCCTTCCCTCCTCCTCCCCTCACTGCCTCCAAAATCAATTTTCGGCAAGAGCAGCAGGTTCTGAGCCATCTGGGGCTGCTGGCAGCATCCGCAGGCCGTAAGCAGCTCAGTCTGTTTCCCTTAAGCCATCCCCAGCCCGGTCTTTCCCCTCTTCCCTCCTGCAGGGAGGAGGAGGGAAGGCTGGTTCCGGACCTAAGTGGTCCTCTCCTGAGGAGTCCCCAACCCTGCAGCGCCCCAGGGCGGGTGTCAGGGTTGGCTGTGCTGGCCCCAGGCAGCCAGACAGCAGTCACGGGCCACTTCCCCACCTGTGGGGAAGGACGGATGCGTTAATTGGCAGGCAGAGCATGGAGTGGTGGGAGCTGGAGCCCAGCCAGGCTCCCAGAGATGCACTTTTCCTCACCTCGGCCGCCGTGGAAGCTGCGCGACTCCATCTTGGTGAAGGCACACTCCGCACGCAAGGCCGTGGTCTCTCTGTGTGGGGAAGGAGGGAAAGCAGAAAGCTCCTTGTCTTCCCCAGGCTTTGTGGAAGCCTTGTCCAGTCCAGAGCCACTGGGAAGGAATGTTTTGCAGAGGAGGGAGTCACACGAGTATTTTTGTGTGTGTTTGCTTTAGATATAGGGACCGGCCGGCACTTCCTTCAGCCGAGTGTCCAATGCATCGTGCCCCACACTCACCCCTGATGCCCACACAGGCGTGCTTCCAGCTTTCCCCTTTGTCTTCTGGTCAGCAAAGAGCGTCGCTAGGTCCTTGCAGTTTGCATGAAGATTCCACCGCAGTCTCTTCCCCTTCTCCCTCTAGCTGGTAGGCTCCCTTTCTCCTCCCAAGCCCTCCCCCTTGTTCCTCAGTCCCCTTGTCCTTGGGCAGCCTGCCAGGCCCCACCTTCTTCCCTCAGACCACCAGCTGATCTAGAAAACATCCACAGATGAATATGGCCCCGAGGATACAGAAGTAGAAGACTATTAGGTACGTGGTATTTGCTTCTGGAACTTTCTCCAAGTGACTAGAAGAGCCACAGTGTGAACCCATATCACCTGACTCATGGATCGGTGCTCTTCCCGTTCTGGAGCAGCCGAGAACAATGCCTTGGGAGCATTACCTTGGGATGGAGTATTGGAACCGGGCAGCAGAGTCAGGAATGAGCACAGGAATGGCAGGCGGGAGACCAGGGTGCAGGGCCTGGCTGTGCCACCCTCTCAGTGCCCTTGAGGGATGGCTGCTTTGAGCCTTGGCTTCCTCGTCTGTCTCAAGGGGCTGACCTTGACAATCAAATTATCTTTATTTGCTCAGCATCAACCAGAGTGCCAACTCCAGCTTAGGTGCTTGATAAGCGTATGTTGAAAAATGGTCTCTTAGTCTGAGATTCAAGAATGGTAGATTCCACCACACCACCTGCCATATGGCAGGTGTTCAATAAGAGTGAACTTCTGCAAGTTAACTTTCATGTGGCTACAGAAAAACAGTGGGATGTGCTAGAAATAGTGATGTATTTTACAAATCATAACCAGGCACTTTGGGTGGCACAGAGCAGTGAGTTCAGGAGCAGAGGTCCACAGACAGCTCCATCCTGCAGCAAGACGCTGCTGCTGTAGCTGGGGAGGGCTCCATTCCACTCACTCTCCACCCCTGCTCTCCACCATGTGTAAACCTCGGTAGTGGGCATGCCCTGGGCAGAAGACTCAGAGATCACAGTGTGGCCCCGGACACCAGGACTTCCAGGATAGAGTATGGGCTGGGAATTCCCTTTTATGGTCATTATCGCCTCTCTGAGCAGCATGCAGAGGGATAGCTGAGTGACCTCTGGATGCCCCCTCAGCATGCCAGGACAGTCCTGACATACCATCGTACCAGGTGGGCCAGTTCGAGGAATCCAATACCAACTACAGCCAAATTCCTAGGGTAGCTGAAAGAACTTCAGAGCTCAGTGCAGGGGAGCTCAACCGTCTTCTGAGAAAGTCTTTGGAGGAGGCAGCGCTCGCTTGAGGGAAGGACAGGGAAAGCGGTGGAAGGGATAGGACAGATGGCCCAGGCTAGGCTCAGGGAATGCTGACGCACTGACCACCCCACCTCTGTGCCCACCTCCCCCAGGGCCAGAGTGCTGCTCTGCCTGAAACTTCCAAAGGAGTCTTCAATCCAATTTCCACTCTTTTATCCCCCACGGATGACAGCTAGCTACATTTGTGCTTTCACACATTTTTAAAACAGGTTTCCAGCGTTCGTTGCTGGGGACACCTGCTCAACTGAGGACGTAAACAGTGGCTGGGGAGCAAGTCAGAGCGGTGGCCTCTGCGGAGTGGAGAGTGAGCGCATAAGATCACGTGTGACGTGGCTCTGGGCCCAGCATGCCGGCATCTGTCAGCTTCTAGAGCTTTAGGTAGGTTCCACCAATAACTACCCTTTGTAGTTGCATCGTACTTATGTTTGCAGAGCACTCTGCCACACGGAGCAGCATTTTCCCTTCACAGATTTTGTCTGTGCAATGGACAAGGGAGGTACTGTTGTCCTCATTTAATAGATGAGGAACCTGAGAAACACAGAGTAGCCCCAGGTCACTCGGCGGGCAGTGCGGTAGCAGGGCCGGGCCGGGCCCCCGTCTCTGCTTTACAGCTTCATAACTTTTGCCAAGTAACCTCACCCTCCATATGACTGCTTGTTATGTATATAATATCATATATGTTATAAAATTTATTATTTCTATAATCAATTAAATACATATCTCATATATCTATATATATATTTTTGACATTTAATTAGTCCACTTTAGGAAACTCTTATGTGCCCTAGGCCAGGAATCATTCTTTGCTCTACTTGGGTCATGTTTATCTGAACACATGGCATAGGATTGATGACAGCTAGTGTCTACATACATTACAACTAATACAGGCCTCCCAGGGACAGGCCACATGGAAGCTCTCTAAAGTTAAACAACTAGTCCCCAGTCATCCAGGGGTATATGGAAGAATGGGAGTTCATGGCCAGATCTTTCTGACTCCAGATGCCGCTCTGCATGGCCTTGGAGCCTTGGTGGCCTGGCTCTCCCACGGCGCCTGCCACCATTGGAAGTTTGTGAGCCTCAGTCTAAAAGGCTGCTGAATCTCCACCCAAGCTGGTCCACATCCCAGAACTGGCTCCAAATTGGACTATAAGCCAGAGTTTTCCTTTGTTTCAATTCTGTTTTGTCTGTGCCCAGAACCCGGTGGTTTTGGTAAAGGTGTTCAGAGACTGTAAAGTCACAGCAACTCTGCTGTCTGCCTTAGCAGGCAGAGTACTAGGACAGGAGAGGGGCCTCTTGTCACTGCTAACTTCACTTAGGCCATCATGTGGCCATTGCATGTCCAAGACCACCTTGGCCGGCCCAAGTGTCCCCTATGTAGAAAGTCTTAGGAGATGTCTTCTGACGGTCAGAGTGGAGTATGAAAACTGCTTCCATACCAGAGTACAACGCCCACCTTGCCTTAGGCAGGTATATTCCCAGGCCACCAGAACACCCCGGGAAGTCTTCAAAGCCTCAGGACATGACTGCTACTCCTGCTCTCGGGAGAGTGGGAGATGGGGTGGCATAAGCTCAGGTTTCTTCAGCAACCGTAAAGAAAGACACCAAATCCCCCTTAGAAGAAGTGTTCTACCAAGCAAGAAGTAGAGCTACTTGACTAAGTAAGAAAAGAGCAGAAAGCTCATCCAAGAAGTTATTTTCTATGGAGAAGGCTGCAGAGTCCATGGAAAATGCCACCAAAGACAACAATCATTTCCTTTCCATTTCCCTCCTGCCACCTCTAAAATGAAAAGAGGAAAGCCCCCTTCACATGAGCTACAGTGACACTGGTGGGTGCAGTGGGAGTTTAGAGCATGAGCCATCAATTAGGAACCGCCTGAACCCACATCCACCTATGGATTGTACTTCTGGACCTTGCACGATGAGACCAGACTTCAATTCAAAGGTTAGAAAGTGTCCATCTTGGAAAGAGTGCTGGCTCTGTACCACGGCCTCCGAGTGCTGGAAAGGGAAGAATGGCAATGAAGGGAATGGTCTTGGGGAGGGCCTGTAAATCCCCCCACTCTGGGTCCGTGTTGTTTCGTTATGAAATGGAAATCTCTCTTGCTCTGGAGTTTGCTTCCTGAAGAAAATACAGTGTGGCATTGGAAAAAAAGCACTGGACGTAGAGCCAGATGAGCTGTTGGATTCTTTTAGTGCCAGCTACCAGTATGCCTCTCTGTGCCTGGATTTCTGTAAAATGGAATGATGATACCTGTCTTCTTTACTCCAAAAAGTTGTTGTGAAACATAGAAAATATGGGGGGGTGAGGGAACTTTGTAAATCCCAGCGCTAAAGTCCTGGGGAAGTAGCTTTCAGCAGTAGGATGAAATAGTCAAATGGAGTTTATATGCAGAGGATCCCACAAAGTTAAAAAAACTGCACTGAGAAATACAAAAGGGAACGATTTCAGATGGTATGGCGTGGGAACGGGCAAGAGAAGAGCAAGGAACATCTTCCACGTAAACAATGCAAGCTTTAGACTTCTTGGCTGTTAATTACACGAAGAGACCAAGAGACTTGTAAACCCATCTGCCGCGTCGTGGATGATTCCATACGGCTGAAATCTGATTCTAGCTCTTGGAGAGTGGGTTAAGTAGATGCAATCAGGCAGGAGCCCTGTGAGTAAAACAACAGAAAGGCACATTTGTGTTGTTCTTTACCGTTTTCAAAGCACTTGTGCATACATTATCCCATTTAATCCTTATAGTATGTGAAATAGATATTAGGTTCTTATTTTTCAAATGAAGAAACGGAGATCAGGAAGGATAAGTAATTTACTCAAAGTCACACAATTAATCAACAACCCCACCCCAACTCAGGTGTGCTGACCAAAATTCTTTGCTTCATCCAAATTTGAGGAAAATATTATGGTGTATATCTCACTGGATTATTGGGTGGGGGAGAATCAAGCCCTCTTGGCTTACTGGCAAAGGTATACTTTGGTTTTCCTACTGCACTACAAGTTGGCTTTACTGCCTGCACTCAAAATCTTTAAAGTGTTCTAAATGTTCATGCTCATCATCCACATAGATTGCACCATCAATTATAAAGATGCCTAGAATTAGCCCGTGCATTTGAAGTCATGGAAGCATTATTGCCTTTGATCCTGAGGTTGCACCACTGGGGCCAGCCAAGGAAGGGGTATGTATACAATTTGACCCAAATCTGGGATTTCTAGAGGGATCTTGGAGCCTATGTGTAAATGTAGCATTTGTCCCTATTCTGCACACTGACCCATGGCAAATCCCTGTCCACTGCCTGAGATGTCTAAACAAGACATCGCCCGCGGGCACGCCATCGTGTCTTTCCACCTCGCCTGTGTTTTAAGACAGGCATGGACCAGGGCACAGGAATGCCCCCGTGCTCTGGGAAACCTGCAGAGAAATAAATTGGTGCTCAGCTCAATGTCGCAAGCAGGTCATGAGGACAAGCCCAACCTCAGGCCTCAGCACACACCCGAACCCCTCAGGGGCTAATTCTGTGGAGAGTGGTTTGTGGTTTGTTCCTTTGAGGAAGAGGAATGACTTAAGGTACTCCAGTGTTATCATATTCTCTTAAATCTGTTTCTCTTTAGATGTGGGGTAGTCCAGTTGTAACCAAGATGGATTTAGGAAACGATGACTCTCTTTCTAAACCCCCATCCTATTTATCAATTGATCGTGTTAGGTGGATTTACCTACCCTGGGGCCAAGCTTTGTTCCTGTTAAGTTTTCTTCCCGAACTAAGAGGTTTCTATCCCTGGTTTATGGGGTGATATCTGGAAAAATCACTCACACTCTCTGGTCTTGATCCCAAACTCTTTTGATCTCGAACATCTGGAGAATGACAAGCATGCCTACTTCTCCACTGAGCCTTCTGTGAGGACTAATGAAATACCGAGTGACTATTGTGAATTGGCTGTTTGAATTAGTGCAAGAGAGCAGTGAGGTGTATAATCCAAGAAAATATCTCTTCCAGAAACAATTAGAGAAACAACAAATCAGCAAAGCACATGTGCTTATAATGTTTTCAATTTGGAAGCATACGTGATGTGAGAAACAAAGGACATATAAGACATAGTTTTCGCCCCAAGGAATTCATAATCAAGCTGTGAAGACAATTCCTCAAGTGAGGAAGTAATAGGACTAGTTTTATTTGTTTTTTTTTAATCAAAAACTTATACATTTAAGAAAGATGTCATATTCAAATAATTGTCTCATAAGGTTATTTACTTATTCCAGGAGTGCTTCCTCTGCTCCAGGCGTTTCTGGCATTTAGTTTGCTGATGAACCAGTCTGAAAGGGAGAGCTGGCACCCACCTCTCTGGGGGGAAGAGTCCTCCCTGAGTCCTCCATTGCAAAGAACGGGGGCTGGGGTTAGAGTAGAAAGCCCAGGTTATCAGCTCCTGGCTTCTGAAAGGAACACCTGGTTGCTTGGAGGTATCAGGTGATTAGGAGGAAAAATGCAAAATGGGAAGGATTGGTTTCAGGAGACAATGGGACCAGAGGATCAAAGGGTCCGGGAGGCACCAGCAGGCCTGAGAGCCGGTGAACCTCAGTGACACGCACCTGGTGTCATTTTCTAATGGAGATTCCTGATTAGTGGAAGGAGTCAGAAAACAGTTGGTAAGTAGAAAGTACTGTCTCTTCCTGTGCAACCTCCTGACCCATAAGCTCTGCAATTTGTCATTCCGGAGGGTGTGGTGCCAGACCTGTTTTTGCAGATGGACAAGCCCTCAGCTAAGTTCTAAAATGTGGTGGTTACTATTTATTTTTCCGATGACTTGAATCCCTCTACCTCCTCCCCTTTATTTTTCCAAGAAAGGCTGCTCTTTAAAGATTTACCTGATCAAGTTTCAAGGAAGTCCAGTCAACTCTTGATTCCCACTTTGGATAATAGTCTGGTTAAACTTTAATGTTAGGCTGCCCAGTATTCAATTCAATGGCCCATATATTTACTAAGTAACTACCCTGCAAAGGGACAGACATGCACCTTGAAAGGTGGAGCCATGAACAACGCATGAAGCCCACTCTCGGAGGCCTGATTCTCTAGCCATGGAGACAAAGCACACAGCAATACCTGCCATGCAAGGCAAAGCATGTTAGCTGCAGACGGGAGGGTCAGAATGCTGTGTCCTTTCAAACTGGGGGAGATCATACATGCATGGTGTTGGGGTGAGCAGGGAAGCCACAAGGTGTGGGTGACAGCTGAGATAAGCCTCGAAGGACTTGTGGAATTTCCCCAGTCAGAGGTGGGCATGGTGGCCTTTCAGGAGGTGGCAGGGAGGCAGGGGACATTGCTGACACAGGGAGTTTGACTAAAAGTATGGGAAAGGGCATACAGAAGGATGGGGTTGGAAGGGCCGGGTGGGCACAGACTTTGGAGGTTCTGAATGCCAGGTTAGGTTTCTGCCACAGGGTAGTGGGGAGTCAGAGAAAGCTTTTGAGCAGAGGAATGGTCAGTGTTGGGCCTTGGAAGAGTACTCTGACAGCAGCGAATGGATAAACTGGAGAAGGAAGGGAAGAAGACTGCCGTGATGCCCTGAAGAGAGGCAGTATGAGCACCTGCCTCAGCGAGGTGGCCTCACACTCAGGAAGGAGATGGTGCTGATGGAGGGCATGGCAGAGAGACCTCCCACGCATCACCTCCAGTGCAACCCCTGGGGCAAGGACTCCTGAGCCAATGCTTGGAAGCGCCAAATAGAATAGACTCTAGACCTGTTGTCTGTTTCCAATTTTCTCTCCAAAGACTGAGTTGATAAAAACCACCAAATGCCTGACTCAGGAAGGTCCTAAGTGCTGAGATCCTCTCAGATCAGAGTCATCTGGTTATTTAAAACTGGTTATTTATACTGCCCATTTGCAATCATGGGAGTTTTGTTTTCTAAAATCTTTAAAGTGCCCTTTTCTGAAAGAGCACAGGACAAGACGACAGGAAAGAAGTCAAAGACCTGGGTCCAGAGATTAGAGCTGGAGACAGAAATAGAAGGAAAGAATGGAGGGTATAGAAAACCAGAACAGGATTTCCAGATGAAAAAAAATCTCATGGGTTCAAAAAGATAGGCAGGTCTTCCAAAACTGGGCCTTGCACCATCCAGAAATATGGACACAACATAGGGCCCACAACAGCCAAGATTACTGGCATGCCAACTGACTTTCTCTGGACACACATTGCTAGACTATTCCACAAGAGAAAAAGGGTGTGTATGTGAGCTTTAAACTATTATTATTTCCAAAGTTTTTTTCTACTTAGTTCACCATTGCTGATTGCCCTGAATCCCAGCAGAGACTCCCTTCCCCCACTACCCCTGGGGGAATTAAATTGTCCCAGCTCCAAGACAGTGACACAGGCACCCGTCCTGTCCAGAGTCCATCTATCTCCAGGGACATACTTACTATGACCTCTCCTCCAACCTGCAGGCCAAGGATTGCTCTGAAACATAAATAATAAGGTCAAGAAAAGAGAGAGAGAGAGATTTATTGAGTGTGAATTTTTTTCTTTGTGCTAAATTAATGCCTCCATGCCTAGCACCTGTGCTATACAAGGGACTTACGTGATTTAGAAAAAACAATGTTCACTGCCACACACTGATGTGTCAACAGCTTAGCATTATTAAAAACACTTATTTCTTGCTTATGCTAAAGTCTGATGACTGATGGGTCCAGACACCTCTCTGTCTTGTAGCTCTCCCGTCTGGCACAGGTGGCATCTGAGACCATCGTACTGGAAGGAGAAAAAGCTGGAGAATTCTGCAGCCTGTTTAAAGGGCATGCCTCATCACTGCCTGCGTGTCGTCAGCCAGAAGCCAGTGAGTTGAGGCTTCAACCTAGTACCAGGGAGGCTGGGAAATATGAAGGAGCACGGGGATCTTGGTGCTGCAGGGCTTTTGCCCAAGGGCTTCCTAGCGGTCAGACTCCAGAAGATCCGTGTTTCGTGCTCACTAGCTCCATCCCAGCGGTGCCCTTGGATTTCCAGCATCCATTTCCCACGGTGCTCACTTAGGAGAAAGATTGTGAATGTCCTATTGAAACCCTTGATGGAAGACAGCTAGTTCTGGGCATGGGATGAAGCTTAGAATTCTCACCGTGGGTCTGTGCTCTTGACTTTGGTGGGGGGGGAGGGGAAGCAGAGAGAGACAGAGACAATGGGAGGTGAAGAATGCAGGGGCAGCTGAAACATTGCCTCATTGTGTTCCCAGATTCCAATACTGCATCACTGGCTTCCAGAGAGCCTGTGTGACCTCACTGGATTCCAGTCTCTATATTTGTTCGCCATCAGTGCCTATTACTGTAAATAATTGAAAGGAATATAATAGGGTGAGAATTATCGTTGCCTCCCCCTTTGTCTTTCATAAAATCTTTTTATATCGGAGGGGTCTGGCCCCAGCCACTCCTAGCTCTATAATTAGTTCTGGGAGCTGTGATGACTGAGATTTAGCTAATGACATTTCATGGTTCAATTTCGGGGTCCCTCAGGACTTCTAATCTTTGTTGGCACAAAGAGCTGGGGTTACAGGTGAACTTGCACAGTTTGCACTAATAATATGTGAGTCTGTCAGTGGGTTCCTAAATTTTACAAATGAGCCAGTGAGCCCCCAAGGAGAGGGTCCTTCCCAGCCTTTGGGCTCCCCAAGCAGATACGAATGGTCTTGGTTTCATTAGTCACAACTGGCAGGTTTCATTATCTTCACGCTGTCCTTTCTGCCTTGGCCATCACTGCGCCCCCCACGCATCTTGAAGCAAAGGGTTCTCTGCCTGGAGACACCACCACAGTTGAAGTGCTCCAGACTGCAGAAAAACTCAAGCCCTCACAGAGCCTCTGGAGCGCGTGGCTGTGAGGCCTGGGCACACAGCCACACGTGTGCTACAACATCACCTAGTGAAAAAACACTGGGAGGGGCTCATGAGAATCTTATCTTTGGAAACTGAGGCCCCAAGACATTAGGTGACTTGCAAGTCTGTTCTTTCTTATCCATCTTCTCGCTACTCTACCATACTGTCCCTTCCCTCTCTGGGACTTACCTAGGTCCTCTCTCTGGGCATCCGGGCTAGTCCATATTCCCCTGCTTTGGCACATACCCTTACCTCTGTGCCGCCCTTTCCCACCTCGTCCTGCTAAACTTCTCTTCCTCCCCAAGACCCAGTACAGTCCTTTCTCTGAAGTCTCCTTGACTTTGTCTCTTCAGAACTGAGTTGCCCACCCCTTCCTCTGTGCTATCTTACGTTTTGATTTGTTAAGCAATAATCGCACTGTGATACAACCGAGTGTTAACCGTTTCTCTCCACCAAGTTATGGGCTTAAGGGAATGAACTTTGTCTCCTCATCTGAGTCTCATCAGAGCCTGGGCTGAGTTAAGCAAGCGTTTGATAATCAATCCAAGTTTTCTGAATGAATAAATGCATTAACCATGTTTACCCCTTCCTTGTGCACAAAGATAACTCTCAGACTGAGAAAGACAACAAATGCAGAATGCTTGGCATGCTTTAGAAAAAAGAAGGGCACTAATCAAACATTATTTTGAGACTTCAAGTCTCCATTTGTCCTCATCGCCCAGGAAACATGGCAAGAGGACGGGCGATTGCAGTTCCATGCAAGGCCCCCTGGCCTTCTGCTATCTACACTGGATCAGAAGGTGGGCAGAAGTTCGATTGCTGGGGAGTGAGCAGGGCTGCTGTAAAACAGGGCAGTGTCAGCGGCTGAGAAGTCCTGGGGCCAGGGTGAGCCACACTCCACCTCTCATGGAGCTATTGTGCTTGGATATTAATAGCCCTGGGCAGTGCTGTCTGCGTGGGCAAGTGCTGCTTTTTTCCGAGCTGTGTGAGCCCCCATCTCCCAGAGACAAAGTGCTCCACAAATAACCGCAGCATGTTCTGAATTCCTTTGGGCAGGGAGCCTTGGGGGGTAGTTAGCAAGGCAAGGAGGAGCAGAGCCTTGACAGAGCCCCCAGCCAACAGCCCCTGGCAGCCCTGAGCTGGGAGCGTGGGCTGCCGGGAGGGCAGAGCGGAAGCAGGGGTAGGTGCAGGAGGTCAGCATGCTGGATTCAGGCCGGCCTCTGCGTGGAGCCAGTGGAGACCTCAAGCAAATCACTGAAATTTTCTGAGGTTCAATTTCTCTTTCATCTAGATTAAAGTTCTGCTTATTGCATGCTTGTTTTGATGAGCAAATGAAGAAAGTCTTGTGAAAGGTATTTAAAGATTGCAAAATAACATACCAATGCCAGGGAAAGTGATGAGGATGGTGATGATGGTGACGATGATGATAATGGCTTATTAGGGGAGCACATCCTAGGAAAAACATAGTGTGTCGTCCCCATGGCGAGCACCTCTGGAAACCAGCAAGGAACGAGGAGCAGAGTTTGCACTGTTTGTCCCACCCTGTCCCCAGGCCCGGAGTCTCGGCCTCCCTGAACACGGCAGCCCCAGCCACACGTGGCAAGAGCTCTCCCTTCTCTGGAGAGCCTTTCTTTCACCCTTTCACACAGCCTTTTAGGACAAACTTCTTCTTTTCCTCCAAAAACTAGTTTAAAAGAAACTTTTTAGAAAATCATTGATTAAACGGGTCACTCTTTGCTCCGCGCTCTTCTCGTCTCTGTGCCTGGTGGACCAGTCTGACACGCGCCCCGCTGTCAAGGTGTGTGACCTTGGGGAAGCGCCTGCATTTCCTTGTCCCTCAGTTTCCTCGTTATCTGTGAACTATGCAGCTAATAACAATATCTGTGTGTGGCAGGGAGAAGAGTTCCTGGCCCGCGGTAAGGGCCCAATTCGTGTTAGCTTCTCCCATCGCCTGTTCTGAAATATCCCCAGTGCCTTTAAGAGACCGGGTGTTGCTTTTAGCAGTGGAGTAACTCAGAGTGACACGAGTCCCCTGACTACCCCACTCAGAGGAACCAAAGAAACAGGAGAGAGGCAGGCCCTGGGCCGAGCCTGGTGGGGAGAGTGCACACTCGGGTGAACAGGAAGCAGCGGGGACCCAGGTGCCCGGGGCTCTTCCTCTGGGGCAGTCGGAGCTCACCGGGTTTGACCCCACAGTGAGTCTGCAGCACAACTCACATCTCTGAGAGGAGGACTCACAGGTCCGCGTGTCCCCAAGAGCTTCAGGTGTTGCGCCAGTCTCCTAGGTCTGCCATAGCAAAGGGCTTTCAACAGGGTGGCTTGAAACAGAACGTCGCTGTCTCGGTGCTAGAGGCCAGAAATCTGAGGCTCCATGTGGACGGGGTCTTGCTCCCTCTGAAGGTGCTGGCAGAGAGTCTGCTTCTCTTTGCTCCCTGGCTTTTGGCTGCACAGCTCCAATCTCCACACGCACCTTCCCCGTGTGCGTGCCGCCCTGTGTGCACACTTCCCTTGTTACCAGGACTCCTGTCCTATTGGATCCAGCCTCACTGTAACAGCCTCAGCCTAACTTGGTTACCTCTATAAAGACCCTACCTCACATTTGGAGGTACTGGGGGTTAGGATTCCAACATATTGTTTTTTGGGGACACAATTCACCCCATGACAGGCATGTTGTTCCCTAGGCCCTAATGGTGGCATAAAGGAACCTTACAAGAAGGACGGACTCTTTTCCATCTTATAGACAAAGAAACTGAATCCCGAGAAAAGAATAAAAGAAAAAATCATGAAATCTCAGGTCTCCGGCCAGAATCCCCAGACAGAGAGCCCCACTTCAGCTGAGGGCCTCCGCGTGTCTTCCCCGCCCACATTTGATCCCCTGAGGATGTGGGCAGAATCCAGAATCCAGTGCACCCACTCCTAGTGGGTCAGGGGCTCTGGGTCAAGATTCAAATGCCTATTTAGTAGGCTCACGGGTGAACTCCTGCTCACTAAAGTCTGGGAGACTTTCCCCAAGGTCGTGCAGTGGGTAGGTGGTGGCTCGGGGCGTATCTGCGGCACAGATTCGAAATCACAGAGCGACGGGGAGATTAGAGGCAGCTGTGGCTCCCCGGGCTGTCTGATGGATCCCGGCATCTGGTCGCATGAGAAGCCGAGCCCAGGCCTGCAGCAAAGCCGGGATATTTTCCACTGCCACATTTTCCTGCTGGCTTAAGAAAGACAACTGTGTGTAGGGACTGTGACCACAGACTTGAACTGAGGTTGGAGGAGTGTGGGATTTTTAGAACTGGACCCTCTGCATATGTACCCACTTAGTCACAGCTTTTGGGGGGCCCTCTGAACTCAAGATAGATCGTGGGGGGACTAGATTGTATCAGAGGAGCCTATTGTTCCAATACTAGGTTTTTACCCAGAAAATTATCCTTTATGTTCATATTAGCACCTGTGAAATGGGTATCTGCATCTGAAGAACCAGTCCACACAAATCATTCTGTAAAAGACAAATAAAGGTACTTAGGGCTGGAAAAGTCAACGATGAAGATGGTTATTTGGTTCTAGACGAAGCAGGACTAGGGCTAGTTTAAACTGGTTCTCCAAGATCTGTAACTCCAAAGCAACAAAGCGGCTTTGGGGAACTCCTCCGGTGCCTCTTCTGGCTGGGCCTCCCTGTTTCAGGACTACAGGCGAGTAGCAGGAGTACAGGCGAGAATCGGCTGACTCAGTGAGCAGGGCCGTAGTTCTCTTTTCTCGTTGTAGAAGCTTATGATTCCCTACAGGGAGATTGGCTCCATTCCACTGAGAAACAACCTACTACGTGGCCAGGACACATAGTAGGACGCTCCCTCCACTGATAGACCTGCCTGTTCAGAACCTTTGGTGTGGATAAGCCAAGACAAAGCTTAAACCAAAGAGAAACCGCACTGTCCTTGGACGCTGCATCCCTTTGCTTGTTTGTCTTTCTTTTACTTTGGGGGTGTGGTAAAAATATCTAACTTTTATAATGATATTCGACTTTCCAATGCAGAATTAGTAGGAGGGAATGAGTTGGGTTTCAAAGCTTCTCTGGAGGAGCAATGGAGGAGGTGACACACATGTGAGCAGTGAGCAGGGGCTGACCACGTCTGTGCCGGGCTGGCCATGATGGGTTTGGACCGATGCCACCATCTCTTAAGAATCTGCTTCCCTATATCCTCTCTGGACAGGACTGTTTCATGACACCAGCCACTTGCCATGTTTTCTGTTCTCAAAAATTTGCATTAATAACAATGGCTAGACAGGATTGTCTTTATTTAAGTTTGAACAGTTCGTTAATTTCCTGAAATGCACAAGAAGTAATTTTTTAAAAAAATACCAGAAGAAAGCCCAGAATAATCTCTGATGTATATACACAGATTGGTTTGCTCGAAGACACACTATGGATTGCCCATGTGATTTCTACTGTAACAGAACAATAGGGAGGGGGATAACATCAGTATTATTTCTGTTTTGTAGGCAGGAAAAGCAAGGTTCCATTTCCTGCTGTTCAGGTCTATAGAAATGGAAATAGAACTGTATCTAGGTCCTAGGCTCCAATTAAAGGATAAATTGCAACAAAAGTGAGGTAGGTTGGTCATCAGGAAGTAATTTCCAAATATGATTGCTTTGGGACTCTGACTAAAGGAAGATACTGTTGTTGCTGTTGCTGCTGCTTTTAAAAATATGATTATCAAAAGAGGGGATACGCCTGTATCCAGGTTAGGTGAGGCAGAGTCCAGAGTGGGTGTGGGTGAGGGTGGGGTCACATGACTTCTGGCAATGGATTCTGTTACTCCACCATTCAGAGCACAGAATCGTCCAAACTTAGTGGCCACAGCCTCCTGAACGCTCACCATTACCGTGATTAATCTGCGGCAATGCCTGGAGTCTTGTTTAGAACAGGGGCTAGCAAAGTGATTGATAGTTATCATTATCAGTAGTACCATCTGCAATTAGTAGTAATTGCATGCTCATCTTTGGAGATCTTTTGGAGGTAATCGAATCACACCACTTAAGAATTCAGTCCCTTCTGTTCTCCATCCCTTTCTTTTTTTCTCCATCCTCACCCCGTGCCTGGAAAGGGAAGAGAAGGCAGTTAATATTAATCAGGTCATTATGCTTCATTTAGATTTATGAAATGAAGTGTTCAAACACATAGTCACATGTTATCTCTTCAGCATCTTTACCATTCGATAGTAGGCAGATATTTAACTGTTAGGATTCCAGGGCAATTCTTGGTCATTAACTTCCTACTGCTAGGAATATACCAGGTCTTTAATCAGAAAGCATCAGCTGGAAAGATGTACAGATCACTTAACCTACAAAGGCACAGTGGAACTTACCCAGGGTCACGTGGTGCATACGTGGATGAAGCAGACTTCACATTCTGAACTTTGGGCTCCTGGGCCGATGCTCTTCCTGGAGCCCCTCGCAACCATTGCAAAGTAATACTACAAGTCACCCACAGCACATCAGAATGGTCCTTCAACCTGTTGCTCTGTCCCCAACATCCTGGACGACACAGCAAAAGACAGAACTTCGCCTGTATTAACAACCCAAGTACCTTTCCCATCAGACACTCTGCTTTAAGGAGCAAGTTCTTCTTTACTAACTCACCCAGTAACAAATACTTATTGAACACCTACTGTTTGCTTCTGCCTGAAAACATGTTTGGCATGCCTGTGATGCATTATGCATGATGCTGGATCCTGGGGCTATGAGGTTAGTAGGACACCATCTCTGCTCACGTCAAGAATGCAAGAAGGAGACCAGGACAAGCACACAGGTGTGGGCAAAGGCAGGTGCAGCATGCATCAACATGCCTAAAGGGGAACTACTTCAATACTGTAACATTGGAAACAACTGAGTGTCCAAGAGAAAACCATTGAATTCACTCACGCCACAGACATGTATGAGTGCCAGCTATGTGCCAGGCACTGTGCTAGTGACTGGCCTTACAACAAAGAAGCCTCTATTCTTGGCCTTATGTATGTTAAGTTCTAATAAGGAGATAGATCATGAGGGATAGTGATATAAGATTTACTCATACATCTAAATACTATTTATTGAGTCATGGTACCTGTTCCCAGGAAATTTGTCATCTGGTAGGAGAAGTGCATACACACACACAAAAGTAATAAAATGATAAAATAATTACAGCCTATATTGAATATATTAGAAAATCAGAGTGCTGTGATAACTGAGAGAGAGAGAGAGAGAATGCAATGGTTAAAAGAGTTGAAACTGGAGCCAGACTGCCTAGGTTTGAATCCCAATGCTACTGCTTGCTAGCTGTGTGACCGTGAGCAAATTACCTAACTTCTCTGTGTCTCACTTACTACAGTCAATAAGAATGATAGTTTCCCTGAGAACTAAATGAGTTAATATTTGTGATGAGCTTAAAATAGTGCCTGGCTCAGAATAAGCACTATGTACTAGCAGGGTTGATAATGCAAGGCCCTAGTGAGTGAATTTCTCTCTTGTTCCGTTAATTCCTAATCTGACAATTCCATGACAAGGGATATATACTTTCAGGGATAATGATGTGCTAGAGCTTGTACTAGTCCACAAAAACCAATTGTTCTCATCACTTCCCCAAACTCTGCATTCAGTGACTTAAAACTGTCCCCCCAAACTCTGAATTCAGTGGTAGCTTAAGATTGACCACAGTGGGAGCATTTACATCACAGAGTTGGTGAACGCTATCAACTAGGGCTTTTTTTTGACCCCTAGGAATCTGTTGTTAAACATTTACCGAATTAACACTGGCACACACGTCAGTAGACAGAGAGTTATGGGGAGCTGGAGTTCTTCCCAGGAGTTCCAAACTGATTATGTTTAATGTGATATATTTTTGAAATAAATATTCATTAAGAGATTCTAAAACACCTTGTTTTAATGTGCCCATTATATCAGGCCCAAAGGCATTGGGGCTCATTTGCCCAGAAACTGGCAATGTCATGGAAAGACAAGGGTGTGATGATTGTCATTAATCTTGTGCCATAAAAACAAGCTCCTCATTAGCTGAATACTTTCTCTGGCCATCGCGCAGTTTGAGCAACTACCTCAAAGGGTGGGATGCCTTGGGAGGGGGCTGCAGAAGCCAACCCCTGTAACTTGATGCAAAGTGGACATCTAGTGACCCAGTTACTTAAGCCATCGCCATAAAAATGGAACTTAATGTAAGAATAAACCTGTTTAATAAGCACTAAGCATTCAAATTTAATTTAAAAAAGGTAAAACTGCACAATATTTATTATAAATAAACATAAACATCAAGGTACAAACCCACTTAATATTATCTATTAATAACTATTGCTATTGATTAACATTTATTGAATATTTCTTGTCAGTCTTCTGAGTGCTTCTTGTGTATTAGCTCATTTAATCTTGAAAATAACCTTAGGAGGGAATTATTATTATTATTCCCATTTTACTAACAAGAAAACTGAGGCCCCAAGAGATTAAGTAACTAGCTCAGGGCCTCCAGCAGGTAAATGTCAGAACCAGGTCGCAAGCCCAGGGTATCTGGCTTCAGAACCTTCCCACTACACCAGTGCCAATCACAGTGCTGAACTGACACAATCTTAAATGCCAAAGCCCTGGATGTTGCAATCCCAAAAGATCAAAATCCCAAAAGTCTAAATCCTAAAGTCCAAAATCCCTAATGTCTCATTAAATCCACAAATCATAATGACAGATTTGGAGTTAGGTGCAATGAAGTCTTCTAAAAGTAAATTTCAAGGCATCACCAATAAAGTTTGTTTTTTCCACTCAGCTTAATGCTTTTGGCAGAAAATTCAGATGAGTGGATAGGCCATGCAATATGGCAATGACAAAAACTTCAGTCTAAAAATGTGTCATTTGTCTGCATTGGCATTTCTTCCAGCTGATAAAATTCCAAGAGCTTTTAATGAATTAAAGCTGCACTTGCCTGAAGAAGCCAGTGAAGTTACTAACTGGTTTGAAAATAATTATTTCCATGGTAGGATAAGAAGCCACTTATGCAATGGTGTTGCTGTTCAATCACTACTATTGTTTCCAATAAATCTGTGGTCTGTATAGGAGTGCATGCAGAATGGGTTTCCATGTACTCAAAAAAACACAGAAGCATGGCACAGAAAATAGGGAAATTTAATAGGGAATGCTCACGTTGGTGTATATTGAATCATAGAGGCATTTCAAAAACAGCAGCATCATGTAGAAAATGAATGTGGACCCATTCTTTGAGGAGAACCATACCCTAAAAGAAAAAAAAAGTAATTATTCATAGGTGGGACTGCAAATTAGTACAATCTTTAGGGAAAACAGTATGGAGATTCCCCAGAGAATTAAAAGTAGACCTACCATTTGATCCAGCAATTCCATTATTGGGTATTTACCCAAAGGAAAGAAAGACTTTTTGTCAAAAAGACATGTGCACTCAAATGTTTACAGCAGCACAATTCACAGCTGCAAAAATGTGGAATCAACTCAAGTGCCCATCAGTTCATGAGTGGATTAACGAAATGTGGTATAGGCATACCGGGGAGTACTATTCAACCATAAAAAAGATGAATTAGCACCTTTTCTACAATCTGGATGGAACTGGAGACCATCCTCCTAAGTGAAGTGTCTCAAGAGTGGAAAATCAAGCACCGCATGTAGTCACTACTAAATTGGACTAACTGATGGGCACACATATGCACAGAGAAAAGTAAAAACTTGGTAGAAATCAACCAGGGGGAAGGGGGAGGAGGGGAGGGGCGATTACCTACTTCACGGGTACTAGGAACACTATTTGGGTGACAGGCACACCTTCAGCTGGGACTCAAGCATTTCAAAAGTGATCCATGTAACCTAAAACATTTGTGCCCCCTTAATATTTTGAAATTAAAAAAAGACTTCAAAATATAGTCAATGACTGTGAAAACTGGCCAGCCCTTATGGACTACCTCTGTGCAATCGCCCATAATATATACCTGTAATATACTTTTTCATTTGTTAAATTATCTTTTTAGTTTTGGGGTTTTTTTGCTTTATTCTCTTTGTAGTATTTTTCCCTACTATCTTAAACTGCCAGTATTGTATTTTACAATTTTCTATTCTATGTATTTCATCTTCACATTATCTCCAATACTGGAGGTATTAATATAAATTGTGTGAAGACATTTGGAAAGTTCTAAGTAGTTTTACACATTTTTGGCAAATTTTACCCCACAAAAATACAATATCACAATGTTGACTGTATGTAAATATTATGTGTGTACTTAAAAATGTTGAAACTTCTTCAATAAGAAATGTCCTTTTTGTATATCTGCATGTGTGAAAGGTAAAATTTCTTGAGATCTGGGTTCTTTGGGTAACTGCATATGTTGTGGTAACCCATTGCAATTTTTGATGGAACTCACCAAAAAACTTAGGTTGTCCATTAAGGTGGCTGCAATTATTCAAGCTATTTGTTTTTGAATAGGGTTTATCTGCTTATAACTGCTATCCCCATGTGACTGTCATTACTATACCTGAGTGTTTACACTTGCAAAAATACGTGTTACTATTACCTATGTTATTGTGTAAAGTGGCCTATGAAGTATTCTGTCATGTATTTATGTTTCTCAATTAAATTTTCCTTTAAAATTATAAATAAATGACTTTTAAAGGATTTTAAAAATTATTTTTTCTAGAATTGTAATTTTGGGATTTTAATATTCAGGATTATGGCATTCGGGATTGTCTTTTGGAATTATGTCCCAAATCTGTGCTATGCAATACCGTTTCTCAAGTGCTGTTTTCCTGTGCAGACAAAAGACCAAATATCATCTCTATTACTGTGACAGAACTGATATTGGAGAAATTACATCTGTAGGCAAGAGGACTTCCTAACACTGAACCATGGCACAAAGCAGTCTTACTCAAAATAGGCAGCACTGGGCAGGCTTGGACTACCCAGGGAGCAAAACTTACAGTGGCCTCACCCTCAGGGTCGTGCCGGTGCAGAGGTGGCCCTGAGAGGGGGTGTCTCCTTCAATTTTGCACCCTGGTCCTGCCCCTGATGCTGGCCTTCCACAGGCCTACAGCCCTCTGTGCTTTCATAACCACACATGGCAGGAAAGAAATCTGCAAGAGCCAAAGGTAGAAAGAAACAGGAGCCGACGGCCTGGCAAATCCACGAGAACACCCTTGGGAGCCGGCCGTATTCCCGGCGCCAGGGCCTGGCAGAGGAGGCTGGGGAGGCTTCCCCTCCTCGCTGTGGGCTCTTATGAAACTCAGGCTGTTCTTTTGTTTTGTTCTGTTTTAATGTTTCCCCCAGCTTTATGGGGGTATGGTTACTGAATAAGAATTATATATATTTAAGATGTACATGCTGATGTTTTGATATACGTATACGTTGTGAAATAATCACCACAATCAAGCTAATTTAACATATCCATCAGATCACATAGTTACCATTTTCTTGCGTGTGTGTGTGTGTGTGTGTGTGCGCGCGCACATGTGTATGGTGAAAACACTTAAGACGTACTCTTTTAGCAAATTTCAAGTACACAATACAGTATGATTAACTATAGTCCCTACTCTGTACATTAGGTCCTTAGAATTTATTCATCTTTTAAAAATTTCAGTGTATTTAGGGGGTACATGTGCAGTTTTGTTACACTGATATATTGTATAGCAATAAGGTCTGGGCTTTTAGTGTACACCCAAATAGTGTACATTGTACCCAATAGGTAATTTTTCATCCCTTATCTCCCTCCCAGCCTCCCACCTTTGGAGTCTTCGCTGTTTATTATTCCACTCCATATGACAATATGTACCTGTAGAATAGCTCGTATTTTTAAGTGAGAACATGGGCGTTTGATTTTTCATTCCTGAGTTACTTCACTTAGGATAATGGCCTCAACTTGCATCCAGGGTGCTGCAAAAGACATTATCTCATTCTTTTTTATGGCTGAGTAGTATTGCATGGTGTGTGTGTGTATGTGTGTGTGTGTCTCACATTTTCTTTATCCACCCGTCAGTTAGTGGACACTTAGGTTGATTCCATATATTTGCTGTTGTGAATTTTGCTGCAATAAACATACAAGTGCAGGTATCTTTTTGATGTAATGACTTCTTTTCCTTTGGGTAGATACCCAGTGGTGGGATGGCTGGATTTAATGGTTGTTCTACTTTTAGTTCTTAGAGAAATCTCCATAGAGGTTGTACTAATTTACATTCCCACCAGCAGTGTGTGTTTCACTGCATCCATGCCAACATCTACTATTTTTTATCCTTTAATAATGGTATCCTGATGGGTAAGGTGCTATCTCATTGTGGTTTTAATTTGCATGTCTCTGATGATTAGTGATGCTGAGATTTTTTCATGTTTGTTGGCCAATTGTATATCTTCTTTTGAAAAATGTCTGTTCATGTCCTTTGTGCATTTTTTAACGGGGTTATATATTTTTTCCTACTATGTTATTTGAGTTCCTTGCAGATTCTGGATGTTAGTCCTTTGTCAGATACCTAGTTTGCAAATATTTTCTCCCATTCTGTGCATTGTCTGTTGATTATTTCTTTTGCTATGAAGAAAGAAATGAGAAAATTTGTCTCATTTGTTTATTTTTGTTTTTGTTGCATTTGCTTTTGGGGTCTTACTAATGAATTCTTTGCCTAGGCCAATGTCCAGAAGAGTATTTTGAAGATTTTTGTCTAGAATTTTTGTGGATTTAGGTCTTACATTCAAGTCTTTAATTCATCTGGAATAAAATTTTATATATGGAGAGAGATAGAAATCCAGTTTCACTCTTCTGTATGTGGCGATCCAATTTTCTCAGCACTGTTTATTGAATAGAGTTTCCTTTCCCCAGTGTATAGTTTTGTCTGATTTGATGAAGATCAGTAGGTTGTAGGTATTCGACTTTATTTCTGTGTTGTCTATTCTGTTCCATTGATCTATGTGTCTACTGTGATGACAGCACCATGCCGTTTTGGTTACTATAGCCAAATATAGTATAATTTGAAGTCAGGAAACGTGATGCCTTCAGTTTTGTTCTTTTTGCTTACAATTGCTTTAGCTATTCAGGCTCTTTTTTGGTTCCATATGAATTTTAGGATTATTTTTTCTAATTCTGTGCAGAATAATGTTGGTATTTTGATAGGAATTGCATTGAATCTATAGATTGCTTTGGGAAGTATGGTCATTTTAAAAATGTGGATTCTTATAATCCATAAACCTGGGATGTTTTTCCATTTGCCACCTGTTTCTGTCATCTAGGATTTCTTTCATCAGTGTTTTGCAGTTTTCATTGTAGAGATCTTTCATCTCCTTGGCTAAGTATATTCCTAGTTTTTTTGTTTGGTTGGTTGGTTGGTTGGGTTTTTTTGCAGCTAGTATAAATGGCATTGAGTTCTTTATTTGGTTCTGAGCTTGGTTGTTATTGGTGTATAGAAATGCTACTGACATGCATACAATGATTTTGTAACCTGAGACTTTACTGAATTCATTTATCAAATCAAGGACCCTTTTGGAGGAGTCTTTAGAGCTTGCTAAGTGATACAATAATAGTGGGGGATTTCAACATTTCACTGACAACACTAAACAGATCATCAAGGCAGAAAGTAAACAAAGTGACACAGGACTTAAATTGGACTCTAAAACAAATGGAGCTAACAGACATTTACAGAACATTCTACTCAGCAACTGCAGAATATACATCAACACATGGAACATTTTCCAAGATAGACCATATCCTATGCCACAAAACAAGTCTCAATAATTTTTTAAAAATCAAAATCATGTCAAGTACCTTCTCAGACCACAGTGGAATAAAAGTAAAAATCAGTTCCAAGAGAAACTTTCAAAACTATACAAATACATGGAAATTAAAAAACCTGCTCCTGAATGATCTTTGGGTCAATGATGAATTCAAGAAGGAAGTTAAAAAAAATTTCTAAATGAATGATAATGGTGACACAACTTATCAAAACCTCTGAGATATAGCAAAAGCAGTACTAAGAGGGAAGTTTATAGCACTAAATTCATACATCAAAAAGACAGAAACATCAAAAATTAATGACCTAATGTCACACCTCAAGGAACTATAAAAACAAAATAAGCCCAAAGCTAGCAGATGAAAAAAAATAACAAAAATAAAAGCAGAACTAATTGAAATTTAAACAAACAAAAAAAAGGATCAATGAAACAAAAATTGGTTCATTGAAAAGATAAACAAAATTGATAGACTATTAGCTAGATTAAAGAAGAGAGAAGATTCAAATAAGCTCAATCAGAAATGGAAAAGGAGACATTACATCTGAAACCACAGAAATACAAAAGATCATCTGAGACGATTACGAACATCTCTACATCTACAAATTAGAAAATCTAGAGGAAATGGATAAATTTTTGGAAATATACAACCTCCCAAGCTTGAATCAGGAAGAAATAGAAATCCTAAACAGACCAATAAAAAGTAGTGAGATTGAATCCATAAAACAAATTCTCCCAACAATAAAAAAGCCCAGAACCAGCGGATTCACACGCTCATTCTACAAGACATACAAACAAGAACTGGTACCTGTGCTGCTGAAACTATTCCAAAAAGAAGAAGCAAATCCTTCCTAACTCATTCCATGAAGCCAGTATCACCCTGATACCAAGTCTAGGAAAGGACACAACAACAATAACAACAAAAAGAAAACTACAGACAAATGTGCCTGATAAACATAGATCCAAAAATCCTCAACAAAATACTAGCAAAGCGAATGTAACAGCATATCAAAAAGATCATATATCACAATCAAGTGGGTTTTATCCCAGGGATGCAAGGATCGTTCAACATATGCAAGTCAATAAATGTGATTCACCACATAAACAGAATTTAAACCAGAATCCATATGATCATCTCAATGATGCAGAAAAAGCAGTCAATAAAATCCAGCACCCTTTCATAACAAAAACTCTCAAAAAACTCGGCATAGAAGGAATGTACCTCAAAATAATAAAAACCATATATGACAAACCTGCTGCCAACATCAAGTGATTGGGGAAAAGTTAAAAACATTCCTGCTAAGAACTGGAACAAGACAAGGGTGCCCACTGTCACCACTTCTATTCAACATAGTACTGGAATTTCTAGTCAGGGCAATCAGGCAAGGGAAAGAAATAAAAGCCACCCAAATTTGAAAAGAGGAAGTCAAATTATCTCTGTTTGCTGTGATATGATCTTATAACCCAGAATTTATTCACCTGATAGCAAAATGCAAGTTTGCACCTTTTAGCCAACATCTCTCCATTTCCCCTTCCTCCTATCCCCTGGCTACCACCATTCTACTCTCTGCTTGTGTAAGCCTGGCTTTTTTTGATTCCACCCATAAGTGAGATCATGTAGTATTTGTCTTTCTGTATCTGGCTTATTTCACTTAGCATAATGTCATCCAGGTTCATCCATCCATATTGCTACAAATGGCAAGATTTCCTTCTTTATTAAGGCTGACTAGTATTCTGTTGTATGTATATTTTCTTTATTCATTCATCTGTTGACAGACACTTATGTTGATTCTGGATCTTGGCTATTCTTAATAAGCCTGCAATGAACATGGGACTGCAGATATCTCTTCAACACACTGATTCATCTCCTGTGGATATATATACAGAAGTGGGATAACTGGGTCATATTTTTAATTTTTTGAAGAACCTTCATAGTGTTTTCCATAATGGCTGCATCAATTTACTTTCCCACCAAGAGTGTGCAAGGTTTCCCTTTTCTCCACATCCTCACCAACACTTGTTATCTCTTGTCTTCTTTATAACAATTTTAAAAGGTGTTAGGTGACATCATATTGTAGTTTTTATTTGCATTTCCCTGATGTTTAGTGATGTTGAGCATCTTTTTATATACCTATTGGTCATTCTTAATGAACCTAGACAAGGACCCCCCTGCCCCACCTGTAGGAGAGCCACTCTCCCTTTCTTGTTGGGCACCACTTCTAATTTCTACTATTGCCAGCCTCCATCCATCTCAGCACCAACACTTGCTCCGCAAACCTTGTTCTCACAGAACCAAAGAAGGAACTATCTTTTGCTCTCCCTCTTAGGCTTTTGCAATGCTCAAATGCTCAGTCAGTTTCTGTAATTTTTCTCATTATTCCTCATTTACTATCCTTATAAAGAAATCCCCTGTATGGTAATATTATGATAAATGAAGTGAGAACTCCTAAATGCCCAGATGGCTTTAGAAGCAGAAACCATAAAAATTACAGAGCATTATATGACTTCAAATTCCACACTAATATCCTGCCACTTAGGAAGACTGACCTCTGTCTGAATCCAGAAATCTTACGCCAGTTTCAGTGGGTCAGAAAGAAATTCTTAAGGCCCGCTTGGGCTTTCCCACTGGGAGGGAGATAATGGCTGCTGAGCCTACATGGTGAACCCAGTATCTTCAAGGACCATTTTCCTCTCTTGCTTGGCCTAGTATTTAGATAGTACCTAAAGGAGGCACTGGTTTCTGGAGGAATGGAGGCATAGAGATGTGGAAGGTACACATTAGAGCATCTTTCCAGGCCCATGGAGAATGCATGGAAAGTGACAAACCTGGGTAGATGGTGCCAGGCAAAGATGGTGGATCCAGGAGGGCTGTGCTGGCCAGACATGCCAGAGAGGAGCAGTGGGGAATGGGGCTACGCCTACTCCCAGTGCTCCCTCGGCTCAGTCTAAGGTCAGGAAAGTATCACACTTGCTGAAGAAGGTGCATGAGGGGTGGAAAAGACCATGGTGCCATCTGTGGGCAATTCTTGTTCTTTGGTATTGTTTCTTATTTAGCTGTTGGATAAGACAGCAATGCTACACAGATATCAAAATAATGCAGGACAACAGGGTCACAGAAACCAAGGGCACTCAGCTGTGTGGCTTTGAGTAAGCTACCTTTGCTCTCTGGGCCTCAGTTTCTCCCTCATTAATGTAAGTGCAAACAGAGATGCAACAAAAACTAAATGACCTCCAAGTTTCCTTATAATTCTAAAATTCAAACGTCTTTGAGCCTAGGTGTTCTCTAGTGCACCTTTTAACTCTAAAATTTTGCAATTCTATGATTATTCTCCTAAGAGGACTTTTAAATCCACCTGTGGGTCTGCAGAGGCAGCTGCTCTGGAGGCTTCTTTGCTCCTGGGGAGCATATTTAATGCTCAGTTCATTTGTCCATCATCGGATCTGTATTAAGGACCCATAAAGGACAGATGCCAAAGCTGTGGTTAAAGCCGTGTCCTCCTTCCTTGGCATCCATGGCAAGATATTTTCCTATGACTACAACTTACCCTCTGATGGCTCCTTTCTTCCTTTATTCAGCAATTCTATACTGAATGCCTGCCCTGCGCCAGGCACGAGGGAACAGGACAGTGAAGTAAGAAGGAGTCAAGACCACAGACAAGGAAGCGAATGCAGAGAAGAGCTGCTTCCCTCTGCCTGTCTCTTGCTCCTTGTCTCATCAAGACAGATCTCCATCATCCCCAAACATTCACTGAGCATCTACTACGTGCTAGGCGTTATACTAGGCACAGGGGACTTGGAGATGACTTAGACTTCATTTTCATCCTCTCGATTAATCAATCAACCTCCTGCAAAGAGGTGTTTGTTGAGAGCCTACGGGGAAGTCAGGCAACTGAACAAGACAGGCATGTAGGTTGTCATGCCATACAGTGCAACAGGAGTGCAGCAGAGGAGTGTCTAAGCTTGCAGCCGGTACATGGGTGGCACATAGATGGAGAGATCAGCTCATCTCCCTAAGTGGCAGGACATGAAGTGGACAGAAGAAGGCCTCTAAGGGAAGATGGTTTTCCATAAGGACAAGGAAAGGAAGGGAATTTCAGACAGAGCATGTGCAAAGAGGTAAGATAGTTTGGCACCTTCAGGAAAGTGATAGAATATGGTATGTCTGTGTGTTGTAGGTTGAGGGACTGTGCAGCGGTGGGTGACACTGGGGATTATGGCCGAGAAGTGTGCAGGAAACAACCCATGGACCGGCCCAGTGGGGCTTCCAGGGAATCCGGACTTAAGCTTGTGGGCAGTGGGGAGCTTTACACAGGGAGTAGGAAGGTAAGGTTCATGTCTTGCCTCAGTATGTATATACATTTCCAAGGGCTGCTGGGACACAAGTACCACAGACTGGGTGGCTTGAAACCATAGGATGTATTCTCTCACAGTTCTGGGGGCTAGCAATCCGAATTCAAGGTGTCTGCAGCATTGGTTCCTTTTGGGGGGCAATGAGGAAAAATCTATTCCTTGTCTCTCTGTGCGCTCCTGGCTCCTGATGCCAACCTTGGCATTCCTGAGCCCAGGGGAGAACGGGTGATGGAAAGGGAGGAGCGCCGACCATGCAGTCTGGGCAAGCAGAGATACAAGGGGTGAAGGAAGCGAGACAGGCTGCCCGCTGCTCTCTGCGACGGTCCATTCCACGCGTCATCCTGGCTGGGCCACATGGTGCCCGGATGCTGGGTCAGACATGATTCTGGTTGTGTCCGTGGGGGATTTCTGGATGAGATTCATGCTAATTAGTAGACTGAGCAGAACAGGTTTCTCTCCCTAATGTGAGTGGGCCTCACCCAATCAGCTGAAGGTCTGCATCTGCAAAGAACAAAAAGGCTGAGTGGGAGGGAACAGCCCCACCAGGCTGCTCCCTCTGGGGCGTGGGCCTTTCCCTGCCTTGGGACTCAGCCTGAAGCCCCGGCTCTTCTCGGGGCCGGGCCTGTTGGCTTTCGCACTGGGACTCACACTACTGGCTCTTCTGCGTCTCCAGCTAGACAGCTACAGATCTCGGGACTTCTCAGCCTCCTCAGTCACCAGTCGGTTCTTTATAATAAATCTCACACATAGACACAGACACAGACACACACACACACTCTGCCGGTTCTGTTTCTCTAGACGATCCTGACTAACGCAGTCTTAGAGAAAGAATCAAAAAGGCACACAGGACTTCTTAAAACCCAGTTGAATCCCATGAACCTCCTAGAAATTCCTTACTTTGCGGGGAGGAAGATTCAGGGAGTTCTTAGCATGAGAATGTGTTTGAATCCTGCCTTCACTCTCTCTGTCCCGACCATGAAGCTGGCCTCCCCACCCCACGGCAAATGTCCCCCGTTTCCATCTTTCCTGGAGGGTGCTGCGGGCAGATGGAGGCCCCAGCAAGACCCCAGTGGGCAGAGAAACAAGAGGGTGCCCTCATGCCAAGCCACCGCCCTTACTCTCCATCACCACCCCTCGAATGCTGACCAGTGGGCCACGTCTTAAAGTGGCTACTGGGCCTCCGTGTGACTCAAAGGGAGGCGACTCCCTTGTGCCTGGGTCTCTGGCCGACCCCAGGGGGAGCTGGCTGAACGGCTAAACCCAGCGGATTTTCCTAAGACAGTAATGCTTTAAGGCAACTTTTGCCCGCCCTTTCTTTTACATTTTAATGGCACTCTAATGTTGAAATAAAATGGAATTCCTATGGAAACGTACAATGTCTAAATCAATACTTGCTGATTAGTGTCATGAGGATGAATATCGAAAGATATAACAGCAATGACGGGGCCCAAAGCAGGGTGGATAAAACCGCTTGTGTCCATTAACTCGAGCCTGACTAATGCTAAATTACGATAAAATATCTAGGAAACTCTGGCCAGAGCCACTTTAAAGCCCACAAAATGTAGCCTCATTAGCACTATGATGACAAATGCAGGAGGAATTCATTATACCCAAAGACTCCTCCTTATAAAGTCCAATTTTACACACTCTTCCTTTTTTGCCAACGCAATGCCTAGAAGGCGACGGAGAGCTTAAATACCACTGTGCAACTGCTCACCCAGGTGCTGAGCTAAGTCAGGCTTCACGTGGGCATCAGGGAATGAGCTACAAACTCTCTCCTCCCTCTGTTGCTCTGTGCAATATTTATGTTTCCCTCCTCTCTCAGTCATCGTGATCAATCTGTCTGTGTATCTGCATCGAGCTGTCTGTCTGTGCTTCATAGTGTGCATTCTGCCTTTTCCCACCCTTGTGACCTTGGAAAGATTATCCTGTGCCTCAGTTTCCCCACAGGAAAAATGGGGATAATTATAAAACCCATTCACAGGGTAGGTATGAATATCAAATAAAGTATTACATTTAAAGGACCTTCACTAGTGCCTGTACCAAGTAGCATGTAGCAAGTGTGAGCTATTTTTTCTTCTATTTTTTTACCTACTTTTTTATATCTACTACAGAGGCAGTAGGCTAAAAAAGAAGACATTTGGACAACTCTGCCCTGCCAATATCTCCCTTTCTCAAAAGCGCACAAAAGCAACGGATGTTATAGAAGGAAGAAACCTCTTAATAGAGAACATGTAATTTAACCCTACTCATTTACAGATGAAGAATCCGAGGCCCAGGAACGGAAAGGAGACTTCCTAAGGTCATTCAGGTAGTTTTGCTCCATTTACGCATTTATTCAGTGCCTCCTGTGCCTAGACCGCATGCTCGTTACTGGATTACGCCAATGAGTTAGTCCCTGTTCTTGAGACGCGGCCATACTAGTGAGAACCAAACGCATCCATGGAGCACGCAGAATCAGTGCCTCAGGGCGGGTGACGGGAGAGTGAAAAAGAGACGGGTGGATATTAAGACCGAGAGGCCATGGGAGCAGAGGAGGGACACTGAGTCCAACCTGCAGACTTAGAGGAAGCTTCTCAGGGGAGATGAAGCTTGAATTTGTTTCTGGAGGAAAATGAGTGAGCCAGAAATCAAAAGGGAGAAAACTCATTCTGTGCGTGAGCGAAAGCACAGGTGTGCAAGAACAAGGTGAGAATGGGGGGACCACTGGCAGTTTGACAATACAGGAACACACAGCACAAGAGCGGGGAGTGTCAGGAGATGAGATTAGAGAGGACTTTTATGTCTTAGAAAAAAAGTTGGCATTATTTTTGCAAACAATAGGGAGCCATTGAAGGTTAAGCAGGGGAATAACATGCTTACATTTAGGTGGAACATTGTGTCTTCATACGGGGAGTGGATTTTAAAGGACTAATATGGAAAGAAGGATTTTAAAAGATGGCTGATGTCGACGAGCTGAGTAAGAACTCAGGAATCCAAACCAGGGCAGCAGAAGTGTAGACAGGAGGGACAGATCTGAAAAGTATTTAAGAGGCAGAGCCAGCTGGACTTGATGACTGATGAGGTGTGGGGTGGGGTGGAAAAAGGAGCAGAGGATGATTTCAGATTTCTTACACATGCAGCAAGATGGATGATTAATGTTGAGACTATAGAGGAAAGAGAAATAGGCCGAGAAAGGCCAACTGGCTGTGATCAGAGGCAAGTGGAGGGCAAGTGTGCTCTCAGGGAAGAGGTTAGGGCTGGAGATAGGGGTCTGGTGATCCTCAGCATTCGTGGAGTCCTTAAAACAATGAGTTTCTAAGACCTTCAGAAAACATTCATGGGAAGAATAGTAGTGGATCAAGGTCTTATTCCTGAGGACAGTATACTTAAGGGGGAGGTTGAGGAGTCTTCTATGAAGAAGTCAAAGAGAGATTATTGGAAAGGTACAAGCTGAACCAAAAGGGACAAATCCCACAGATACCAAAGGAGTCCATGGTGGGTCACAGTGTTAAATGCAGAAGGGATGTCTGACAACACAGGGCTGACAAACGTCCGATGAGCGTGACGGAACGAGCCTGGCCACATATTGACCTTGACTAGGACCGACCAAGTGGACCACCGAGGCAGACCAGGCTGAAGTGGGTTGAGGGGTGATGAGTGTGTGGCGTGGTAGAGACAATGAGTGTAGACATCTATTTCAGGAACAAAAGATTTTTTTCAGGAGGATGAGAGCCATGTTGGAAGAGGATTTAGGGTCAAAAGAGGGATCTTGTGAGGAGGGGAGAGACTTAGTACTGTTTATTGGCAGAGGGTAAAGAGCCAAGAGAGATAAGAGGTGGAGGGCAGAGCAAGAAAGAGGCAGCTGTGGAAACAAAGTCCTAGTGGAGCATGGGGGACGACATCAAGAACCAAAGCATTAGGCCACTGGGAACCAGTGAGGGACAACTTGTCCTCCAGCCCCAGAGGTAAGAAGCTGACCATGGAGAAAGAGCTGATAAGTTTGCAGGAGGGCTGGGGTGAAGCTGCAGGGAGTTGCAGTGCTTTATTCTTGATGGCCTCCTTTTTTAAGAAAGTGGAATCAAGTTTGTGGTGCTGCAAGTGTAGGGCGGGGCAATGGATTTAAGGGGGGAATTCAAGGGGTATAAAAGGATCATTAAGAAATGCAGAGTCCAGCTGAGGTTCATGGCTAGGCTGGGATTCAGGCCCGGGTCCAGAGATTCTCAGAGGATGACAGCTCTGTTACAGCATTTATCTTCAGTCTTGGTGATATTTTCATACCATCGGTTTCTAGTTCCTCTATTTCTCATCAGTTTCCAAAACAAGTCATTCTGTATCTGCACGGATTAAGAAAAATTCCCAGAATTTCTGCTGCTTAGCTCCATGTTGGAACTTGGATCTCCATCAAGTAAGAATATTCCAACCCTGTTTATAATATAGATAGTTAGTCTGAGAGACAGGAGCCACCCACCGCCTCTGTATCCCAACATAAAATAAGCAGGCCACTGAACGTACCTACTGCTCTTGAACCTATAACAAACCCAAACCTCCCCACATTGTTCTTTTCATCCCCTCTCTTGCCATGGAATAGACACTACCGTGGAAAATCAGGACCAGTTTTAGTTCTCAGTGATCTGGAACAACAGTGCATTTCAGGGCCCAGTTCCTGACAGCTGATTTCTCAGAAGCAACCACAGAGGATAAGAGCAACCCAAAATTCATCTGTAAGCTGACAGCCATAATTACTGACCTTTCGCAAAGCCAAGGACAGCTGGTGGTCTGCTTTCTTCCCTGTGGGCTGAGATCCTGGGACCCTAACAGTTTCCACAACGCACTGCAAGCAGAGGCAGGCAGGACACAGATGATGGTGGTTGTGTCAGGGAGTATTTGCTGGGGTGGAGGAGGAGGATGGTGGGGAAGAATAAGAGTGAGTCCCCCCAGAAGCACTGTGATTTGACATTTTTCTGATCCAGGGTAGACCAGGGAGAGCAGAGTCCTAAACCCTGGAGGTCTACAGTGGTAACTCCCACTCCTGTCTGAGTCTAATCTCAGCTCTACGTCTTCGGCTGTATTTGTCTACTCAGTTTTGGTTGTTGTAATTGTAGAATCAGGGGTGTCCCTTGATACCATTGTGCTTGTCTGTTATTTATGCCACAGTTTTAACAATGGAATAGTCTAGACCATGCTTTGAAGTTGCAAATTTGGAGTGCTTCTTGAAAATATTCAGGGAGAAAGAGAAATGTGTGGATATAAGAAAAGGCATATTGTGAGAATGGAATGCATTTCATGTTTTTTTCTTTTTTATGTAACACACTGTCCCAAAACGTAGTGGCATAAAATAACAACTGTTTAATTTGTTCATGATTTTGTGGATCTGCAACTGGGGCAAGGCCCAGCAGGAACAGCCTAACTCTGTCCTGCATGGTATTGACTAAGTATTACTGGGATTAGGGGATCCAAGATGTCCTTGGTCACATATGTGGGCACTCAATGCTGGCAGTCCACTGGGACACCTCAATGCTCTTTCCCTCGCTCTCTTCCCAGTAAGTTAGGCTGGACTCTCCTACGTGGTAGTCAGGGATCTAAATGCACAGAGGTGAAAGCTGCCAGACCTCACAGGCCCGGCACACAGCACCATTTCCACCACATTCTATTGGTTAAAGCAACAACTAGGCTGGCCCAGATTCTAGGGCAGGGGGTGGCAGGGAATAGAACTTGCCCCCAGTGAGCGTTCTGGCATATTTTAGAGTGTCAAAGTCGAGCACCTCAAGATTTCTGTGAGGTCCAAATGTGGATGATATGCCTACAGACCTGTGAATGAAAAGGACAGATTGCCCACCACACACACAACATACAAGGGTAAGACAGGGACACTCCTTTCAAGAAGGGAAATGTTGGAAAGCACAAAGTATCATTGATTCTGAGCAATTCTGAAATCTAGGCATATCTTGTCAGTCCCTGACTCCAAGGTCAGTGAACGTTCCTGATTAGAGTCCAGTTCTACTTTCTGGATGTGGCTCCCCTATTCATTGTTTTCCTCAATTCTTGGCTCTTGGCCTTTGCTTTTTGAAACATCTTTCATTTTCTATAAGAACTGGATTGTGTTTTCAGCTGAGCAGCTTTATTAGTCTGCTTTCTGCCCAAAGAAGGTTGGGGGCCCAGACACCTCTTTGTTTTTGATGGCCTCTGTCCTAAAATCCCAGCTGGTGGAGCTTTCTCCAATACCCTTCTCTTAAAAACTCTATACATTTTCTATGAATCTTGTTGGAGTTTATTCTGTGCTGCCATGGGACATTGTTTCCAATGGCCACAACAATCCCTCCAATCCCACATGCACTTTGAACTGTGACTTTGGCACTCTCTCCATCACAATTTGAAGTACATTCCCCCTCTTGCTGAATCTGAGCTGGACTAGCGACTTGCTTTGATTAACAGTATATAACTGAAGTGACACTGTGTCACTTCCCTGCCTTGGCCTTAAGAGACCTGGAAGCTTCTACTTTTGTTCTCTTAGAGCCGTGCACTGCCATGGAGGAAGTCCAGACCACGCTGCTGGAGAAGGCAGCCACATGGAGGAGCACCAACATGCTCCAGCTTTCTGGCAGCAACATGGTTCCAGATATGAATGGGACACATGAGTGAACCCAGTGATTGCATGTGTTCCCAATGAACCCTGCCAGAATTTCTAATCTAGAGAATTGTGAGTAATAAAATGGTTGTTGATTTAAGCCACTAAGTTTTGGAATGGTTTATATATAGCAATAGATAACCAGAAGAAGAGAGCTGGTTGGCTTCTAAGAGGTTTCATAAGTAAGTTTCAATCATATTAAATTCATTACATTGTACAGGCTCAAAAAATATCCAGTCTCATCCCTCATTGAGATCCCAGCATAGATCAGATGAGGTGATAATGCCTCATGCTAACCAGGCTCACAAACAATGGCAGAGAAACTACCATGTCAGCTTTCTCACATACAAAGAAAAATGTTGCTCTCAGGTAAACGAGATGTTCATTCACATCTTCTGGCTAGTGAAGCCTTTACCTGTGGAAAAGCTACCTGGGGTACGATTTACAATTAGAGAGATGTTGGGTGAAATGAACCCAGAACTAGGGAAGTCAGGAAAATAAATGCCCCCAAGTGTCCAGCTATGGTCACACCTTCCAGAGGGACTGCATGCACTTGTCACTCCTTAAAGGGACAGTGAGGCACCCTGGCAAGGACTGGCATGGGGTTGTCTCAAGTTTGCCCCTCCCCCACCACTCACTCTTTTTTCTGGATAGGTTTGTACATGTAGTAAGGTTAAAGTCAAGACTTATAAGTCCTAAAGTCTTTCTAATTTGGTGTTTCTCTATTCTAGTGGTTCTCAACAGAGGACAATTTCCCCCCAGAGGACTTTTGGCAGGACCTGGAGACATTTTTTGTTGTCACAACTTGTGATGAGGTGGTGGGCGTGCTGCTTGCTGCTGGTATGTGCAGGCCAGGGGTGCTACTAACCCCCTACAGTGCACAGGACAGCCCCCAAACAAAGAGTTTTCTGGTCCAACCTGTCAATAGTGCTGAGGTTGAGAAACCTGCTTTAGTCTGATTCATGATCTGCTGATTAATGATTGAGCTCTTGGAGCACAATCTTGTTTTTAGCTTCTTCAAGTGATAAAAGTTACCATTACCCTCCATTTACTACTACTTATAGGAAATGATTGCTCATTGTTGGTCATCTGTGTTTCTTGAGTTTTAGGTGATTTCTGTATCACTTTTATGTTTCAACCAATTATCCCGGTACAGGATACTTTATAACCTAGTGTGTAGTAATGAATTGCTTGCCCTAAATTTACATTTCAATAAAATTTGATTTAGTAAAATCAAAGAATTATGTGTCATGCTTTTATAAATCCTAAACACAAAGAATCAGGTTTTGCCTGATTACGGAGGTAACACTTTCAATATTGACTTCAAAGAAGTTTTCTTGGAGACCAAGATGTGGTATTCTTTAAAACAAAATCTAACCTTCTCTCATGCAGAGTAGCATAGCAGCTAAGGGATTTGCCAGACTTCTGCAGAGAGCACGCCTTCCGTGGCTGCGCGGTGACGGTCAGTTTTCCAGAGTGAGCAGCTGACACGAGCATTCTGAGCCAGCGGGAGGTGGCCTCAACAGGCCAGATGTCATGACGGTGGAAGCCTTCAGGAGGTGGCCCAGCATGGCTGCGAGGTACGGCATGGTGACCACTGTTGATAATAATGTATTATGTACAGAATGGATTTTTAACATTCTCAACACACACACAAAAAAATGAAAAGTTGGTGAGGTGATAGAGATGTTCATTAGCTTGATTGAATCCTTCTATAACGTAGATCAAAGCATCACATTGTACCCCATACATGTACACAACAGAAAACACGCTAAGGAGAGACTCCCAGGTGTTCTGGATCAGAGGAGAGCTTAACACTTCACCTTATTGTCCCTGCTGTACCAAGACAAGATACTAACATGGTCCCCCAATAGATGGCACTTGCTGACGCTGTACAAACTTTCCAAAGTACAAGACAGGCTCCTTGGCAACTTTTTCACACATTCGAAATTTCATTTGCTTTTCCTCCTCATTTCTTTTGAAACAACGACCAGGCATTTCTATCAGTTCCTGTTTATCTGTTCTATTGAAGAGGAGGCCTGGAACATATAATCCCCAAAAGCTAACAATTGAAAAATTGTTTCTATTTGGCTCAGAAATGCATCCAACGTAGAGTGAAAGGGTCTTATTGAGCCGGATGACTTAAGGCTAAGTCATGGTTAGTCACTTAGTGAGTATAGAACCATTGGAAAATCATCTCAACTTTTCTGGATTTAGTTTCTCCATCTGTAAAATGAGAATAATAATGCTTTATGTCTGAGGTTTCCATGGCTCAAATGAGATAATACATGAAAGTTCTTTACAAGCTATAAAATACTATCCAAATATATGGGGCTATTTTACTACTGTTAAGGACATACTTTCACCGGACCATGTGGCATGTGTAGAATTTGCTTTGAATCCCCGCACTGCAAACATGTGAGCTCGGGAGCCAGGAAAGCAGTGGGGTTCCTCAATCATCCCCCACAACGAGCTGCCGGGCTGGAAAAGCAGAACTTTCCCCCTTCACCATTAACTCGCTGTCTGGCGAGTTCATACCTCAAAACCGCATCTTAGAGGAGGCTGGGTGTTGTAATTAAGTGTTCTGGTGGAAAGGGGAGGCCTTAAGCCTCCTCTTGCGACTCTCCCTGGGCCGCAAGAAGAGTAAACAAGTAAACCACGGCCCCGCCCAAGCACGCATGCTAGCAAGCAAGACTCCAGGAGAAAAATTGCCCTGTGAACAATGAAAGGCCCGCTGTTTCCTTTGTAACAGAGGCATCACTTTGTTTCTTGTACTAGGTTGAGAGAGACCCAGTCTTAGTCCTCCAGAGTCACATGGCATAGCCCTATTATTCTTTTTTGTGGGGCCCTGTGTGATGCTACATTTCCTTGCACCTCACTCCACTTACACACCTTGGCTTTTAATGACTCAGGGTCAGCCGGCAATCCTAGGAAACCACTTATGCTCCACGAGCCCCCACTAGACACAGTGCACCCTCCTGCGCACACCACCCCCACCCCAGCCAGCTCACCACGCAATGCCGTCCCTGCCATCCATGGACGCGTTGGCAGAGCTTCCTCTGGCTCTAACACAGCACTCACCACAAAGCACAACGCGGCCGGCCCTGCAAAGCCGGCTCTCAGAGGGAAGGTGTGTAGGGCACCGGATGCCCCAGCTGAGTGCACCAGGTGAAGGCAGACCGAGAAGTGGGTGAAGTCAAGAACCAGCAATGACAGCAGGACTTGTCAGGTCCAGGCCACCAGGCCAGAGCCAGCCCTGGGGACAGATCTGCCATCAAAGCAAACCAGAGAGAGCATACCACAGTGAGGCTCAGCGCTGGCCAGGCCTGTGCTGGGCGGAGGTGGGTTCTCTGCATGCCACCATATGGTGCTGGCCAGGGACAGACCCTGTGGACCCCCTGCAGCTGGCCTGAAAGGTGGGCAGGGACCTCTGTCACTTATCTTTGTATCCTCCAAGTCCAGCCATGGCTTGATACAATGTCTGTGCTTAGTGAATATTGAACGAATAAATGAAAGGGAATCAGGAAACTTGAGCTCTGCTTCCTGGATCTCCTTTTCCCTCTTCAAAAGGGGCTCTCCTACTGCTTCTTGTCAACTCGTGACACAGTGCTAAGCATGCAGGCAGTGCTCAAAGAATATTGTGCCTCAATCGAGTGGACCCTGTGCCAGTAAGAGAGAAAAATTCCTCCAAGGAAGAATTATTTTCTCCCTTCTGTCTTCCCATGCTACTTTTATATAGCTCTATTCCAGTAAAACATTGATCATGTTGAATTATACATTTTAGAAATGTGTTTGTCATCCCGTCACGCATGAACTATGTGACAGGGAAAAGTCCTGCCCTGTTGATCGTGGTGCCCCAGAACCCACCACGGTGCTTCTCACGCGGTGACGGAGTAAACACACGAGAGGGCGTAGTCCGGGCAGCAGTCACGGAAGACCCACCCCGTGCCCGCCCACTGCTCTGCCTGCTGTCGTGCTGGAGCAGAGACAGGGCTACGGGCTCTGGAGGCTCCTGCACCTAAAACCTCTCTCCCTCCACAAGTTCCATCCTAGAGGACCCAGGATAATCATGAAGAACTGCATGGCTGGGCCTGCTCACTTCTCTTTCAGGAAGCAAACTTGTGCTTTTAGAGAACTAGAAGTTTTCAATCACTCACCAGTCAGCACAGGATCACACATAACTCTCAGAGTGAGAAAGGACCTCGCATGATCCTTGAGTCCAGAGCCCTGCCTTTGGGAAGGTGAGCAACTCTTACGGCCATTGCCATGCTATGACATCCACAAAGTCAAACTGTCTTCCACAGACACGTGTGCACACTCATGAATCCTAAATAAGTACACATGGGCGTGCGTGCAGGCGTGCACGTGTGTGCGTGTGTGTACGTGTGTATGAGCATAGGCACATAAGCAAATATATGTTTAGGCTACAGCTTCCCAACAATGTAAAGAGAGTTACAGTAACATTCTGGAGGGTCTAATCAGGTAAGTGAACCAGACTACTATGATAAGGCTTTGAGAGTGAAATAAGTATAGACACACACCAATTGGCCTCCACTTTGTGATGGAGAGAAGCCAACCAGGGAAGCGGATTTGCTAATGATGACAAAATGCAGTATGACACTATCCTGAGTGTTTCCCATATCTCTGCTTCTCCTTTCAAGATGGAAAGAGGCCGCCTTCTCTTGGGAAACAGCTGGGAGGCAAGAATGAAGTAGAAGTAGGCAGTTCCAGGGAAACACCCCCGTCACCAGGTTACCTCAGGCAAGTCACTTCCCCTGTCTGGGCATCACAGAACGGAATGAAAGCAAGTTTGCGTTCCATCCTCCTCCATGTGGAACTCCTTTGCCTCCCTGAAGACACCCGACCTTGGTGGGGGGCCATCCCGGATACACCGTGTGTTTCCCATGGCCCTGCCTTCACATGGTCTACCCGGGATTGACTGACCCTCAGCTTTCCCGCTCCCTGCTGTAAAGTCCTTCTTGCTTCTTGTTGATGGAAGGAAGGTGGTGGTGACTCACAGGGCAGGGAGGTGAGCCAGGCCACTGGGAGTTTCCCTGCGTCTGACGGAAAATTCGCCTTCAGCTCTTCTTTTAAGAGGCTGCCAGAAATGTTCCAGGTGTGTAGACCGGGGAGACCAAGGAATATCAATGGATTTTATTATTTTAATTTTAATTAATAAATGCTCTATGTTTGTCAATCCAATGATAGAAATATACAATTCAACAATGGGATATTTCAGCCGGCACGGACCTTAGAGATCTGTCAATACAACTCCTTGTTTTACAGAGAAGGAAGTTTCAACTCGAAGGAAGAGCTGCCCAAGGTTTGCCCAAAGCTAAATGAATTAATGGTAATGGATTGAATTAGGACCCAGTGCCAGTGTCACATCTGATGAATCACAACAGGAGCCTTCAGTGTGACTGCGAAGTTGAGCAGTGGGTAAGTGTTTGCTCTCTTTTCTAAACGTCCCTGGCCACCCGTGGTACACAAACAGCCAGAGGGAGTGTGATAAAAGGAGCAAATATATCCTCGGCCTCTTGGTGCTCATTAATCTTTTTTATGCTCTGGCTGACAGAACGCTATCAACTATTCTGTCGCAGACCAAGGACCTAGATGCAAAAAGACAGAAGGGCACATGCAAGGTCAGGGCAGCAACACCTTCTGGTGGTTGTCACCTGACTGCTCGCGAAACCCCATAATTCTCCCAACCTCCTTGAGGAATAGGTGCAAGACTCTGAGACCGTATACGGGGAAATCGGGGTTCAGGGGCGTAGGCATTGTAAACAACTGGCCCCATATCACGCAGCTAGTAAGTGGCAACACATGGAAGAGTCTAGTTCTACATGAGTGAAGACACCTACCTGGAGGGACAGACACACTTAGGGGGAGCCCTGGTGGGCTGGACCCACCGCAGGGCCTGGTACGAACTAGGAATCCGGTAGTTGAGGAACAAATTGAACAACAGAGGAGGCACTGGTGCTCGGCAGCCTCCTGTGCAGAGCACGCCGTGTACATCTGTCCAGAGCACGCACCATCAGGCCTTAAGACACACAGTCGGCCAACAGCGACTACTGTTGTACAGCGCACGTGGACTGCCGCTGCTTTCGTGTTTTCTCAGTACTGCAAATCTCAGAGTCTCGCAGATATTTCTTTCGTCTTTTTAAAAAATCCATTTTGACACATGCCCACATGTTTTCCATGCTCAGCCTGAACATATGCTATTTATAAACCGTCAGCTCACACTGTACCCTGACTGCACGGCAGATACGGTGCCTCACTGCACAACGATCACGGCCCGTGGAAACAGGCCGGAGACGGCAGGCCTTGCAGTGAGAAAGCAGTTAAAAAACCAACAGCCCAATGTACAAAATCAGATAATTTGGAGGTACTTTCTCGTTCTGTTGAAGAATTAACTGCAAATTTTCCCTGAGATTATTTAACACATGTCAAGCAAGTTTCCATGCCCAAAAAAATGCTTAATGTTTTCAGTGCATGTGGATGTTCGCGTGTACTGACGTAGAAAACATGTGACTCTTCCACGTGACAGTCAGGGGAAAGGCTTGGGAACTTCATAGATTCAAGGCAAAAGTAAGACAATGACATCACATATTTAAAGTACTACAGCATTTAGAAGCACTTTTACGTATTCCTTATGGAAGTATAATAGCTAACATTTTTTGAGAACCTACTATGTGTTATTCGGTTTCAAACACTTTTATTTATTTCACTAGATTCTCACAACCACTATCTGAGGTCTGTGCCATTATAATTTCCATGTTAAAAATGTGGAAACTGCAGCACAGAGGTTTTTGACTGATTTATACGAGATCACACAGTGGGAAACAATGAGACAGAGTTCAAACCCATGGCCCCAGAGCATGATTCACATTGCGACCACCCTGGAAAATACGTGATATTACTCCCATTTGACAGAAGAGAAGAGCCCAGGAAAGTGAAATAACTTTACCAAGGCCACCCAACCAACTAGTGGCAGGACTGGAACCCACGTCTGTGACCTCAAGGCCAGTGTTCTTTCCAGGGGCGGGGATTACGGGAGCACCTGGGGAGGGTGGCAGGTGGGCTCCTTCCCCTGGTGCGGAGGGGTTTTGGGTCCACCCGCAGCAAGGCTGTCTCCACTGGGACTGTCTCCACAGCGGCAGGGACTTGGCCCCAGGCCGTCTGTTTGAGGAAAAGCGACAATGGAGCAAACCACTCCGGCTTTTGTCTGCAGAAGGCAGCTGGCAGAGCGCTGACCTTTAGGGCAGCAAAGGAGGCGTCTGCCCCGTCGCGCACAGACGCGGCCACTGGAGACCGGGGCGTGTTTGCTGCTCTTCCGCGCCGTCCTGGCCCAGGGACGAGAACACGCTCTCTGTTTGGCCGGTGACGTGCCAGGTGCTGGGCCAAGCCCCTCAGGATGCTGGGCCCCCCGAAGGCTCCTGAAGCAGGTGGCACTGCCACCATCTCCCTCTCGCAGGTGAAGACACGGAGTCTGAGTGGGGAGGTGACTTGCCCAGGGTCATCCTGCTGCCAAGTGACAGGGCCAGGAATCTTCTCACTGAGCTGTGCCGCCTCTCAAAGCTCTCGATCTTCCGTGCTGCTACCTCACGCGTCGCTTCCTGGTCTGCCCTATCTCGAGGACGGCCACTCGGTCCTTCCAGCTGCTCAGGATGAAAACCTTGGAATCACTGTGACCTTTCTCTTTCTCTCACATGCCACATCCAGTCTGTCAGGGCATTCCGTTGGCTCTACCTTCAGATACACCAACCTGACAAACCTCCTCTGTCACACTGCCACCCCCATCAAAGTCCCTGTCACCTCTTGCCTGCAGTACTGAAAACATTCCGAACTAGGCCTCCTGCTCCCACTGTGGCTTCCCAAGGGCCTCATCCCAACGCAGCCTCCAAGGCAATCTGTTACAGCAGAAGTCACATCCAGAGACACCCCCAGTGACTCCCACTTCCTAGAGGGAAAGTCCTGACCACGGTCCCCCCCGGCCTGAGCGAGTCTGCCTGCCCCAAGGCCTCCGACCTCTCCCCTCCCCTCTCCCTCGTTCCCTCCTGTCCACTCCGCCCTGCCACACCAGCCCTCTCACCAGTATTCAAACACGCTGGATGCTTCCAGCTCAGGAATTGGCACCAGCTGCCCCACTGCACACAAGGTTGTCACCCCAGACACCCGCAGAGTCCACTCCCCCACCTCCTTCAAGTACTCACTCAAGTGTCACTCTCTTCTCGGGGCCTGCCCTAGCCGCTTCCCCTGAAATCACAATCCTCCCCCAGGAAAGGACCAGCCCCGCTAGGCTGCTCTGCACCTCGCCTACCGTCCAGCGCTCAGCATTGTGCACTGACTGCACGTTGTCGCTGTTTGCCTGGCCTAGTGTTCAGACACTGAACACTCCACGGAAACTCACCCCATAGAATGTAAGTCCCGCAGGGGAGGGGTTTTTGTTATATTCCCAACATCTAGAACAATTCCTAGTATCTTGCAGACACTTGTACAAGGTAAGTGGAGTGAATGAATGAATGAATGTAAGTCAAATGAATGAACGCGTGGAGGAAGGCCCTTTTTCTACCCCAGGCAGAGAAGGAACAGAAGGGGAGGCAGTGCCCATAAGTAGGGAGGTGTCCTTAGACAGAGTCCCCCCAACGCCGGATGCTCAGGCCCTGCTCCACGGCACAGACTCGCCTCTGCCTCCTCAACCAACCTGCGGGTCTGGGGGGTCTGAGACAGAGGAGAGCGTGCTGGAGGTTCTGTTGGGGACACAGAATCTTGTGCATGAGAAGGAAGCAAGGTGAGCTTACCCAGGTGCCAGCTGAGGCCAGGTCCTGCCCTGTCTACAGATCCCAAAGTCCTCCCGGTGTCCCTGGCAGCAAGTCAGAGGAACCAATGGACGAGACAGTACAGCCCTTGTTCTAGGGACAGGGTCCTTTCCCAAGGACCAGGGCTTTCCTTACACCACCTTTGGAGTCCCCCAGAGGGCAGGAGTCCAGCCAGGCTACCCACCTTAGCACATGCTAAGCACTGCTCAAGTGCAAACCCGGTGTCTCAAAAATGATACTTGAAGATTATTTTAATATTGATTTTACTACTTTTATTAACACATGCAAAGCTGGGATATTTATATTCCACCAAAACTTTGCAGAGGGTTCCCAATTTAACTCTATGATACATCCATCTGTAAAGCTGTGGGGTCTCCTGTTTCACAAGTGGCTCCCAGAACTTCGGGTGTAGCTGGGGCCATAGCTGTGCCTTTGCTCCAAGTGATTCAGACATTACTAAGGCCCTTGGCAATTTCACCAGAGGCATCAAAATTCCTGCCAAGAATTCCTTTCCAAAATCCCCTCTACATAGTTTGTAAATTGACATTAAGAGGATTGTTTCTCCCAGGGACTATCCAGTTTCAACCACTGTTCACCTGAGAAGGTAGGAAACAAACATTACTCCCGTGTGGCTTTGGTAAGAGGGACACCTCTCGCTGATGTGTTCCCGGACTCCTGCCAAAGGAGGCGGCTGTCAAGAAATAGTAAAATCCCTGGACCTGGAGCAGGAGACCTGCGTTTGGTTCCGAGCTGGGCCCCTTGCTGTGTGTCCTTAGGCAAGTCACTTCTCCTCTCCGATCCTTGGTTTTCCGCTCTAGAAAGGGGGGCTCATAACATATACCCTCCTCGGCTGGCTCATTAGATTGCCCAGAAATTAATTCTCTGTGAACTATAAAGCTCTGTTACAGCACGAGGGGTTTTCATGCATTTGGTAACTGCTCCTGCTCCGTCGGTCATTGAGGCGATGGTGTGTGATGCTTCCGAGAAGGAAGCAGAAGTGAACAGCACCAGGGGTTCACCAAGGCTGCTCGAAGGTAGCTGTGTTTGGGGCACCCCCCTGCCCCTGGCCCTGGCACTGCACTGGGGTGTTACGTGGCCAGTGGAGATTAGTCACAGTCACCAGTTCCTTCTGTCATAAAGGCCACAGAAAGATTGGCACCCCTTAACAATTCAGCTGGAATCACCCAGGTGCAGCCCAAGGCAAGGCCCGGCTTTGTTTGGGTGGCATCTCTTACTTATTTATCAGCTTCCCCAGGGAAGGAGAGCCGATGTTGTTTGGCACTGTGGAGAAGAACAATGCAGCAAGTATTTATAGCTCTGCTCCTGCACCCGCAGGGCTGTCTGTTTGGACGTGGGGACCTAGTGTGGCGCTGAGCACGGGCAGGAACAAGAGAATGGTGCTTTCCATGCTCCGCACCCAGCAGCGAGGAGGGTGCACTCACCTGCAATTTAATCCCAGGGTGCGTCGTGAGCTGTGGGCCCCGCGGAGAGCAAGGGCTGGCACCGGGGGTGGCAGGGACCGGGCCAAGCCTTCCTTGCCCTCAGAGAGCCTGTGGCAGAGTCCGAAGGAGCTCTGCTCATCGCCTTCCCAATTCTGCCCTTGCCCTGTATCAGCCACGTGAACTTCCACCAGTCTCTACAGTGCAATTGCTCATCTGGGAAACGATAATAACCAGAGTCAAACCTGCCACCCGGGGCTTTTGCGAGCTTAAAATAAGACAATACATGAAAGCACCTGGCGCACATTAAGCAGATACACAGTGTTTGTTGCTGTTGAATCTTGTTGGAGTGAAAAGACAGCCACACGTGGAACAATTAAGGAACAATACGAGGCAGGCTCTGTACGACAAGGTGCTGAATTAAATGTCAGCAGGTGCCAACCTGTGTGGCACTGACAGCCGCCCTTGGCCTCTGGCCGTGCTGGAGGGCGCTACAGCAGGGTGTCTGTCTGATTCCAGAGGACAGGGAGGGCCTGCCACCCACCGTGGTGCCCTTCTGTCTGGGCGATGGAAACCTCCATCTCTCCGTGCACCCCCAGGTCTGCACCCTCTCAGCCGATTCTGGGGCTGGAGGATTATTTTCCTTGCAGTGCAATCCAGGCTTATTAAGTGCTTAGGAATAAGGCCTGCAGTGGGCAGATAAGGACACAAAATAGGTATGGCACAGGCCCGACCTCAAGGAGCACAAAGAACAACAGACAGGCAGTGTGTGTGCATGTGTGTGCATGTATGTACATGTGTGTTTGTGCGTTTGTGTGGGGGGGGTGTCTGCATAGATATAAACTCAACTCATACATATGTGTATGTGGCTGTATATATGTATGTGTATATATACGTATATATAAAGATAAAGAATGTAAGTCCCGTTTACTTGTTGGAAACAAAACGTTACAGTGTTTTAAAGCAACACGGAAGTTGGGAACCAGGAGGTGTGCATGGCAGGGAGGGCTGGCTTGCACAGACACAGGACAGACACGGCCGTACCCTCCGGCTAGAAGATGCGAGCCTGCCGGCCTTTCCTGCAGCATGCGCCAGACAACAAGGAAATGCCTATTCTGAAAAAGAAATAAAGAATCATGTCTACAGAAATGGTCAGAAACCAATTCCCGAAGATCCGTTTCAGGCACAGGAAGAGAAACGGGGAACACGTGTGACAATCAACAGACACAAACAAGAAGAGAGTGACTCTGCAGGGTGGTTTGACCCGAAATTGCTGTCTCAGGGAAAGGCAGGGTGGAGAATCGAGGGCCGTGCTTGGGCAGGGGACTGCTCAGGGGGGTTCAAGGGTGGGCTGGGGCGTGGGGGAGAGATTCTGGAAGGAGACTGGGGCCCACGCATGAGACCTTTGTGTAGCTGGGAGAGGCTCTGGGCTTCGTTTCACCTGTGATCACGGGAGCGAGAGGATCAGAAAAGTGCCCTGAGCAGACGGCGTTCCCCAGCACAGGAAGCACAGAGTGAGGAGGAGCGGAGCAGCAAGGCCTGCGTGGCTCTGGTGGCCGCGGGAATGGAAAGCGGCGGCCACGAGGCAGGGCCTGGCGCTGGGCTGGACCCGACTTGGCCCGGCTGGCTGTGGAGCGAGGGCGGGGCCAGGCTCCTGCACACACGGCCCACAGCCCCTGCCCCCCGTCCCCTGCCAAGTGCCCTGGAGAACGGGCAGCACCTGCCACCTCCGCTTCCTCCCCACCCACCTCCCCCTCACGTCCGGCGGCGCTGCCCCCTCCTCTGCTCAGAAAGGGCTCTCCTGAAGGTCACCACGGCCCTCCCATGGCCAAGCCCAGCGGCCTCTTCTTCAGCCCCGTCTTCTGCACAGACTTGGATACTGTGGACCTTTTACTCTTTGAAATTCGGCCCTCTGGGCTTCTACAGCAAGACACGGTCCGGTCCACACCTACATTCTGACCCCTCCTCCTCCCCATTCTCCGTGTCCCTATCTCCTCCCTTTTGCTCCCAGCGGAGCAATTCCCCAGAAAATCTGTTTCCTCCTTCCTCCGATCTCTCTCCTGTCTCTCACCACAGCTGCGCCCATGGCACCTTCCCGGTGCTGGGGCCTCGTCTCCAGAGGCCCGAGGGACATGGCATTTCATGTCCTCTGTGACTTCAAACTCAATATGGCTTTCCTTCCGGGTCACCGCCTCCTCCTTATGTCCCTGCTTCTGTTAATAGACCACCGTCCGCCAGGCACCTACACTCAAAATTCCAGAGCCATTTCAAATGCGTTCTCTCACTGCTCCCGTCTGTGACCACCTTTAGTCTCCCTGCCCTGGGATCTCACATCCACGGCTTCTGTCCTTGCTGCAACCCAGCCTTACCCTGACCCGTGATCAGGGCATAGCAATCGCCTCTGGGTACTCTCTGTCCGGTCTTTCCTGCTGAGCTGTACTGCCTGCGACCACCAAATCAATCTTCCCAAATATTGTTCATGTTGTACAGACTCAGCACACGCAAAGTCCCTGTCACTGAACTGACTTCTGGGAAAAGAAAAATTAAGGCACACATATACTAGTTGAGCAGACAAACTTGAAAACCAATAATGGCTAAAAAGTAATGAGAGACAACGATACAAGCGTAAACACCAGCTGTCAGAGCACAGAGAAAGAATGACTAATGACCCAGGTGCCATGAGGGAAGCGTCAGAAGAGGTGACATTTAAACTGGTTCTTTAAGGATCACTGAGGGTTTAAAAGATAAAGGAAAAGGAAGAAAGTGACATTCAACAGAAAGGAAATAGCAAGCACAAAGACACGGGCAGGAAAGTGCAAGGCCTGCAAGAGGAGTGGCAGCTGTGTGGGCAGGGAGACGCTGTGAGGCAGACCACAGTGTTGCGTGTGGCGCTGAAGAGGACAGGTTTTTCTTATCAGCAATGGGGCATCAAGGGGTCTCTCAGCAGAGGACACTGTGTGGGTTTAGCCCTAGGTGGAAAGGGGGCCAGAAGTGGACCCTGGGTCAGGGCTGGAAGAAAACATGAGGCAGATGGAGGCGAATGCCAAATCCTATCACAGAGCAATCGGTTCAAGGGTCGAAACAAAGTTGGTGAACCGGTCACACCTGAAGATGCCAGGGACCTTTTGGTAGATCCCTAAGATAAAGTCCAGGAGAAGAGACAATGTCAGGGACCAAAGGCAGCAAGAGTGGTTACGGTGATGAGGAGGCACTCATGGGATTCGGAGGGGGGCGGGGCTACTTTAATGCCAGAGACACTGTCCTCTCAGCAGCAGGTCTGCTCTAAGGAGCTGGGTGCTCACGGTTTTGGACATGATGTCGCCAAAGTGTTCCACAGTGTGCGCCAGCCCGTGTTCGACTGGTGCTGAGCCCATTGCTCTGGTGACAGGGTGCAGGACATTCTTACTAACAGAGAAAGTGTGGAGGCACAGACATCTTAGTCAGGGACGATGGGATGGAACTGAATAGTCTTCAGAAAGCCTCAGTGACCTACAGCACATGGGGTCAGGGACAGGAAGGAGCCAAGCCAGCCTTTGATGCTTTGATGATGTCAATTATTTGCTCAAAATACTCTTTAAAATACCCATTTTCTAGAAATGTTCCCAAAATGTAGGGCATAGAAGTTTTTAGAGACCATATAGGCATAGCACTGAATTAACATTGATTCTCATGGGAGCAACCTGTTAATTCAATTATCCTTTGATCCTTCTGCTAAAATCCAGGAGAAAGGCTGCAGAACTCTAGAACGTGTGTAGCACTTCTTTACCTCTCGCCAACGTCCCTCTCCAATAACAGCAGAGCGAGCGCATGGCTTTCTACCAGCCACAGTGGCTACCCATAATTTAAACTCATTGTTTATCATGTAACCATTTTTTAAATTAAATTTCTAAAATCTCTTTTAAGCATTTTGGACTTGTTCTCTTCACCCGCTAGGGAAGTTGCAGAAGCGTTCCCTCTACAGTCGGGACCATGATAAACCCACTTGCTGTTACTGTAACTCCTCATTCAGCAGAGTAATAGCAGTCTTGGCCAAGGAATAAGTAACAAGAAAAGAAATGAAGAAATGAGGTGTAAGAATTGGAAAGAAAGAGAAAAATCATAATAGATAAAATGACAATTTACACAGCTCAAGAAAATCAACAGACTACAACAACAGTAATAACCAACATATGGAAAGTAAGTAGCATTTACAAGAAAACTCACAAAGAATCTAAAATGAAAATACCACTTAAAATGAAAATTAAAAGTTTTAAATTAACTATCAATTAATACAAAATACACAAAACCTATATGGAGAGAAATGACAAAATAACTGACAGGATAAAAACAAACAAACAAAAAACTATCCAGGCATGTGATGCACACCTGTAGTTTTAGCTACTCGGGGTCTTGCTATGTTGCCCAGGCTGAGGTGGGAGGATCACTTGAGCCCAGGAGTTGGAGGCTGCAGTGAGCTCTCATCACACCACTGCACTCCAGACTGGGAAACAAGCCAAGACCCTGTCTCAAAATAAATAGATAACTATATTATGTTCATGAATGAAAAAACACAATAATTATAATTTTTCCAAAATAATATATAAAGTTTAGATACTTTCAGTGTAAATTCTAACTAGATAAGGTAAAGTAACACTAAAATTTACATGGAATAATAAAAGTCCATGAAAGACATGTATTTTGAAAAGGAAAATCAGAAAGAGGAGATTTTTTACCTAACATATTAAAACATGTTACAAAAGCAAATTAATTAAAACCAGCATGATACTGGTACAAGAACAGAGAGATAAACCAATTAAACAGAACAGAGGATTCAGAAACAGAACCCATATGTACAAAGGAATCTGGTTTATTATGGAAGACAGCTTACAAATCAACAGCAAAAGGATTAGTTATTTATTAGATTGTGACAAGGAGATTAAAAAAACACAGAGAAAAGTAAAATTAGGGCCCAAATTTGCACAACTTGCAAAAATAAATTCTAAATGGATTAAAGGCCTAAGTGTGAGAAGCAGAACTATAAAACTATTAGGAGAAAATTTGGAAACTATCTCTATTCTTGTATTTAACAAAGCTTTGTTAACCAAAGTGCAAAAGAATACAGCAGAAGGGGAAAACTCATGGATCTGATCACATAAAAATGAAATATTTCGTTCTGAGAAAGACCCTCTACACAAATTTGACAGTTGCCAAACAGAGAAAATACATTGCAAAACACATGACCGATTATAACCTAAAATATATAAGAAAGTTATGCAAATCTGCAAGAAGAAGTCAGGAAACCCAAGTGAAAAATGGGTCGAGAAAATATGTAGGCAATTTATAGAAGGTAAAAGCTGACAGGATAACACAAACAGGAATAGATGCTCAACTTTATTACTAATCGGGAAAGTGTGAAATCAAATAATAATTTGAGATATCACTTCACACCTATAAAATTTACAAAAATAGGAAATAAATCAAATTAATATTGGGATAATAGCAAGAACTGGGAAAATGGAAACTCTCACACTTTTCAGGTGGGAAGGTGAGCCATATATCTTAATATGCAGATATCTTAATACAAAATGTACTACATTTAGTTAAGTGTGCACGTACCCATACCCAGCAATTTTACACCTGAGTATAAAGCCCAGAGAAACTCTCAAACAGACATACAAAAGGATCTGTACATAAAACTTTAATAGTGAAGTGTTGGAAACAACCTACATATTCTCCCAAAATGTGACATGAGTCTTTGCTCAAATGCCATTCTTGGTGACTCCTGTCCTGATCACATTTACTGCAATTGTAGCTTGGCCCTCACTTTAGCACAGGCAGTCTCGGGGATTACGGAGTTGTACCCACAAACAAGTTCCCAATGCTCCCCAAAAGGATAATGTATAATTAAATAATTAAATTAATAATTTGGGAACTGGTTTCTTCTGCACATGGAAACAAACCCACGTGGAGTAAGTAGTTCCTTGGAGCAGCATCTCTGCGCTAGCAGCTAGTCTGTTAGACAGAGAGAGGGCAGAGAATCAGAAGATCCCAAGCTAAGAACGTTTACGACAAAAGAATTAGCTAAAGGCTTTCGTCTCTTTGTGGCAGGCTTTGCTAAGCTTGAGGAGCAAGATCCTGACACTGAGCGGTTTACAGAGACCTACCGTGCAGTTAGTGAGAACATCAGCTGCTACAAGGCCATTTGTGATGAAAAAAAGAAAGCGGCTGCGCAAACAACCCCGGACATCTTTCTCAAGAAACCCACGTCAGTGGTGAGCTCTCTCCTCCACAGCAGAACCAAACCCTGATCCTCCAGCACCATCCCCATCGTCACCTTCCGATCTATGTCAGCTGCCTTCCTGTCTCAAAAATGCCCCTTCCAGTAAGCAAGACGCTGATGCAACGTCGGATGACTGCTAACCTTCAATGCTCTGTTTTGAAATTTCTCCTATTGCCTATCTAAACTTTTTGTATGTGTTTGTTTTTATGTTCTGTTTGAATTATTAATAAAAGAAAGAGCACAATAGTGTCTGTAACTTATTACAATACAGGGGAATTATTATTATTATTACAGTATTATACTGTATTATTACTACCGCATAGGAGCCGTTATAGTATTATTATTTTTGTTACCATATACGCTCTGCTCATCAGGGATCCGACCTAAAGACATTCTCAGGAACGTGTCTGGTCCGTAACTCCGGGACTGCCCGTACTCCCGATCTCCCTGCCCCGCTCTGTTTCCTCCATGGTATTTTTCACTAACTCAATATACACGGTGTTTCATTTATTTACTTTGTCTGTAATCGGTTTCTCCTCATCAGCCTCGTAGCCCCATGCAGGCAGGTTCCTAAGGTCTTTCTTCACAGCTGCATTCCCAGGACCTCCAGTGTAGCATCTGGAACATAGTAGGTGCCCTGGGAATGTGCCCAGCCTACTGGGTGGCACTTGCCTCAACCCGGAGCTTCCATCAGAGGAAAAACCTTCAGGCATCCTCTTCTGCTTTCTAGACCCTTTTCCTAAAGGCTGGGGGATCTAGCTAAGTTTCAGAGAACTTGGATTTGGCCCCAATTTGAATTATATCCCTTCCAGGTTGTCCTCCAAGCCAACGTAATGTTTCTTGAAGGGCTTAGTTACATCGGTGGGATAGGCAGAATGAGAAAGCAATGGAATATCAAGTTACTGGACCATAAAATTTAACCCACATGGCTGATGTGAAATTTTAGAGTCCCTTCTTAGAGTTTTTCCAGAAAGACTCCATGAAGCCAACTGCCCAGAGCTGAGGCTCCACTGGAGAAAATCCCGCCTACAATAGCTGCTTAGCTGCTTTCTGTACAGCAGGAGAGGAGAGGAGAATTTGACCCAGCAATGAGATCGTCACTCACCTCTCGTCAAGGATGCACAAGTCCCTGCCCCACTCCCTCCAGTGGTTTCTCAGGTGGCTCTTCCTGGTTTGCCCTTTGTCAGGTGTCAAGAGAAGGGCTGCGGAGAAGGTTAAGGCTCTGGTCCCCTGGCTCTGCCCACCTTTCAGCACATACCTTACCCTCCAGCTGGATTAGACAACTAATTTTTAAGGTATTCCCTCCCTCCCTCTGCCTGTTGAATTTCCAAATATTTTTCAAAGCCCACCTTTTCTGTACTTTTTGTTTAAATTAATCACACACAATCAGATGTAATCAGAGTAGCATTAGCCAGGGATGGAGCAAGACTGAGACGGATCTGCTGCCGCATCGCCAGAACCACTCATGGATGGGCTGCAGTTATAGGCACTCAAATCCACCCATTACAGATCTTCTGGGAGAAAATGTCCATCTAAGTCTGAAAATGCTTCTATGTCACCTGCGCTCCTATTATAAATTTGTTTATGCTTTAGACATAAAACCATAGGGCTTTGGCGAGACACAATCAATCGACAGATCTTTACTGAATTACATGTTAGGATTGGACCACAGAAATCATACTAACACTGGGTCTTGCTATGAAAACTCGCAAGTCTAGTAAAGGATGCAGGATCTCTAACAAAAATCAACAACAAACAGAGGCATCCAACCAGGCACGAAAGTGTTTCAGTAAGAGGTCAGAGGAGGGGCCTGAAATGTCCAAGAAGTTTTCTTTAAGATCATTAGGCCCTATCAATTAGCCACATGACCAGAAAACATTTGACCCAGGTCCTGGCAGGAGCAACGGCAGGTGTGAGCGTGAGTAACGGGGAGTTTGCAAGGAGTGCTAACACACAGACACCCCATACTCACAGGCCTGCACCTCCCTCCCCACGCCAGCCCCTCCTCCCACTTCCACTCCAAGAAGCATTTCATCCTCTCAGAATGACTTTTGGAGCTTATTATACCTACCACGGGGGGCGGAATTTGCAGAGAGTGCTATAGTGGAAAGAGTCTAAAGGCAGAAAGATAAAAGACTACATAAATTAGGGGAGAAAGAATGAGATGCTAAAGAAAAAGAAGTGGGAGGGAGATTAGAGAGAACTTAGATAGGCTGATTTGGAGACAATTTTCAGAAGTTGGAAATAGAGGGTAGGAGTCTTTGGGGGCAGCTATACAGTGTTAAGAAAGAGTGATGTGAAATTTATATATATATATATGTTTTTGTTTTGGGAATAAACAGGATTTTACTTTGGAAAATTTGGGGGAAAAGTCAATAAAGATTTAATATACTTGACAACAAATGTTTTGGTTGCCGAACAGTTTTTTTGGTTTGGGCTTTGTTTAAATTGAGATGAGAAAATTTGCTGTGTGTTTTGGTCATGCATGGGTTGGATAGTAGGCCAGGCAGTAAGTCAGCCAGGTTAAAACAGGGTGGATACTTGGGGCAGTGGGGAACAAGACTATTTAGGTAAGAGGGAAAACTGAGATGGGCTGTAAAAATCAGATCAGAGAGTTAATGTGAAAATTGCAAAATGGGAGCAAAAAATCAAAATTCTTTCTGAGGCTGAGTCTGGATCAATGGCTAATCGGAATCCTTCCAGCAGTCTATCTCCAGCATGAGTTATGGTGAATTGACTTTAGGTGGTTTAAAAACTAGCCCTCTTATTTCCATGTTTCTCATTCCAAAAACTGGGTTTGAAGAGTATTATGGACAAAATTGTGCCCTGCAAATTCACAGGCTAAAGCTCCAGCCCCCAGTGTAAGTGCATTTGGAGACAGAGCCTTTAGGGAGGTAATCAAGGTTAAATGAGGTCATAGGGTGGGGCCCTAATGCAGTAGGACTGGGGTCTTTATAAGGAGAGAAAGAAACACCAGGAGTGCATACACCTAAGGAAAGGCCACGTGAGGTCACAGAGAAGGTGGCCTTCTGCAAGCCAAGAAGAGTGGCCTCTAGGGAAACGCGCCCTGCCAGCACTTATCTTGGGCTTCCAGCCTTCAGAATCCCGAGGGAATCCATTTATTTTGTTTACACTGTCCAGTCTATGGTGTTTTGTTATGGCAGCCAAGCAGACTAATGCCGAGAACATCCGTAGGTGATAGAAAATTGTCAAGGATGGCTCTAACTAGTTCTTTAACTTAATTTTCAGTTCATCTTGGTAAAGACCACCATGTCAAATACATGCAGGTCCAATGCAAATTAGGAGTTTGATCTGGAAAACCTGTGCTTTGCTGCAGTCTCTTCCACACTCTTATAGAAAACAGAACCCAACCAATCTTCTCTTTCAGGTATATTGTTGTTGTTTATAATTAAACTCTTGTGTTCTTATGGGCCACTGACTCTTTCTCTCTCTGTGATCTCAGGTAAAACACTTTGTTTCTTCCAATGCAAAACCTTTTGACAAAACTTTAATGTTGATTTGCGGTCAGGCAACAAGGTGGGATTCAAAAGTAATAGACAATAATCTCTTTGCACAAGAACATCACAAAGTAGTTAGTGCAGCAGAAAGTAGCACACACTGTGCAAACTAAAATCCTGATAAAGACATTGATGGGTACATGTGGCCCTATTGTTCCTCCTTCATTTCCCTCCCACCTCCTGATAAAACCTAAGGAGATGAGAGCTGGGTTGGACATGCTAATGTCCACACAGAACGCTGCAGCCCAAAACTCATCTACTGTGTGGGAGATGACCTCACATCCGGTGTCAGGCTCAGCAAACAGACTTATATGGGCACTACCAGGCTGGATGGGGTTGGGGTCAATGATTTTAATTCATCTGAGAACCTGGGAGATCATAAAGAGTCATAGGAAAGATTATTCGAGGTGGCATTAGAGAGCACCCACGCTTTATTGACGAAGAGCGTGAGGTGCACAAAGGAGACGTGCCTAAGGCCACAGTGATCACACGCGGCAGGGCGGGGGCTGAGGTCTGGCGGCCTCGTCCTCCCGCTGCCCTCAGTGCCTTCATGGAGGACGCTGAACGCTTTGTGGTGCTGACTAGTAAGAACTGTCTCTCCATAAGTATAAACTTTAATTTTTGCCTCTTAATAGTGCACTAAGTAGTTTTACTTAACGTGTTTCATGAGCACCAGACAGGTGCACGTCAGGAGTGGGGCGGGAGGGGCAGAGATGGAATCCAGAGATGGTCCCTGCCCTGTGAGGAGCGCCCAGACTAGCTGGGAAGACAGACAGCTTTGCAGGTGGTGCAGGGGGTATTTGAAAGGAAGACTGAGAGTAAGGACTGAGGAGGGCTTTCCAATGAAAACAAGAGCCAGAGTGAAAGTTTCAAGTTTGAGCCTTGGTGAGGATAGTGAGGACACCCAAGGAGTGGGCAGCTTTAAAAATCACACCCCATCAGTTTGTTAATTTGTGGTTTAGAGTCCTTCTAGGTCATGTCCAAATATACACATAATGGCCGATTGCGATTGCCCACAATTAATTATTATACTATATGCTCTGTTGGGGAGAAGAGAGAATGATAGTGACTTACTAAGTCAGAAACTGCTAATGGTTTGCACAATGAGTAGAGCTGTTGAAGGAAGACTTCCTGGAGAAGAGTGGCCATTTGCTGCAATTCCAAGAAGCAGGATGAAGCTATCAATATTTCGTTGGCACTACCTAAGGAGTCCACCTTTGATTTTGTGGCTTCCAGGAATCTGGCCCAGCCATCAAGCACCCAGCATGCTTCTGTATTTTTCCTACCCTGGAAACAGACTGGGTTCACGTGTGTGGGGAGCAGCCTGCCCTGAAAGGTTTGGCAGGAGTGACCTAGGTTAAAGGGGAGAAGTATCCTCTTCCTTCCGTTCCGGCTTTCAGGCTCTGTGGGGCTAGCTATATTTACGAGGTGTGGAAGACAGCTATGGGGACACAGCCCAGCCCAGGAAGGCAGGTTGGATTAGAAGGCATTATGCGCGGTGGTAAGCAGCATTACACAAACCAGCTCTGGCCCACTCCTGCCAAGAGGGATTTTGAGTAATACAAATAGAAAGTGCTTTTTGAGGAAGGCTCCAGAGGGAGACCAAAAAGTAAGTCTTGGCTGGCTGAGGTTGGAAAATCCCTGGCCATTGGTAGGATGTGCAGGTGACTCCTCAAATGGTCTGAGCAGTGGGAGGACTATGAGGAAGAGGGGGAGGCGGGGAGGAAGAGGAGGTGGCTGGAAGTAAACATACCCCTTTTCCTTTTTTAATCAGAACCAAAGTACTCAGGGATCAGAGACTCCGCCTGACTGTCAGTCTCTTTTTCTAAAAAAGAGTTTACTTAGATTCTCTCTGGTCAAGTTCTCCATGAACCAGGCTCTAGATGGAGATTTGTGTGCAGGAGGTTTAATGGGAGTGAGGGGGCAGGGCTGAACAGCCAGAGAAGCTGAGCTGTGAGGTTTCGGTAGCAGAAGCTCCAGCCAATCCTGCAGGGCTCCCTGGATCTGGGATGAGCCTTCAAGCGTGAGCGGATGTGGGCAAGGGGCAGGCCTTTGTGCCCTTCCAACTACCAGCCATTGGGTGCAGGCTGCCCCTGGGGGTCAGCGTAACCTTGGGCAGGACAGCTCCAGGGATTGCCCCTTTGGCTGAGAGCAATGCCTGGAGAAGGACTGGGCTGTGAGCCATAAGCAGCCAACACTCCAACTCCTCGCCTCAATCCTGACCAGGGCATCTGGGATCCAGGGAGTCTGGGCTGGAGTCCTAGAAGTGCCACTGAACAGCCATGTGACTCTGCAGAAGTCACTTCCCCTCGCTGGGCCATCGCTTTCCCATTGTAAAGGAGAGAGTTGGACCAGATGATGTTCAACGTCCCCTCCAACTCCGAGGCACGGTGGTTCTAATGGTTGCAGGGTATATATTGGCAGCAACAATCTTCACTGCTCCCATTTCTATATTCTTTCACTGTCCAAATTTCCATACAGTTTTGTCTTAAACCTTTTGTGACCTCTCCATCTACCCTTTCTATTCCAGTTACTGAATCACAAGTGGAAAGCAGAGTGCTCAATACCGCGGAGGAGGGAGGAAAAACACACCATCCAGGACTGTGCTCTCCCAAGACGGGTGATCTCCCACGGGTGGGGAGGGGGAGTGGACATAGGATGCCTGGAATAATGAGGAGAGGCAGGATTGGAGACTGGGTGATAGAAGTTTGGAAATCATTGCACAAATGTGAGAGATGAAGCCAAAGTCGAGTATGAAGTCCCTGAAGAGGGAGTTTTCAGAAAGGGAGACGGAAGACTCAGTGCAGAGAACGTGCACGCCGGGAGGCTCACCCCGACGCCCACAGCGCCCAGGGCGGGAGCAGCGAGTTAAAATCAAGACAACAAATACTTAAATAAAAATGATTCTATCCTCCTACTTGGACAAACATGGCTCTGTGATGCCAAAAAGAAAAATATGAGCACCTATTGGTTTTGGATGACGGAAACACCAAAGACAACTACATTCAATTGTTGTTGTACGTTCCTGCATGTTCTGTTGAAGCAGGGATATTCAGATGAGTAATAAAACAAAAATAATATTTCATACATCATAATATGCATTGTTATCCATATTTAACAAAATACATACAATTCATGAACAATTATACTTTTATTCCATAACTTTTATTTTTAAAGTTTTTATTGCCTCTATTTAAACAAAATTACTAATTATGTTCTATTGTCAAGATTTGCACTTAATTTGTGTTTCATTCATAGTATAAATTATACATTTCTTGATTCATTTTAGTTTTATATAGCTTCTTATTAATTTAATTTGAAGCAACCTTATTTTATAGAGGCCCTATCAATTAGAATTTTAATAAAATATTCTTCAGGCAATACTTATATTTGGAAATCAAATGTAAACTTTATATGTCATGTTCAAATATGGTAATGGATGGCATGTGATAAACTATTATCAAAAACAATATAAAATATTTTAATTTAATTTAATCGTGTGTTTTTTATCACCATTATATAATTTATACAGTAATATTCTTCACATGTGCTATGTCTAGGCTTACACATGCACAAATTTATTTATTTTCTTTTCAAAAATTTTTTACTATAGAATATATTGAAAATTGATACACATCCACAAATTTAAGGGTAATATGAAGTGTCTGCTATCACAAAACAAATCCTCAGTTGCCATGTACAACTGTGGTGAATGCCATGCTGTTTTTGTAGTTTCCTGAAACTTGGAACACAAAGATAAACAAGAGCATGAACATTTGACATTACTGGGAAACATCACCTGTTTACGCAATAAGCTATGCCATTCAGGCTGGGAGCAGTGGCTGGTACCTACTCTGAGGCTGAGGTGGGAGGATCGCTTCAGCATGGAAGTTCGAGTCCAGCCTGGGCAACACAGTAAAACCCTTGTCTCAAAAAAGTCTATTACATCATGCTGAGAGGAAGGATTTAATAACTGATTTGTTATTAATATCCCACCCATGATTTTCCACCAGTCAAACCCTCCCACCTCTAAAGCAGTGCTGACATCTAACTTTGGCATGACCTGCAACCTTTCACCTCAAGGACACATGCTTGCCTGTTAGCCAGAGAGGGCGAAAGTGTTTTCCTGAAGCCTAAACAGTGTTGATCCCAGGACAGAGTGTTGGGGTTACCACTCGTGGGACCCAGTGCTGAGAATCAAGTGACAGGGGTTCCCAACAGGTTTATTCTTTGCTACATTCACTTAGCTTGTGTGCATGATACTTGGAGGCCTCCAAAGCACAGGCCTACCCAGGGCCCTTCTTCCCCAGGTCTAACGGCAGTGCTGCTTGAGAGCGTAACAAAGACATACATGAAAAGAGAACAGCACAGAATTAAGTAACTTAGAGAGTGCGCTAATTAAAGACACGTAGCTCTAAAATAAGCGAAGACTACAACCTCCAAAGTGATCTGTGTCCACAGTTCCCTGGGTGCAAACTACCCTCTCTATTGTCGTCAGAGCTGTCCCCGTAAAAACCAGATCTGATGTCACAGCCTGATTTAAAACCCACTGGTATCTTCCCACTGTCTCCAGAACAAATCCCCAACCTCTCACCATGGCACAGGCCATCTGCATCCTGGCCCCGATCGCCCAGCCCGTTCTAGCTTCAGCTCTGAACCTCCGCTGCCTAGGGCTTTCAGATCCAGGCATCACAGCAGGTTTCTTTGTCCTATTTCGATGCACTCTGTGCTCTCAGTTCTGGACCCCCATACACAAACTGTGCCTCTGGCCAGGGGCATTTCTTTTCATGCTCATCAGCTGAGTCTCAGCCTGGACTTCTCATACTTTGAGACTCTTTCTGAGCCCACCCCTGTGACAGGTGCCTCTGTCACATGCAATGCCACTGGGAAGGCTTTTGTTCACTTGCTTATTGCTTAGCTGTCTGTCTTCCCTACTATTCCATAAGCTCTGTGAGGCCATGAAGTCACACATATATCCCCAGTGCTAGTACACACAGATACTTAAAAATGAGCTGCTGTACGAACAGATAAGGTTGGAAGCCATTGATCCCTGGGTAAATTTTATCAGAGTTCTGAGGCCAGGAGCCCCTGAGACCCTGCAGGAAAGTTTATGCCTATTAGGCAAAGCCAAGGGGTGAGGAATTTGTGTTCAAGCTTACATTAGAAACTTCCTAATCTTGTGGCAGTTTGGAAAGATTGCAGATGTAGATGTGCTAGGCCTGCATTGAAATCCCCATTCTGCTAATTAACAGCTAGAAAACCTTAGTCTCTTAAACTCCTCGAGTCCCTGTTTTTCACTTGTGAAAAGAACAATAACATATGCTCTACCTACCTTGCAGGGTTGTGGTGTCGAGTAAAGGAAATGATTTATGTGAAAACCTATTGTAATTTGTAAAAGGAAATACAAAACTTACATATCATTAGACTTTATCTATTTGGGAATGATGGCAGGGACAACATAGGAAGTTAAATATTATCAGTGGCTTTTAACCAAATTGCTCTTCAGTACCCTGGCAGTCTCAATGGGTAAGTGCCTAAAACAGGGGCCCCCAATCTTTTTAGCACCAGAGACAGGCTTCATGAAAGACAATTTTTCCACTGATGGGGTTAGGGGGGCTGGGGAGATGGGGGTAGGGGGAGGGAGGTGGAGCTCAGGCGGTGATGCAAGCAATGAGGAGTGGCTGTAAATACAGACGAAGCTTCACTTGCTCACCTCTTGCTCAGCCACTCACCTCTTGCTGTGTGCCCACGCCCCCTCCCCCAACCCCATTCCTAAGTTTCATGAAAGACAATTATTTTATGGATCAGGAGTGGGGGGGGGCAGTGGACTTCTGTGGCCCAGTGCCTAACAGGCCACAGACTGGTACTTGTCCATGGCCTGGTGGTTGGGGACCGCAGCGATAGGAGGTGGCTTTGTATTATTGCTTTGTGTTGAGCTCAATCAATTGCTAAAATACATCTTAGTGATTACTTTATGATAACAATCATAAAGCCCTACACAATGACACTGTAGGGTATAGACAAAGCCCCTTTTCCAGTGTGAATTCCACATACAAATTGCCTCTGGCCAAGGCTGGGGCCTCGGTCTCCAGCGGGGCATCATCGTCAATTACCACTAGCAGACCCAAGCTGTCTCCATGCAGGATAGGCTTCCGGTTCTCACTGCCTGGCTGCGGGCATCTTCACCTTCCCAACCCCATCCTTGCAGGGACAGAGGCTGTCTGCTTTCCGGGCGGTGGAATGGACTGGTTCTCAGTGACATCTTTTTACATCTGTGAGACAAGGGGCTGGGCTCAACCAGACCTCTAGGTTCTCTTCTAGTGCTGACATTCCACAGCCATTGGAATATAGCATAGCAATGAGAAATAAAGTGAGACATTGAATATTACGAGCCTGTATGTGATTACTTGTGTTTAGCTGCTCCTAAGAGCCTTTGCAGGCAGGGCTCAGCAGGACAAAGTTGCATAGCCATTTGTGGGGGGAAACAGAAGCGCTCACTGAGAATTCTCTGAGAATGTTTAGGTATATAGCCCTGGAATTTTTTTCAGAAATGACATTACAGATCTGTGCCTGACCTGACCCTATGGGAGTCACCCACCTTATGGTGACCACAGCTGAGGGTCCCACAGTCAATAGAAAGAACATGGCTTTAGATTAAATTTGCCCTAAATTTGTGGTCTAGTTCTACCACTTCCTGGCTGTGCGAATTTGGACAAGTTACTCAATCTTTCTGAGCATCAGTTTTCTTATCGATTATACAAAGCTTCTAAAAGTTGTCTTCTAGGGGTGTGGTGAGGACAAATGAGGACAACAAAGCACATTCATCTAATAATGAGAGTCAAACAGGTACTCAGAAAAAAAAAAAAAAAACAGGCAGTAGTGGATGCAGTTTTAACTGCCCACATTGCTGTAGGGCTCGGGTTGGAACATGACATAGAATAACATAAAATAGAAATCAACCAGTTAAATTGTAGAAAATAATGTCTTCAAGTAGAGAGAGAGACTTTCAGGAATCTCTCAAACTTCCCATTAAAGTCAAGGACGTTTATAGAACTTCCAGGTCAAGCGGGGGGAAAGCATTCCCAGGTGGCACCAGCAAACATATTTCTCTAGTTGGAAAGGATCCTCAAGGTTTTACATGGAATTATTTGTTAGCATTGGGAACAAAAATAGCCCAGACTGTAGACCTATAGTTGTTGAGGGCTGTGTACTCAAAAATCTACCATTAAGATGTGCAGAATGAGAAAGAGGTGGGGAGAGCACTTTGCATTTGTGAAAGCAGCATCACACAAGGAAACCAGCACACAGACCTGCCCCCAGATGGGCTAACGTGAGATGCAGAAACAAATTGAAAGCAGCACGGAACTAAACACTCAAAAAAGAACTCATGACTAGAACCAGCATGTTGACAACTGTTTTAGCCACACCAAAAGGGCGGGTTAAACATGTATTACCGTAAGCTTGCTATATTTCAAATTGTATATTACTATGCATAAGCATATCCTCCTTTTGAAAGGTCCCTTGCAAAGGGGCTGGTGCATAGTCAAAATTAGACATGTTTGAGGTAAAAGACTTCGTGGTGAAGCAGGACCCAATTCAATGATTGGTTCGAAGTTGGTGATGTGCTAGTCAGCATGTTAGCTTTTTTCTCCATCCAAGTGTGTGTGGTAACATGTGTTTCAAGGACTCTGCGTATCTTCCAAAACCAGAGTCTGGCAGATGAGCGAGCTTGAAGAATGGCCTTTATACTGAATGATTCTACTTTGTTCTCCTTCCATGTTTTTGTCTAATTCATCAAGCACAACAAGCTGTGCAGATGGAGACCGTCGTGAACGTTGCTCAATTGCCATCATGCAGGCACGTGCGCGAGGTGGCTTTCCGTTTCGGAGCTTGGAGTGGTTCTGAGAGAAGCTGCCTGAGCTGCCACCTGCTCTGGAAGAGACCCAGACCATCAGCACTGTCGCGGAGGGGGAAGAAACGACATACGTCTTAGGCATTTGCGGGAACCGGGAAACTTGCTTCTCTAGCCACAGGCTTACAAACATCAGTTTAATTTATTGCGAGTGTAAATTACACTAAAGCCACTTACTTGACTTGTTTTCCAAATCCCACAAATTAAATTGTGGGAAAAGCTGTTTGTCAACAATACCAGAGACTCTGTGGTGGTTAATTGATTGCCTTTTCCATTCCAGTGTTACAGATTCTCTAATATCAACGACAACAAGAGTGACAATGATGATGACAGTGAGTAACAGTAATATCAGCTGCAGAAACCCACAGTCAGCTCGGGCTGATCAAAGCCAAATGACCACCAAGTACCATAATTTCAAATGAAGAGGAGAAGAAAATATTAAAGGAGTGTTTGTAACAAGCCAGGAACTTTCACGTTCATTATTTTCATGAATAGCCCCAAAGTCCAGTGAGGTAGCTACCATAAATCTCATTTTACAGTAGGAAAAACAACTGAAAATGAGAAAGGTTGGCTAAAGACACCCCAGCTAGTAAGCAGCATGTCCAGGATTCAAACCCAACCCATCACTACTCAGCCGTTTTACCTGAGTTCCAGTTGCTTTCTACTCACCACCTTGCACCCCAGCTGCCTTGCAGATTGGAGCCATATCTTGCATGTAGTAGTTCTTGCAAGGGACAGAGTCATTTATGAGTCACTAATGTGGGCCAGGGGGGTTACTGGCTGTCGTCAGGCTCCCCCTAACAGCAGCTGCCAGCAGCTGGCTGATCTGGACCTTTGAGTATCACCCACCTGAGCATCTCTGCTGTATTTACCCTACTGGGAGATGTGGACCATCACATTTGGTGACTTGCTAATTACCTCCTGGCTTAGATTACAGACTTATTACTGTATTGTGGAGATTTGGGGCTGGGTCTATCAATAGCTTGGTCTTCAATGCCTGCTTTATCCAAAATAGTGGGCCTAATTCTGTTCTCTGTGATGTTGTAAGCGAGACTGGTATTGGCAGGTGGACGGTGGTACATACACCAGGTTGTAGATGGTTTATAAAGCCATAATATGGGATGATTCCATTTATCAGGGGAGTGAATACTGTGAATTTATATTTCATTTTTGTCTATAATCAAAGGCTCACTATGCACAAATAACGTGCAGAAAAACCGAAAGGAACATAGACAAGTAAAAATGTTAGATGGAGGCATCTATGCAGAGCTCCCTGGAAGAGACTTTAGAGACAGGAGGGTCAGTGACTTGGAGGGACTAATGGGGAGGCCAAAAGTAGGTGTTTGGTAGAGTAAGTTCATGGAACCAAACCTGCTACCCAAACACCAGGCTCAGACCTCAGGCCTTTCTCATCACAGCCTGGGTGAGTGAACTCCAAACCTCACTCACCAACACTCAGGTGTTTTGCATGAGAATCCCTGAGGCAGGGAGCATATGCCATCTCTTATGAGACAGTCTGTGTGGCAGGTAGTCTAATTGGAGTGAGACTGTGAAAGAAAGGGAACCTTGAAGAAGGTAAAGAATGAGTGAGACCCTAGGTACTCCTCACATAATTATATATATATATATATATATATATATATATATATCTGATAAAGTAAATTGTTCTGCCCTGAAAAGGCCTTAGAATGTTTATTAAATGCAGGGACCTGTGTTTTGGTCCCCCGGTGGCCCTTGCTTTGGCTACATGGAACCATTTTCTAGTCTGAACTTTAGAGAACAGCTAAGAACACTGCATGTGGGACTTCTGTTTCCTTTTGGGACATAGAAAGTGACAAGAGACAGAAATCCCACCCTAATAATGAGAACAAGCCAAATAAGCTGAAAAACATAATTTTTTAAAGACTCTACCAGAGAACTGAGATGCAAGAAAATCTAAATGAACGATAATAACTTCCAGAAAGTGATGAACACTTCCTAGGAAAGACAAGACCATGGCTGATTTTACCCCTGGCAGAGCAACGGTTAGAGGAGGAATGTGCCGTAGATGGGGTAAGGAGAAATCGGCCAGTCGTTCAGTGAATGTTCAGTGGTCACAAACTAGGTTCAGGGATTGGAATGCTAAGGAGCTCCAGCTATAAAATAAGTCTGCACCTATCCCTAACTCTTTGCTATAGGCCATCGATAAATGAATTCATTGGGTAGTTCTCTGAAGACGATAGGTAAGGAAGAAGAGCTGAAAGAGATCTCTCCAAGATATCCCAGACCCTCACCAAGTGTACAGGAGAACACTCTAAAGACCGAGGGTGGGGCATGAAAACTGAGGGAAATCCCTGGAAGGTTCTCAGGGCCATCTCCAAGTGCAGACAGCAATTGCCAAAGGTTGGAGGGATGATGAGATGGTTGAGAGAAATCCTAAGAAAGCCACATGTACTGTAGCAGTACTCCAAAATTAGGGACAGGTCAGCAGAGTGGAGACAGTTCTCCTGAGTTGCAGAAAGCTAGTGGTGAGGTTAGGAAACAAAGAAAACCAACTTGGAAAACTGGCAGCTGAACTTTAAAGTAGAGAGATCTCACAGTTTGGAAAGCTGACAGCTAGATAGTAAGACAAAAAGAGAAATCCAGGATCTTGTAGGATCTCAAATCCTGACACCTGCTAAAGGAAAAGTCCTGATCCCAGCCCAAAATATTTGAAAGCAGGTGGGTAGGTGAATCTAACTACAGTTGCAGTAAAGCCCAGATCTAGCTCTAATATGGAAAAGATTGACTCAATTCCTGTCCCATCCCACAACAGTGGCCAGACATAATGAGGAACCTGCACTTTTTTTGGACATGACTGTTATTTACTGCAGCCTGTATTGATCTTTTTTATAAAATGCTTGGCATACAATAAAAAATGACAAGACATATAAAATTAATCAATAGTCAATAGGAAAAGAATAGGAGATGACTCAATGATGATGGAATCATCAGAATGGGATTTTAAAATAACCATGAAAATTGTAGAAATAAAAATATAATATTATAAAGGAAGAATTTATTTGATAGACTTAAGAGAAAATTGGGTAAAGACAAAAAGACCACTCAACATAAAGTTAATTCAACAGAAATTATCCAGATTGAAACACAAAAAAGAATAGTGAGGGAAACAGGGAAAGCGCAGTCAACATCTGTGTGATGCTCCCAAATGGAGGAGAGACAGATGATGGCTGAGAATGTTCTAAAATTTAGCAAGTACATTAAACTACAGACTTGATCAGATCAGCAGGAAAGAATGAAGATTTGGGTGATGGTTAATTTTATGTGTCAACTTGACTGGCTCACAGAACGCTCAGATTCTTGGTTAAACGTCATCTCTGGGTGTGTCCGTGAGAGTGTTTCTGGATGAAATTAACACTTGCATCAGCAGACCAAGTAAATTGGATTGTCTTCCTCGATGGGGGTGGGCATCATCCTGTCCGCTGAAGGCCCACAAAGAATGAAAGACTGATAAGAAACCTTTCTCTCTGCCTAATTGTTCAACTGGGACAATCCGTCTTCTCCTGCCTTTAGGCTTGGATTCAAACTGGACCTATACAACTGTCCTCTTGGGTCTCCAGCTAGCCAACTGCAGATCTTGGACTTCTCAGCTTCTATAATCACTTGAACCAATTTCTGATAGTAAAAATATATATACTCTCCAGTTGGTTCTGTTTCTCTGGAGAATCCAGACTAATTCAACCAGAAAGGGAAACTATAATGATATCCTCTCTCTCCCTCTCTCTCCCTTTCTCTCTCTCTCTCTCTCTCTCTCATGTGTGCACGCTCTCTCTCTCTCCATATATATGTACTATATATGCTTATATAGAGTATATACTTATATACCATAGTATTACTAAAACAAAATTAATAATGGGCTTGGGTTTATAGTATACATGGAAGTATACGTAGAAATTAAGTAAATGTAATATGACAGGACAACAAAAGGCAGGAGAGGAGGTAAAGGAATTATATGGTTGTATGTTTCTTCCCCGGGTTGTAAAGTAGTATAGTACTGCTTGCAGATATACTGTAATAAGTTTAAAGATACATATTGTAATGTCTAGAGTGACTAGACAAAATAAACAGGAAACACATCTGATAAAATGCAACACTGATTTATGATTTTACAAAAGACAAGTCAGTGACAATCTAGGGATAGAAGAATTGTGGTTCCATTTACGTGAAGCCTAAGAACAGGTAAAAACTAATCTATTGTTGTAAAAATCAGAAAGCTGTTGCCTCTGGTGGGGGCTGGGGGTGGGCGGGGAGATCAGGTATCACAGAAAGGAATGCAGTGCAGCAGTGGGACTTTGGGCGGTGATTTATAGGAGCGTAAACAATGGTCAAAACTCATCAAACTGAACACTCAGGGCTTACACATGTTATTAAGTCCATGTGCTGCACATACACACAACAACTTGGCTTGTAATTCAGAAATGAGCTCTTGAAATTTAGGAAGATGGAGGTGGCAATGGCGGCATAATTTTTGGATCCTTTCAAATACATACATTATAAAGAGATAAAGTAACTAGATAGCAAAACCAAACTCCACGTCAACAAAACTAATTGACAAAATACAAACAGATGGGGGCAAACCACCAACAGCCAGAAGACCTGCAAGTAATCAGTATCCGTGCAAGAGAAAGCAAAGGGCTAGGCAGGGTGTCCGACTGATCTGAAAACAGGAGAACCCCAAAGAACTAATATGTAACCCCTGGAGAGGGTGGTGGGCATGTGTGAGAACAGCAGCTGAACTCGGACGCAGTTTTACCAGCTACAGTAGAGGTGAGGGCAAGGGGCTTGCTGTGAGGCTGCAAAGGCCTAAGAAAGTCTAACCACAGGGCGTTCTTCCAGCACACGGCCCTATACTGAGGGTAAGCGCTTAGGGGTAAAGTCAGTTAAACAAAAGTACAGAAAATAGAAGAAAAGAAAAGATAAGGCACAAATAAAAGTGGGAAAGAGGAATAAAATCAGGAATTCTCAACATACAAACTCAACTTACATGTTAAAATCAATCACCAGGAAAACTTCTCTAAGAAAGAAGAGAACAAGGATCAGCAAAACTCCCCTATGGACAATGAAGCACCCCAGAAAGACGTGGTTTTTAAAAAGCAAAACTGTAACACAATATTTCAAAATGAACTGGAAGACATTCAGGTGATACAAGATATGAGAGAAGGACATGGTCAGAATTTGAAAAACTTAGGAAAAAAGTGACAGAAAAATTAGAAATAAATTAAAAAATGAGTTTAGAAATAAAGACTAAACTATAAAGTGCAGAAGAGTAAATAAACACAACAGATAATGCCTTAGAAAAAATATAAACTCAAAAGGAGAAAGAAAAGTTAAATCAGAAAGAAATGAAGAAATTAAAACTATTTGAGAGAAAGTGGCAAATACCAAAGACAAAAAAGACCCAGCATGCCAATGATAGGTGTTTCTGAAGAGGAAAACCAAAGCAAAGCAAAGAACAAATAGTAAAACCAAAGAAAATTTCATAAAATAAGAAAGCATTTGAAATCATATATTGAAAAAGTACACAGGGTACCTGAGAATATCAACACAGAATGATCACAAAGATGTATTCTAACAATATTACTAAATGTTTTAATTAAGAAGCTATATGAGCATCTGTGCAAAAAGAACATATTACTTGGAGTAAAAGTCATTTTATCATCAGACTTTTTATCAGACATATATCAGAAGAAAATGGAGTCACTTATATTTTCTATCTGGATATATTCATTGGATAAACAAGTATAAATGGTGCAAAAACACTATTGTCAACATCGAGAATCAGAAAATTTTGGTCCCATGACCTATTCCAAAGGAATTTACTAGAGAATGAGCTTCCAACCACCAAAAAGACTGGAAAGAAATAGACAGGAGAACTGCTAGTGATCATTACAGTATAAAACAGATATGTGCTTGACAATGTAGATATAGTAAAATCACACAAAAAATGAGGGCTGGAGGATAATATATACAAAATAATTTTTAACTGCTTTAAGTAATTAATAATTGGTGGAGGTAGTATTAATATTGTTATTCTGAGACTGTTGTGTGTGTAATGCAGGATACAACAAATAAATAATTATGGGACATTCCTATTCCATCATTCCTGGTATACTTGGGAGCCAGGATTATAAGTATCAACAAAAAGAGATATATATGTAATTTAGAAGAAGTCATGGGTTTGAACTGGAAATATGGTTACGAATATATAAATTTATTATATGTGTGGATATATGTGTACAGATTATATCTAACATATGTATATATATGAATGAATTCTGCATATACAACCCAGTAGCAATCGGTACCTCTAGTGCCCATATCGTGGTCTTGAAATACTATTTCCTATTTAAAACAAACAAAAGCAGCGCTTCTCAGGAAAATATGTGAGAGGAGCCTGAGATATCTTGCCACACCACACAGCACGAAAAGGACTCCAGAGCCAACTCAAAAAGGCTCTCAGCTGCCAAAGAGGGGACAGGTTAAGATCCAATAAGGAACAGAACTGCGATGAATTGAAACCCATCAAGTGTTTCTAAATCTACAGTTGTATAATATTTGTAATCAGTCACCTTCAGAGGGGGACAGGGAACCAATTTGTTATCTTGATTCAAGCATTTATCCTGCCTTTCCTACATGAGTTGTACTATGGAGTAACAAAACATTGGATGAGGAAAAGTGTTTCCTTATACAATGAGTCCAGCTCTTAGATGAAAAATGAAGTAATAAAGACGTCATCAACCCCCAATGAACTTATGAATCGAATCTAGGTATTGAGCATCGGCTACTGGCACCAGGAACAGAGTGAAAGCAGACAGTGCTCTGAGGAAAGACACACCAGCACAGTCTTGTCCAAGGGGTCACACCTGAGTTTGGTCAAGACTCGGATTCTAGCTGCCAATTTGCAGGAAACACAGAGGACAGAGGAGCTTTCAGCAAAATCTAGGCTGCAGGTCACATGCCCAGGTTCATCAACAGATAAACTGTAAGAAAAAGGGAGGGAGGGAGAAAGGGAGAAAGAAAGAAACTGTAGATCAAAAGGAGTTTAAAAGACAAATTAAGTTTTTAAAAACGTGCAAGATTAAACTGCAGCACACAGGGATGCACACTTGAGTGATAAAGCCATAAAGAATCGCAAGGACAGGGTTACTATAAAATACAGAGTAGTGGTTATTTTTCCAGGGAGAGATGGTGCCGTAACTGGGAGGAAGTGTGTGGAGGGCCCCTCGGGTGGCTGCCAAGGTTCGCTTTCTTGATCTGGGTGGATTCACGGGTATTTCCTTTATAATAATTCACTAAGCTATGCATTTTTTGTAATGTTTTGCTTTTGTGCTTTATTTTTATAATAAAATGTGTATGTATGTAGGTGTACCTATAGCATACTGCATGTACATATCTTGTTTTTGTATATAAGTATATCTGTATGAATATCTGTCATCTGTCTGTCTGCCTATCATGCTTTAAATGAGACATCTCAAAAGAAAAATCTCTCCAGCATTAGGAAAGGGGCCATAATTGATCAAAATAAGCTTTTATATGCTGGGGTAAAATGGTGGCACCCAGCCCCTACACCAATAAAATGAGAACGAAAGCAAAGGCAGTCTGGAATCCCAGGCCAGGACCCCTGACATCAATCCGTGACAATGTAAGCCATCCCCTGCGTCTGGTACTCCACCCCAGAGTACGCCACTGGGGCCTGGCTCTCCCTTTGTCCCCAGCAATTAGCACAGTTTACACTTGAGCGGTCATTGTTTTGACCCGCCCTAAGTCTCGGCATCCGGACTCCATCACCCACCATCTGTGCACCGGCCAGGAGGACGTCTCAGCATCTCCCCAGCAAGCGCCGGAAGTGGGGCTTGGCCACAGGCCTGTACTGTGACAGGCAGCCAAGGGACAGTCTTCCGTCACTAATGGTCTGGAGGACCAGAGCGGACCAAAAGCAGCCGCAGACGGAGTTGTCCGGATGCTCTCTTTCTTCTGCAGCAAGAGACGAAAGACGGGAAGGCACAGCAGGAGGGGAGGCAAAGCACAGAGAAAACGTGCCGGAGGAGAGAGAAAATGCAAAGAGGAAAAGCACTGCGGAAAAAAGAAGAGGAAATCAGTGGGAAGGAGAAGAGAGGGAGGAGAGGCTGGGAGTCGATAGCGGATGACAGAGAAACACAGGTGGTGAAAGAAAGAACACTCTGAAAAGGAGGGGCCATCGCAGTTAAGCTGTAGTCTGTGCTGTGATCAAATACTTTCAGCATTAAGTAAAATACACACAATCCTTACGGGGGGTTGTTCCTCATCCTTATCTAAACGTTTATTTGTGGAAGTGGTTTCCATAGTAATCAGGAAACAACAGAAATTCCCACCAGCTCCACAAAAGACCAGAACAGCTCCACACTATCATTTTGAGATTCTGGGGAGCCAGTGGTCAGACCAAGGCAGCGGTGACATCACCATGCTGAGAAGGCAGCCCCAGACTCGGGCAGGGAAGTGTTAGGTCAGCACCTGGACAGGCGCTGCCCGGGCCTCTCAGCACCAGTTATGGGGAACGGCCGCTTCCGAATGAGTCCACGGTTTTTGACCAGGTCAAGAAGAGGGGTCTTGAGCCACCACCACTCAGCAGGGTCCTTACCTGTCCCCAAAGCTGCATGCACAGTCTTGGCTACCCGGTTTATCTTTACTGCGTTTCTAATCTTTCAGAATCTGCCAAGCAGGGTTAGCAACTACACAAAAGACCTAAGACCTTGTGTGGAAACCCACCCCTGGTGGGAGGAGACTGTGATCAGGCATGAGTCATGAAGATAAAATTGTGTTACTAATGATAAAGTGTCAAAATGTGCAAGTGAATTGTGCATTGTAGATATAAACTGAAGAGGATCCAAGATTACCCCTAAAATAATGTCCCATCTCCATACCTAGTCTTGAGTGAGACAGAACACACTGAATGGGTGGAGATGTGGGGAGGTCAATTGCACAGAATCCACTACATTTCTTGTCTGGAACGGAGCCCTTGAGCGGAGCCTGCCCTTGGGAATGTAGCCTCCATGTGCATGTGTCTCGCAGAGAAACGGACTAGAACGTGAGCTCCAAGAGAGCAAGAGTTTTGTCTCTTAGACTCACCTGTACCTGGAACAGTGCTTGGCACCGAGTAAACACTCAGCACATATGTACTGAAAATAATGAATGAGTAAATTGCATTTCTTATGCATGGTTGTAGAGTTGCTTTTTTGGACCTTGCTCTGGAAAAATCTTTAAAAATAGAACTTGTCTAAAAAGGCTTTCTTCCTCGGGTAGCTTTGCCTCAGTTTCAAGGTTTTCCAACGCCCTTCCTGTTGTGTCCGTTTTCGTCCCCTTGGGTGCTTACCAAGCACCTCTCTTGACTTCTGGGTGTAGTCTGATCCTGCACCCTGAGCACTGGCTGGGATTTAGTTCCTGACTCTGCCTTGATCCCTGGCTTCCATGTACTGGGTGGGTCGGGAATGTACCCACCAAATCCTCTCCCTTCTTCCCTGTCCTTTGCCGTGGCTCATGAATAGATCTCGGCACACAGTGGTTATCGGCAGGGGACCGAGAGGAAAGGAAGCACATGCTGGATGAAGACTCTCTGGTGTCTCAGAAAGAGTTAGAGAACGAGAATTGGCTGACATTTACTGGGTGGGGCAGGTACTCTGTGGCAAGCATGCTCCAAAAGTTTTATGTGTGCTGATTAATCTGATCCTTATGCAATAATGCAAAGTAGGTTTTATCATCATTCTCGTTTTTAGACAAGGAAACTTAGACACAGAGAAGTGAAATAAATTTGCCAAGTTCTCACAGCTAATAAGAGGCCGAGCCAATATCGACACTGATGGTTTGCTATAGAGCTGAGACGCATAACCCCTATACTACGTCAGTGCTGGTCCTGAGAGTGATCTTGGCCTGATTAGAGTGAGAGCGTGAACAAGAGCACGCTGGGGAGGACATAGAGTAATGAGAGAGAACAAAAAACTTGAGTTTTCTCCCATAATTAAAAACAACTACCGCCAGCATTATACCCATCCATTGAGTGTTTACTGTATGCCAGCTATAGACTAGAATTTTAATCTATCCTCAGAGAAAGCTCATGAGATGTAACACTGGGTTTTCAAGTTGTTCAACACTTTTTCCAAGGTCCCAGGTCTAGAACTGGAAAAGTGAGGTCTGGTCTGTGGTCTTGTCCCAGGCCTGTGCTTTTAATCGTCACACCACAACTGCAGCCCCCAGCTCAGCCCCTGCACCCTTTGTTGGGGGGCATTTGTGTACCCCTCAGCCCTCACCCACATTCCTCACGCCTGACTGTTGGATAGAAACAGGGAGCTAGTCTCTGAGCTCTGTGATGTGGAATCCGTGTAGTGGTGGGTAAGGAATAGGATGACTTCACTCCATGTTGCAAATATGGTTGATCTCGAGCTGAGAAATGTTTTCTCAAATTGACCTAAAATACACAAAAGTGAGCTGAGCTCAAAATAAACCACACATAAAATTACTGAAAGTGGAAATACAGTGCAACACTATAAACTCTCATCATTTAATTACTTTATAGTTACCAAATTGTTGCCTCTTACACACATCCCTTGAGATTTAGTGGTTTAACCAGATTTTTCTTGACATTTCTGATTTTCCCTTTAAGGAAAATCTTTCAAACTGTGTGCATGTTTCATGACTTAGCTTTCTGACTTCCTTCCATATATCATGAACAAATCCAAAAGTAATGTTTTATTAAGTGTCTACTGTGTGCAGAAGCCTGGAGTACAAAGCCTAGCAAAGGTAGACAGACACATAAACAACTTATCTGCAGGTGGGAAGTTTACAAAAGAGGTGTTTTGGTAGGGTTTGGGGGAAATCTACAAGGTGATAGTTGATCTGTTCTTTACACAAGGAGGGGGAGTTTGTTGCAAAAGGAAGGCATAATTAAGGGGTCCTGCCTGGGGTAGTGGGGAGACCCCCATGCTGAGAGTCTTGGCTCTGGCACCAACAAACATGTGATTCTGTGTAAGCCATTTTCTGGGCCTTTATTTTCTCCTGTATAAAGCGAGGAGGTTACACTCCATTGCCTTCCAGGTCCCATATGACTAAACATCACCTGATTGTGATCTGAAATGACACTTTCTAAGTCAGTCTCATGACCCATTCAGCCCATTATTTTGCCTCTGAATGTGTCATCAAGGAACACTTCATCGTGATAACCAACTCATGACAGAGGCCACAAAAGTGAAGGATGAAGTTTGCCCTTTTGTCTCCCTAAAAAGTTTGTCCACTGAGCAAAGTCTCCATCCACCAGCAGGCAGATTGAGTTGATTGCTCCTGAGTTTCCTATTCAGTTCCTGGATTAATGGATGGTTTCTTTAGCTCATAATGGGTTCCCTTTTTGGGTCGTCTTAGCACATCCAGTTGCTAATCCTAGCCTAACAGCAGACATTCGCTTGTGGCCAAAGTAAAGACAGAACGGAGGGCATGCAGGGACAGGATGGCAGCAGAGGGACAGGACGACTCCCTGGGATTCCCATATGTTGTCAATTTGAGGAGGGTTGTGGTTTCTTAAAGTGAAGTTCTGACTATTCATCAGAACCTTCCGTTTGAAATTTGTTAACGAGTTTCTGATGAGCGAGAGACATGGGGAATGAGCAGGGTGCAACAGGAACCCGTGGACAGCTCAGGTACCCCACATCAATCCGCCATAACCAGAAAGGATGAGTAGTCAGAAACTGCTCCCTTAGCTTCCAGGCCTGGCTAGCATCTGACCCCTGCCCTGGCCATTTGACCCCTGCTGGCCCCCTTCAGCCTCTTCATTCCTCTAGTGGTGGCCATCTCCATGTGAGATGCCGAGTGAGTCGCCCAAAGCCAGGGACCCGAATCTGCCAAGAGGTTGCCTTTCCTGTGTTCAGGCCTCGTGGGCCTTTGCCACAGACGTGTCTGTGCACTGCAAACAAGCAACAGTCAGTGGAGCGAGGCAGCGCAGTGCCGCGGCTGCCAACGCTCAGGGCGGTGCGTCCTTGGCTTTGTGTCTGCGGCAGTATAATGGATGAATTATTAATTATGATTTATCACCAGGATAAAGGAAACTCGTAGGCGATTCTCTCCAAAGAGTACAAAAGACTGCGCCTGGGGCTCAGGCTTTTATTGGTGGCAGATGAACATTTGGAACAGTGTAATAGAGATGATGTTTGATATTCTTCACATCACCTTTCAGCCAAGCACTTAATAAGCACTAATTCATTAATTTTCAAAACAACCCTGTGAGGAAGGAAATGTTATTTCTACTTTTCTCTCCCCACTATTTTAAAGGTGGAGAAATGTAGTCCTTAAAAGTCTGTCCCATTGCCTTTAAAAGACATTCTTAAATAAAATGTTTGTTCCCTCAAGCACTATTTAGTTGAAGTACAACCTCACAACTCAAACTATTTCTTATTCTAAATAAAGAGAAATGTTCATCATACCAGGAAATATTTAAGATACGAAGCATTTGTTTTGATTTTGATTATCAGAACAAGAATGTTTGGAGACTCTTAGGGACTCAAGTACTCCAGCAGCTTCTCATTTATTATTTTCCTAAAAATCCAGTTTGTTAGAGAAATAATTTCACCATCTTCACAGCCCCAGTTGTTGTTGGCAAATGCTACCAAATTATTTTCTCAGGAGCTACCCTATGTATTTCCTAGAACTGAAAATTAAAGAGCATTTGCGCCCTACAGAAATACTCAAGTTTTAAATGCTTCATTTCAAGGGCTTTCACCATCTACCTGATATCAGCTTGCCAAGTGTAGAGGAGATCAAGAGGAATTAAGGAATTGGTAGCAAGGACTAGGATAAGAAGTTCACATTTCACTTTACAGTTGTCATCATTGTCATCATCATCATCATCACTATTAATTTTTTACGTTAGTCTATTGCATTATAATTCAGAAGTGTCTTCATAAGCATCAATTGATTAAATTCTGTCAGAACCCTGCAAAGTAGGTTCTGTGGCCTTCTCAGAGACTCTGCCTCCGTAAGAAGCAATGTGAAGAACAATGACTTATCTGGAGGCTTGAGAGGGTCAATATGGGGCACTATTCTTTCCCCAGCCTGAAGGCTGAATAAACTAAGATTTTCAAAAAAAAATTATTTATTTATGGAGTAAGTTGTTTCCATTATTATATAAAGCTGTTAAGAAACATGGCTTAGAAGTGTGGCAACTGGGCTTAGTAACAGTAAACCCGCAATCAGCCAATCAGCCCCACCCAGGCACAAACAGCCCCGGACAGTCACGGTTCACCCCGCAAGGCAGGGACTCGACCGCATGGTTCGGAATGGTTCAAGACCCCGACTCTCTGCAAGCGTATCCCAGAGAAGGAAGAGATGAGCCACGCAGGTTCAATTCCTCATCCCAAACTCACCAGCTAGAAAAGTCACTTCTGTCTCAGGGAGGAATGAATGGAAGGCTGGGGGCGGCCAGCTGTGTATTGCTAATGGGTGTCTCTCCATAGGAAGGACACTTCTAGAGGAGGGAACACTTATTCCTCCAAAACACAGGACTCCCTTCATCTGAATTTTTCACTATTTTGTTTTATTATGACGTTCGGAGATGATTTTTTGGGTTTTTTCCCCCTGCTGTGTTACTTTGTCTGTTATGTTGACCCTGGTCAGTAGGGACTGAGGCAGGAGACTCTGCCAAAACAAGGAGGCCTGGCAGGGTGTCCCGGAACTTCTCACATGAAGTGCACTGCTCTCCCGTCCTGCTAGTAACAAAGCCGCCTCAGCATGCCTCATTTTAGAAATAACTAGTTAGATCTCAAAACATTTATTTGCCCCATCTCAGAGCAGTTCTCCACCCAAGTTAGTTGTTCGTGGTACAGAAGATAAAAGCTGACTTTTGTTGTGGTCTCTCTCTAACCAATTAACTCTCCCCTGACACCAGGAAGCCCCACCACTGAATTACTCCTCTGCCGACAAAGTTTCTTTGTCTCTGTCTCAACCTTGACATTCAGATGTCTTTTCATCCCCATGACTCCGCCTTCTTAGAATCAACCATTCACACCCCATTGTCCCAGGAACATGAAGCTGGAACTTTTATATTTCAAAGAGGTAGGGGGAAATTGGGGCACCTTTCTAAGATTAGGGATCTGGGTACCCTGAAAGGCCAGGAGCCCACCACACTGGGAACCCTAAGTCAGGTAAGCAGTGAACCAACTGCAGAGAGGTAGACGGGCTGGAAGGAGCAGGTGATATCAATGGCGACTGGGAAGGTGTCAGAAAGGTAGGGTCAACACCTGGGCAGAAACTGGAAGCCGGACTGGTCCACAGGAATGTGAAGGTGGACTCTGATTCCGCACTGAAGCTGCCTGCTTTCCCTTTGCTTTTAAGGTCCCAGTTACCTTCGCATATATCATCAATTAGAAGTAATATTAAAAGGACAACGGGGGCAGCTAAGCCCCGTTTCCAGACAGGGAAGTTTCTTTCTCTTATGTTAAAAGAAATAAATTCTGAAAGGCAAGCTTGGGACTTTCTCATTTTGCTTCTTTGAGTTAAGCCTAAGCCCATAAGGCATATTTTGATACAAATGTTAGCATTTTGGTCACAAGAAACAGCAAAACATGCATTACAAGGCAACAACAGGTAAGGTATGAGATAGTCTACCTTAGGAGCCACGTAAGGGCGGAGGCAATGCCACGTGGCAGTAGTACTGACGCGTGATCTGTCCACCAAGTGCCTGTTCCCTGTCGGCAGTGAAATAAGTACAGAACTTGCTGTAGTAAACAGTTGGAAACCTTCTGAGAGTAAATGGTTAAAAACTTTTTCAGCCTCTTGACAGAGTAAGTTTATGACTATTGACTATAATAAGAAAATATTTGGCTCATATTTCATGAGCCTTTTTTTCATTTTTCTAGTAATTCATTTTTATAGTATTTTTAAACAAAAGTATCAGTCCATGAAATATTACACATTTAAAAAAAGACTTTCTTTTACTGTAGATAAATAAAGACTCTTCTGTGGCACAGTTCCCCAAACTGTATTCTGAGGAATGGCAGCATTTCATGACATGCTGGAAAATATTTGGGTCAAATAACTATAAGCACTATAAGTTTTCACAAAGTTAAGTATCTTTACTGGAGGACATCTCTGAGCTTTGAACATATTTTGGGCATTATTAATCTCCAAGAGACTCTATTAAATTTTCTCAATCTAATTTGATGGGCTTTTGGGTTTTAAATGATTGGAAAGGTCATCTAGGCAATAGTATTTTGCTAAATATCTCAACTTCCTTGCTCAAAAAGCACTGCCTAGGAGATGCAAAAGGATGTCTTTAACAAGTTCTTAAAATGAGGGCTTCTTGCAACTTGAGCAAAGGATTTTGTTTTTAGTGTAGGGTTTATTTCCATTTTGGATCCTGGACCATACTTGATATTATACCCAATTGTATGGCAATCCCTGTATGTGTCATGGTCTTTGCCCCATGCCAACTTTGATGCAGCTCTTAATATGTCTTTACTGTCTCTCTTCCAGACATCCACTCACACAATGACAGAGATGGTAGTAGGTTGCCTACCCAAATATCCATCATTTCTTTCCTCCCATTCTCCCTAATTGTAAGCTGAGCATGAAGCCTCCCATAATAAAACCTACATTTCCCAGCCTCCCTTGCAGCTAGGTGTAGTCATGTGAGTTATCTCTGTTCAATGACAAATACGTGTCACTTCTAGAAAACTTTAAAAGATATCTGATGTGTGCTATTGTTCCTTTCTTATTTACCCCTTAGTCCATCCTGCCCTTGAAATACCAATATAATAACTGAAATCTAGCAGCCATCATAAGCTCAGAGAATATGGGCTACCGTAGGTATGTTACATGAAAAGCTAGAAGGAGCCTGGTCTGCTGTCCAGAGCTGTAATCCCAGTCCTGAAGTGTTTAGCTCTGGCCTTAATTACATAGAAGAGAAATAACCTTCTATCTTGTTTAAGTCATTGGGTTATTTATTTTTGTTTTGTTTTGTCTTATTTGGATTTTCTGTCAATTGTAGCAGAACCTAATTCTCCCTGATAAGTCTACCAATAAATTTCCCAGTCATTGCCAAGGGCCTCTTTATGTATGTCTTGGGGCAATCTTCAACACCCAGCCAGCATGTTACAACTCTGCCTTAGCCTTCACTTCCTGCTTATGCAGAGCCTCAAAGTCAGCCAGAGGTAAAAACTTAGGGCCTTCTCACATCTTTCCTGTACATGAACATAACCATGTGCATGCATATGACCTTCTAGACATTCAAGAATATCTTAAAGCTTTTCAAACCCCTATTAACATCTCATTCCCCAGCCATTCCTTTTGAGCTTCTAGTTGTCTATTCTTTGTTCTGTTATCTGTCACCTCAGGGAGCCACAAAGTCAAAACATTTGCCTATAATACTTCCAGCCAATGTTCTCTCCCCGCTCCCAGGAAAAGGCTCACTTTGTGAGCTCTGATTCAGCCTTGTAAGTGGGATCTTCTAAAGAACCACCAGACAGGTAAAATAATGATAATTCTTTGGGAATGAGGCTTTGAAAAAGTTCCAGCTCTGTTCTGCTAACACCAGTGACTGCCACACTACACTGTACCTGTGGACTATTATTTTTTGAGGCTACATTTAAGTTGCAGAGTGGGACTAAAGGAAGTTAAATGCCACAGATCTTGCTGCTTTTACTGAATTTCAGCAAGTTTATTTCCAGAGTTCTGAAAAAGTTGATCCTGGCCATTTTTTCTAATTTTTGGCTCCTTTTTTTTTTTTTTGAGACAGAGTCTCACTCTGTTGCCCAGAGAGAGTACCGTGGTGTCATCATGGCTCACTCACTGCAACCTCAAATTCCTGGGCTCCAGCAGTCCTCCTGCCTCAGGCTCCTAAGTAGCTGGGACTACAGGTGAATGCCACCACACTTGGCTAATTTTTCTATTTTTTGTAGAGATGGGGTCTCACTCTTGCTCAGGCTGCTCTGAACTCCTGACCCGAAGCAATCCTTTCACCTCACCCTCCCAGAGTGCTAAGATTATAGGCATGAGCCATTGTGCCAGGCCTAATTTTTGGTTGCTTTTATAGAGTGGTAAATTTTTGGAAGTTCTTACTCTGTTATTTTTGCTGGCATCATCCTTCCTTTCCTTTTTTAAAATAAGGCAAACAAAACTCAACCAATTAAATGCCCAGGACAGGCAAACTTGGATCATTTTCAGTTTTGAAGTTCTTCTCACCCCAATGTAAATCAGCATCTTATACCCTGGGTGTATGAGAGGTCCAGTGTGGGAATAAGGGGTTGGCTGTAGTAAAGAGGGTATAGGGTGTGAAGAATACAATTAATGATGATTTAGGCTGGGGTAAAAGGATCTTCTAAACTTAAGAAGATCCAAGATTGTCTGACTCTGCACAAAGCACTTCCATCCTCCTCTTACTCTATGCCCCACCTTCATTCCTTCTTGAATACCACCATCACTATCACATAATCTTCCTCTAGGAACCACATCAAAATTACACCAGGTGTGGGACGAGGGAGAAAAGAGTAGGGGTAATCATTATCTGTTTGATTTACTTTATTTCTCTGTTTCCCCTCTAGTAAACCAGAGACCACACTGAGTTGAGAACTATTTTGTCATTATATCCAATAATACATTTCTCTGCCTGTATTAATTTCCTGAATGATCTTTTCTAGTCCTATGGCCTTGAATCCTAATCTGAAGAATGATGATTACCACATCCATATTGCCAGTCATGACCCTCCCTTGAACTCCAAACTGTGTACCCAATTATCTGCTAGCAGATTCTCTTGGATATTTAATGAGCGATGAAAACTTGACATGTCCAAATTCAAACTCTTGGTTTCTACTGTCAAACATGATACTCCTCCTTAGTGTTCTGCATCTGCATAATGACACCATAACTCACCCTATCGATCTAGCAAAAAAAAAAAAAAGTGTGGAGTCATCTTGGAATCTTCTTTTTCTTTCTTGCCCTTAACATGTCCTATTAGATTCAACTTCAAAATATATACTGTATTTTTCAGGGTAAAAAATGTTAGCTACCAGAATAAACACTTTAAATCTTGGAGTTTAACAGAAGAAAAGTTTGCTCAGTATGGGTTGGGAGATCCTAGTCCATCTTTTGGCACACACGGTGTCTGAGACTGCTGTGGGAATAGGGGAGAGAAATGGAGGAGACTCACCAGCTATTAATTGTCATGGTCTGGATGTGACACCTATCAGTTCTACTCAGAAATAGTCACCTGGCTGTCATGTAACTGCAGAAATATTGAGAAATATAGGAGAATAAATGAAATATTTGGAAAACTCTCTCAATTCAATCACTTCTTAATGCTTCCCCGGCTATCACCTTAGTCCAATCCACCATCTTGGCCTGAAATACTACAAAGTTTCCTGACTTTCCTGGTTGTAATTATGCCCTAATAAGATCTATTCCTTCTTCTATTCTTTCTACCCTCTACTTTTGGTTTTCCAACTAGCACTTAAAATGGTTTTGTTAAATATGAAACAGTGTCACTGTTCTGCGCCCAACTCTCCAGGACTCCATATACTCTGAGTCCTTCATACTTTTCTGACCTTCTTTTCTGCTGCATCCTGTCGGGCTTGCTTTGCATTAGCTACACCAGCCTTCATGCTCTTGGTGAGCCCAACTTCCAACCTGATTAAAGCCTTCACACACACTGCTCCCTCTGCCTGGAGTACCCTTTCTTCAAATTTTCACGTGGTTCAGTGCTTCATCCTTGCCTCTGCTTGGCTGTCACTCTCTTGGAGAGGCTGTCTTTGACCACTCTGTATAAAATAGTCAACTTCTAACCCCATCTCATCACCCACCAGCCCTTTCCTCTGTGTTTTCTTTTGTGGAATTTGTCTGTACCTGACATTTTATTATTCATTCATTTTCTAAGTTGCTTTTTGTCTGTCTCCCCTACTTAAATTCAAGCTCAACAACTGCAGGGACCTTGGCTATCTTGTTCACTCTTGTTTTCCCAGTTTCAACAGCAGTGCCTACAACACCGTAGGTTCTCGATAAATGTTTGTTCAGTCAATGAGTGAAAAGTCTTGCCTGTGGCTCCTTGAGGTTTACTTAAAATCCCTGAGGATATTTTGTGGGAAACACCTTCCTTATTGACCTCCATTCTATTCACCTTTGATAATCAGCCACACCAGTCACAGGAGAAGTAGGGAACTGGAATAGAACCAACTTGGGTGGTGGAGCTTTAATGAAAATGTAAGGGCAACCAGGAGCATCTGTTCCAGACCTTCAGGACAGTCTTTGCAAATGAAGCTGTGAACTCCCTGACTGAGCTGTGTATTTTGGAACAGGGCCCAAGTTTAGATGGAGAGGTAAGACCTGAAAATGTAAAATCCAACCTTCACTGGTAATGAAATATTAAATTTATGTGGACACAGCATAGGGAGGGACTTTCACTTCTCTGCCATGGCTGCCTCAGTGAACTTGGCCTATAAAATCCAAATGAGGGATGGAGACAGGGCATAGTCCATTTCTTGCATGTCATTCTTGCATTTCTCTAGCCGTGGTGTTCCTGTGGCTTTCCCACCTTGACTTTCTTACTCTCACTCTTCTTCCCTGCAGGGGCATTGCCTGTAGACAGATTGGAAAAGTGTGTCACTGCCAGAGTTTTCCTATTTTGAACTTTCTGTAGACAACAAGAAGTGATTATTTCATTCTCTCTCTCAGACAATGGGCTGCTCTGCCCAGCATGAAGTTTTGGTAACACCAAGTATGTAAGCTTGTAGTTCACACAGAGTACACAAAATACAATTTCCCTGGGACACATATCTGCTCTTTATTGGTGTACCCAAGCTCTATCCCAAGTCAGAACTGGGTTAAGGGAGAAAAGATCCAATCATTGTGCACATTCACGTAAAAGGTTTTGAGAAATCCTACTCTAAGGAAACCTATTCAATTTTGCTTAATCTGATATCTCATAAACCTGGGTGATCACTTGAAACTATTTTATTTTTGCCTAACAGAGTGTTTACTCAACCTGGGCCATGCTGCCTGCTTACTTGAGTCTGAAAATCTGTAGGAGCATTTTGGTCACAACGTCTGGAGGCTCTAGAGGCATTTAAAAGAAGGGAACCAGAGATGCTAAGCATCATGTGACATGAGGACCAGTCCTTCCACATAACAAAAAATTAGCCCACCCAAAATGCTGGTAGTGCCTCTGTTGGGTACACGCTAATTCACACTTTAAGAATTCTAATCTCAGCCGGGCACGGTGGCTCACGCCTGTAATCCTAGCACTCTGGGAGGCCGAGGCGGGTGGATTGTTTGAGCTCAGGAGTTTGAGACCAGACTGAGCAAGAGCAAGACCCCATCTCTACTAAAAATAGAAAGAAATTATATGGACTGCTAAAAATATATATAGAAAAATTAGCCAGGCATGGTGACACATGCTTATAGTCCCAGCTACTCGAGAGGCTGAGGCAGGAGGATCGCTTGAGCCCAGGAGTTTGAGGTTACTGTGAGCTGGGCTGACACCCCGGCACTCTAGCCTGGGCAACAGAGTGAGACTCTGTCTCAAAAAAGAAAAAAAGAATTCTAATCTACACCAACTCCCTCACTATACAGGTGGAGAAACAGGCCCAGATAGAGGAAGTGGCACCTATAGGTCCCACCACTGTGTCTATGGCCCAAGTCAGAAATGGAACCAGCTGTCCTTTTTCCCTATTCCATGCTCGTCCTTCAGCACTGCGATGTCTCTATTATGCTTATAACAGCACACTTGAGAAAAGAAGAAAAACTAAGTTATTCAAGAGCATTAAAGAGAAACCTCCTTAGAACCTCTAGAGTACCCAAACGCTTATGGAAATATTGACTGATGAATGAATGAAAAAATGAAGCAATGCGGGAGGAAAAACTCAGAACTAGCTTTTACTTGGCAATTACTATACTATATGCCAGGCCCTTTGCACATACTGGCCCTCTTATTCCCCATAATAATCATATAACTTAAAGATTACTAACTCTATTTTTGAGATGAAGAAACTGAGTCTTGGAGAACTTAGATATGATTCCCAAGGTCACAGAGCTCATAGAGAGTCATAGAGCTGAGATTCAGCCTGGGTCTTGTCTGACTTCAGAGCCTGAGAACTTTCCTTCAGGTCATGCTGCCTCCCAGCCACTAGCCTGGGCGCTTGCTCTCAGAAATGGGGAGCACAATGAAGAAGGAAAGGAGAAAGGAGGACTTTTTAAAAAATAAAACTATTTCTGTATTAGTTACATTCCTACTGTTAAAAAGTAACATAAATCAATTCAAGTATGATTAAGCAAAGATGAGTATTTTTGGAAGCATTCTGGAGTTTGTGAAATCTAAGTTGAACAATCCAGCTGTACAAGGGCACGAGGCCGTGGAGGTGTGTGGACACAGCCCCAGGGCCACGCTGTTGAGACTGACTTGCCCTTAACCCCCAATTCCTGACTCTGGAGTCGATTCTTGAGAGAGAGAGTAGCTTTGATGCAGCTTCAATCAGATATTCATTCATCCCTGCTCCAACCAGCTGTGGCTGCAGGGCTAACATCACACGGTAGGAGCACAGCTGCCTTTAGGCCACTTCATGAACTCAGTGAGTATCCTCGGTAGCTGCCCACAATCAGTCCTTAATCACATTGTGAGGCAGCTGAAGTCTCTTTTGTATCCTTCGTATCTGTATCCGCCTAACAAGAGGGAAGTTTATAGCAATACATGCTTAAATCAAAAAATTAAAAGGATTTCAAATGTACAACCTAACAATGCACCTCAAGGAACTAGAAAATCAAGAATTAATAGAAGGAAAGAAAAAAGAAATACAAAAGATCAATAAAACAAAAAATTAGCTTTTTGAAAAGATAAACAAAATCAATAAACCATTAGCTAGACTATAAAAAAAGAGAGAAGACTCACATAAATAAAATCAGAAACAAAAAAGGAGACATTACAAATGATACCATAAAAATACAAAGGATCATTAGAGACTATTATGAACAGCTACACACTAACACTGGAAAATCTAGAGGAAACATAAATTCCTAGATATATACAGTCTACCAAAATTGAACCAGGAAGAAATAGAAAACCTGAACAGACCAATAATGAGTCATGACATTGAAGCTGTAATGAAGTCTCCCAACAAAGAAAAGCCCAGAACTGGATGGCTTTGCTGCTGAACTTTACCAAACATTTAAAGAACTAATACCAATTTCCCTCAAACTATTCCAGAAAATTAAAAGACAGGGAATTCTTCCAAACTCATTTAATGTGGCCAGCATTACCCTGATATCAAAACCAGACAAGGACACAACAAACAAAGAAAACTACAGGCCAACATCCCTGATGAACACAGATGTAAAAATCCTCAACAAAATACTAGCAAATTGAATCTGACAGCATATCAAACAGATTATATACCATGATCAAATGGCATTTATCCCAGGGATGCAAGGATGTTTCAATATATGCAAATTAATAAATGTGATACATCACATCAACAGAATGAAAGCCAGAAACCATATGATCTTCTCAATAGAGGCAAGAAAAGCATTTGATAAAATTCAACATCACTTAATGATAAAATCTCTCAACAAATTAGGTATACAAGGAATGTACCTCAGCACAGTAAAGGGCCACGTATGACAAACCCACAGTTAACATCATACTGACAGGGGAATAGTTGGAAGCTTGTTTCAGAACTGGAACAAAACAAGGATGCCTACTTTTACCACTCTTATCCAACATAGTACTGGCAGTCCTAGCCAGAGCAATTAGACAAGAGAAGAAAATAAAGGGCGTCCAAACTGGAAAAGATGAAGCCAAATTGTCCCTGTTTGCAGATGACATAATCTTATATACAGAAAAACCTAAAGATTCCACTAAAAACCTCATAGAAATGATAAACAAATTCAGTAAAGTAGTATACAAAATCAACATACAAAAGTCAGTAGGGTTTCTATATACCAATAATAAACTAGATGAAAAAGAAATCAAGGAAGCAATATCATTTATAATAACTACAAAAGAAAAAAACCCTAGGAATAAATTTAACCAGAGGGTATAAGATATCTACAATAAAAATTATAAAACTCTGATAAAAGAAATAGAAAGACATCCCATGTTCATGGATTGGAAGAACAATATTGTTCAAATAATGATACCACTCAAAGTAATCTACATATTCAATGTAATCTCTATCAAAATGTCAATGACATTTTTCACAGAAATAGAAAAACAATCCTAAACTTTGTATGGAACCACAAAAGATCCCAAACAGGTAAAGAAATCCCGAGCTAAAAGAACAGATCTGGAAGCACCACAGTACCTTATCTCAAAATATGCTACAAAGCTATAGTAACCAAAAGAGCATTGTTCTGGCATAAAAACTGACACATAGACCAAAGAAATAGAAAAAAAGAATCGAGAAATAAATCCATATATTTACAGCCTGATTTTCAACTGATTTTCAACAAAGGTGCCAAGAACATACATTGAGGAAAAGAAGATTTCTTCAACAAATAGTGCTGGAAAACTACATATACAGAAGAATGAAACTAGACCCCTACCTTTCACCACATAAACAAATCAACTTGAAATGCATTATACACCTGAAGCTACTAGATGGAAACATAGGAAAGATGCTTCAGGACATTGGTCTGGGAAAGATTTTATGGATAAAACCTCAAAAGCACAGGCAACAAAAGTAAAAATAGGTGAATGGGATTATATCAAAATTAAAGCTTCTACACAGCAAAGGAAACAATCAACAGAGTGAAGAGATGATCTACAGAATGGGAGAAAATATTTGCAAACTATTTATCCAACAGGGGCTTAATATCCAAAAACAAGAATTTCAAAACAACTCAACAGCAATTTAAAAATTTCCAAACAATTTGATTTAAAAATGGGAAAATGATCTGAATAGACACTTCTTGAAAGATGGCATAAAAATGGCCAAAAAGAACATGAAAAAAAAAATGCTCAGTAAAACTAATCATCAGGGAAAAGCAAATCAAAACCACAATGAGATGGCATCTCACTTCAGTCAGAATGATTTTTGTCAAAAAGATAAAAAATAACAAATGCTGGCAAGGATGTAGAGAAAAGGGCATTCATAGACACTTTGGTGGGATGTAAATTAGTGCAGCCATTATGGAAAACAGTATGGGGTTCTTCAAAAAACTAAAAATAGAACTGGCATATGATCTAGCAATCCCACTACTGGATATATATCTGGAGGAAAGGAAATCAGTATGTTGAAGAGCTACCTGCACCCCATGTTTATTTCAGCACTGTTCACAATAGCCAAGACATAGACTCAACCAAGGGTCCATGAACAGATGAGTGGATACAGAAAATGTGGTATATATACACAATGGAATGCTATTCAGCCATAAAAAAAGAATGCAATCCCATCATTTGTGGCAATGTGGATGAGTCTGAAGGACATCATGTTAAATGAAATAAGCCAGGCACAAAACGATAAGTACTGCATGTTCTCACTCATATGTGGAAGCTAAATAAGTTGATATCATAGAAGTAGAGTAGAATAGTGCTTTCCAGAGGCTGGGGAGAGGAGGTGGGAAGGGGCTAGGAAGAGACTGGTTAATGGATACAAAATTACAGCTAGATAGAAGGAATAAGTTCTCGTGTTCTATAGCAGCAGACCCCAACCTTTTTGAACCAGGGACCAGTTCCATGAAAGACAATTTTTTCCATGGATGGGGCTTGGGCAGTGGAGTTCTGTGGACTGGTTAATGGTCCATGGCCTGGGGGTTGGGGACTGCAGTTCTGTAGCACTATAGGGTGACTCTAGTTAACAGCAATTTACTCTGTATTTTCAAATAGTTAAAAGAGAAAATTTTGAATGTTCCCAACGTGAAGAAATGGTCATTGTTTGAAGTGATGGATATGCTAATTACCCTGATTTAATCATTACACATTGTATACACGTACTGAGTGAAATGCACTGTAATCCCTAAATATGTACAATTATTGTGTGTCAATAAAAATATACCTTTCCATTGCTTCAGTGTTTGACTTCTTCAAAACGTTACCTGTCATCTTTCCTTCCCACCAAGCTTCCCTTGGGAGAGAATTCTCCACACTTATTATAATACACATCTGACTAGTAAGGTTTCTCCCTGCACTCTTCCAAGGGACGTTGCATTTTAATAAAACATAATGCAATGTCATCCAACAAATATTGATAGAGCCCACCTGCATGTGAGAAGCCCTAAGTGAAGCACGGTCTGTCTCACCCTTCTTTAAAGGGGTTCAAAGATGGGTAAGGCTCAGTTCTTGCCCAATAGAAGTATACAATGTACGGGACTCAAATAAATGAGGCTATAAGTATAAGAAGGGAAATTTGGGGTAAAGAAATGGCCTTGAAGAAAGAGTTCCTCAAATCACACCAAGAGGTGTATGACTGTCTTACCTGTCAGATTGTCACTAGGTTTCCCATGGGACAGAAAGTATAAGGCTCACATTGCCACAACAAACTCATTAGATAATCTTATGCCTAATGGTAGGGATAGGGTAGAGCAAGAACATCTGATCAGACCCTGGGAAACAAAGGAATGTCATGCAGCAAAATAAATCTCCCAGCCAATACCCCTTAAGAAAATATTCCCTCTGGAGCCATTGGGTCCACGTCATGGAACATTCCATAGTAAAGGCCTTGTTGCCCATGGGGTGCCTGCCAGGATACGTCTCAGTTCGGATCCCCAGGGAGGCAGAGAAAAGGAGGGAGTAAATCTTCACTCTGATCAGATCTGTGACGATACCTGCAGTGGAGGCAGGAAGCAGTTTTCTGGCACTAGTGGTCTTGCCTTTCCATCACACAGGTGGCCCTAAGAAAATCGTAAGTAGGCAGCTTCTTCCTGCCTGCACTGTGCCCGGATGTCTGCCCTCTTCCTCTTTCTTTCCTCCTACTAATGCTCATCACTGTGAGCTTCCTCAGGGCACGTGCAGAAGCACCCCATCCAGGTTGTTCTACTTACACAGGACCATAATCCAGACACTCTGATTTTTTCTCATGCTCTCCATAAAACATGCATTGGAACATTAATGGCCTGAGTTGTTTACTTCTGATGAAGTGGTTTACTATAAAATGTTTATGGCTGATGTTCACATCTCTTTTGGGATTTAAGTATTTTACAACAACATTCCTCAACAAAATGGCCACCACAACTTTAGCACGGTCACCATGACAGGCAGGAGGGAGATATCTGGAGGCAGAAGATTTTCACTGGACATTTCAGAACACACCACTGCCTACTTTGCTCCTGTGACGAGGGATTTCTGGATCCCGGGGTAGTGACTGGAGAAGTCTTGAAAGAGTCTATGGCCTTGAAGCAGTCAAAAAGACTGAGCCAGTCAGCCATGCTTTGTGCCACCCTAACAGTCAGTCAAGAGGACACACCTAAGTTCCACACTTTTGGTGACTTCAAGCAAATTTATTTCTGGATTCTCCCACCTCCCCCTCTAATACACCTATAATTACCCTTTTAAAAATGCTTAAAAGCTACTTTAGAATTTAATCGTGGTTGAAATTATGCTTTGTATGATTTTAACTCTCTTACATGTATTGAGACTTGTTTTATGGCCCAGAATATAATTTATTCTGGTGAACGTTCAATGTGCACTGAATCTGTATTCTGCCGTTGCTGCACAGAGTGTGCTATACATGTCAATTAGGCCGAGGCGGTTGATAGTGTTATTTAAGTTTTCAATTGACTTTTTGTCTGCTTGTTCTAATTACTGAGAGAAGTATTGATATCTCACTATAATTACAGATTTTTCTATTTCTCCTTTAAATTCTATCACTTTTTGCTTCATGTATTTTGAAATGTTGTTATTAGGTACATACACATTTAGTACTCTTATGACTTATTGAGGAATTGACTCATTTATTATTATTAAATGTCCTTTCTCCTTCATTGTATTCTGTTTTCTAAATTCTATTTTTTATATTACTATAGTCACTCTAGCTTTCTTATGATTGGTGTTTGCATGACATATATTTTTCATACTTTTATTTAACTTACCTGTGTCTTTATATTTAAATTGGGTTTCTTACAGAATGTATTCACCTGAGTCTTGCTTTCTTTTCTAATCTGACAATCTCTGCTTTTTAATTAGAGTGTTTATACCATTTATATTTAATGAATTTAATGTTTGGGTCTAAGTTGATCATCTTTCTGTTTCTTTTCTCTTTGTTGCATCTGTTCTTTGTTTCCATTTCCCTCATTGTTTTGCTCTTCTAATTGAACATCTTTATGATTCTATTGCATATATAATATTGGCTTATTAACTTTACCTCTTTGTTTTGATATTTTAAGAGGTGCTCTAGAGTTCACAATAACCTTATTTAAATTATTAGAGCCTACCTTTAAACAATATACCATTAAATATATAGTCTAAGAACCTTTTGACAGTATACTTCAATTCTCCACCTCCCCTGTCCATTTTTGCTCTTGTTGTCATTAATTTTATTTCTACCTATGTTATATACACAATAAATTATCAGTTTTTTTTAAAAAGTCAATTTTCTTTTAAAGAATGAATCTATATTTTAAAGTATATTTCTCAATTTAAAATGTTAGCCACTGATTCAGAAAAATTAAAGGTGAAGTACAGGGCTCATTCTATGCATGTCAAACAGCCCCTGTCTGTGTTTATAGATATAATGTTAAAAATATTATTCTACAAATGGCTTATTTGACTCACTCATATGACCTGTAGATTTTTACACATTGGCACCCTCTCATTAGCTGTGGCATGGTGCTCCTTGGATAGCCATATCATGGCTCACTTGAGCTTTTCCATGCTGATGGGCGTTTAAGCGTTTCTAGGCTTATGCTATCATTATACAAAGAGGTCTACAGTGGCCATGCTCATTCAAGCCTTCCCACCATGTGTGTATATTTCTATAGGATAGATACTGGGAAATGAAATAGCTGGTCAGGAGTCAGATTATCTTAAATTTCAGTGGGTACAGTCAAATCAATCTTCAAAGTGGTTCTAGTTAGTTCCTTCTCTACCAATGAGGACTAAGGATATCTCTGGGCTGCTCATGGGACTTTTGAGGCTGGTGCCAAGACTGTCAAAGCTTTATATCTAAAGTACTGTTGCAGCAATGTATAGAGCATTGAATATTTCCCACGGACAGACGAGAATTTCATTTTTAAAAAATCCTGTAGCTACTATTGCTAAAAAAAAAAAAAAAAAAAAAAAAAGTCCATTTGCAGAAACAATTATTCAGCTACCTTCTAAGATATCCCATCAGGGTCTGAGACAGGGGAATGAATAAATGACTTTTCAAGCAGATCTTGGAATTTTTGTTTTGCAAAGTAAGATCCCAAAGACTCTAATTTCACCTAATTACTGATAATTTCTCCAATTCAGTTATTTTTATAATTTTAAAAATATAATAAATAGGATATTCCTTCTATGAGTGACCTTAGATGTCATGTAATTCATCCCTCTCACTTTCCAAATTAAAGGAAAAAAACTGAAGCCCAGAGAGAAGTGACCTGCCTAGCTAGTTCTTCCTAAACCATACGGAAATCCAGGCCTCCTGATCCCCCGTTCAGGGCATTATCCTGGAGGCAGAACTAGCCCAAATATAGAACCTTTGAGTTGGAAGCAGATGTAGAAAGGACCTAAAAGTCATTTTCATCTTAATTTAGACTCCCAATCCCAAACTATATAGAAATCATCTTGATGAAATATCTGATGTTTCTTACAGTTTGAGTTTAAGCGTTTTTTTTGAAAGGCAGTTCATTAATTTGTGAGAAACATACATCATCATCAGGCAGCTTTGGTGATTAGAAAATCTTCCTTTTACTGTGCCCAATTCTGCCTTCTTATAATTTTTACCTCTTGAAACTTCCCACTTTTTGGAGCATAGATGAGTCAGATGCCAGGCTGCTCACCATTTCAGCTTCTGCCCTCTGTGCACTCTCCTATTTGTCATTGTCCCACTTAGAATGTGGCTTGCAGAAGAAGACAAGGCGATCAGATCATCCAGCTGTGGTCCAACCAGCGCAGAGTGCAGTGGGGCCATCCTCTCCTTTGATCTGTGCTCTATGCTTCTATTAATAGAGCCCCAATGTGTTGGGCTTTCTTGGCAGCTGCATTCCTGAGCTTATGGTCAATGGGAACGCCAAGTCCTTTCTTTGTTTGTTTAATTGACCACTCTAAAGCCAGGTCTCCTTCCTCTTCTGTTCATGTAATTGATTGAAGGAATTTATATGTTAAAAGTCTATCTTTTAGCTTTTAGTTAAACGTTCCTATCTTTTGAGAATGCGTGAATCCTCATCTTATTTCCTTCCTTCCTAATAAACCTTACACAAATTTGATAAATAACCCTTCTGCGCTTTTAGAGAAATCACAGAAGAGGAGACAAGCAGGGCTTTAAGGCAAAGGGCATAAATGAGCCTTTCCAAGTTGATTATTACTGTGAATCCACAGGCAGTACTCAGACACAATCCTATTTCTTTGGGTTTTTTGGTTGTTTGTTTAAATATGGCTATCATGACAGGTTATTAAATGCCTTTCTGAAATGAGGACACTGTATATAGGTATGGCATCCTTCCAATTGACTGCCTGGTAACCATTTTAAAAGAGGGAAATGGCGTTAGTTCCACACGGCCAGTTCTCAGTGAACCCACACAGACTTTTAGTGATCATCTCTCTATAAATATTAACTTACAGATCTCCTGAAGGCAAATAGCTAGGGCACCCAATGCCAAAAATATAATGCCAAAGCCAGAGAAAAAAAAATAACTTTTTTGGAAGCAGAAGGAACCAATGTTCTTCCAGAAACTTGCTGTTTAAGTCTCTGTTGATAGAGGGTGATACACAGAACTATGTTTAGGGGAGAGAAGATGGGCAGATTGTATAAGTCAAAGGCGTGTGAAGGTCTTGGGAGGAGAGAGCTGGTGAAGTCTTTGTGAATGGTGCAGGCGCCATCCAGTAGAGCCCCAGACCTGCTGGGACACGCACCAACTCTGCTTCCCAAAGCTCCGACCTCTCCCTCCCTCTCACTTGTCACCATTCCGCCTGCAGCTCTTGGAGTCAACTCTAGCCTTTTTAATAAGACGGTTTGGAAGAGAGACAAGCCTTTTCAGTCTGAGAGATAAAAATAAAAATGTCAGTGATCAGAATTTCCACATATGGTCTCAAATGATAGATGAAATTTAAAGCTGGCAATTGTCCTGAGCTGGAAGGACGTAAGCAACAAAGGCTGGAAGGAGGTTTAGGGTTTGGTTTGGTTCTTTATTTTTCCCAAGTGATAATAGACTGTCCCAAAACACAGAAAGTTCTTTCCTTTTTAAGGGCAGCGAAGGTTGCCAGGCCTTGCACATTTGCAGCCAACCTGCTCAGAGACATTTTGCAGACCCTCCCCCACCTCTGTGAATAGGTTTTCCCAAAATTCCAGGAGGGAGTCCTCTACAGACTGCCCATCTGTTCTCAGGCACGCAGGGAATCTGGGTAACAATTACATTTGGGAATCACCTGTTGGAGCTCCGGAAGAGACCATACTTCTGCACCAAGCCCTTGGCGATTTCTTTTTCTACAAGATAGTTCTGCTTTGGGGTGTGGTTAGTGATTAGGAGGAAAGATTAGAAGGGGGAGGGAGAGATTTGTATCTTAACTGAGATGGGTCAAAGCCCAAGAAAGGTTGGCTTTTGCCCTGCTACAAGCAAATAAACACATTTTGAAGGCCAAAACTCATGGGGACATTATGTGCCATACTCACTATCATCTATACTCTATCCATGCGATCTAGATTCTGCTAGGATTGTATCTCACATTTGGACAAATTGTTTCAGGCTTGATTTATTCACCTGAGAAATGAAGAGGGTGACAATATGCTCTCTAAAAAGACTTCCTATTGGACAACTCCATTCTATATTTTAATATGAAGAACTTTGAGACTAAAATACAGTCTTGACCAGTGGTTCTTAAACTTGAACATGAATCAGAAACATTGGAAGACTTTGTTAAAACACAGATTTGGGGCCCCACCGCCAGTTTCTGATTCATTGGTGGGTGGTGGGACCTGAACATCTGCATTTCTAACTAGCTCTTTGGTGATGCTGATGCTGCTACTTCAGGGACCATGCTTTAAGAACCTCCAGTCTAGACCACAAAACATTCAAACAAACTCCTAGCAGGTTAACAGTCACGCTTGGGAAATACAAGTTGAGCATCCCTAATCCAAAAATCCGAAATCCGAAATACTCCAAAATCGTAAACTTTTTGAGCACTGACATGACACTACAAGTGGAAAATTCCTCATCTGACTTCACATGACGAGTAGCAGTCAAAACACAGGCACGCGGCGCACAGTTTATTCAACGTTCCCAAGAGAAAAAAGACTCCCTAACCCTTTTCAGCTGTGATATGTCTTTTCCACACATGACCAGATTCCCCCACACCAGCATGCCTGAAAAAGGTAATAAAGTAAAAACTTTGTTTCATGCTCAAAATGATTAAATATATCACATAAAATCACCTTCAGTCTGTGTGTATAAGCTATATATGAATCATAAATGAATTTCATATTGAGATTTGGGTTCCATTCCCAAGATACCTCATTATGTATATGCAAATGTTCTAAAATCTGAAAACATCCAAAGTCTGGAACACTTCTGATCCCAACCATTTCAAATAAGGGATACTCCACCTGTAGTTATCTATAGGCCTGACTTAAGGACCTATTTAGCAAGAGATGACTTCAGAGACTGCACACAGACTCAAAGGTGATCAATGATGTGGGGGTGGGAGAATTGGGAAGAGGAGCCCTCAGGGTCACAATCTGCATCCTGAAAGATGTCATTGGAATTTAAGAAAATCCCACAGATGCTAACGGCAGTTGATAATGTCTATAACCCAATCCTGGCCTTACCTATCCATTATTCCTGGGAAAACCTGGCAGAGAGAGATCATGAGCCATAGAGGCCCAGCCCAGCTGCGGAGAAAACACCTCCCAGCACATGCCCTGTTAAGAGCAGGTCAGTATCGTCTTCTCTCTCCACAGAGGACAGCTCATCCTGCGCCTTTTCTTGTTAAAGGGCTTACACAGCCAGGCCCTCAACTCCTTCAAACAGGCCTGTGACACAGGGCAGAAGGTAATTATTCCACGTGGGAGCTGGGTGGGGAAGCACTTGGCCTTTGTTGACCCAGCAAAGGCACGACCTAGGAGCTGTACTGCCCACAAGGAAAGTGGGTGTGTGTGGATCCTTGCAGAGGCTCTTCCTAGAGGCCCTGTGTAACCAGTAAACTGACAAGACTCCAGACACGGTCTATGCTCCTGTTTCACTTCATTCTGACCGTGGCCTCCATAACATTGCAGTGTAAGTTGCTGAGCTAACTGCGTCACAGGAAGTGTCAATATGTCAGCAAGGGTCATGGGGCCCTTAGATCCTTGAGTTGGGATTAGCAACTGGATTCCCCAGCAGAATTACTATGTAGCCAGGAAGTGCAAACCTTTAGAGAACTTGTACTTTCAGACCACTCTGCCTTCTGGTTTCAATAGTATTAAGTCCAAATTACTACACTCTAGGAAGAAAAATAAGACCAAACACAAAGTAGAGGCAGAAGGGTAAGTTCTGGTTTGTTGAGAAAGATCTTAATATCATTTAACAAGTATCCTCTGAGCAATCATTATTTGCCAGGCACTGGGGATACACTGTTAAATAAGACAGGTATAATCGTTGCCCTGATGGAGCTTCCAGAATAGGGAAGGAGATGTACTTTAAGCAACTCAGCCCACAAATCTATTAATTTTGTCTGTGATAAGTGTCACCGTTGAGAACAGAAATCAGCAGCAAAGGACATGATATTACCATTTTCAAAGCAAACTTGATTGTGGGGTAGAGAAATTGAATCACGGCGTCAGCCTTTATCTTGCATGATACATCATACAGGGCCTTGCCCAGTGCAGGGTCCTATGCAAGGAGCGGCACAGAGTGACCCAGTGTGGAGGGCTCATGTTCCTTTGTAGAAATGGAAACTTCGTGGCGATCCTTCACTCCCTCCGTCCTAGACAGATCTATGTCAAAGCCTTGGCCCCATGACCTTTAGGGAGAATTTGAAGTAAGGTCGGAAAGGACCTTGGAATGGTCAAAAGAGTTGGGAAAGGGGGTAAGGAAACTTAAGATAGCTCAAGAATTTGAGTCTACTGACTTGCTCTTTCAAAGTATGTGCCCTCGTTAGAAGACAGTGGCTTCTCTGCTCCAGCTGGACACACGCACATGACTGGAGTGTCCCGGTCTGTGATGATGGGAGATTCCGAGGGTTAAAACAACAACAATCCACACACTTCTAATGTGTGGTTGTTTCTTGGGGACCTTAATTCAATTGGAAGCAAATGCTGAATCTTGAAGAAGTAGGTTAAGATTCATGCTTTGAGTATGGAGGGACCTGCACATGTTTGATAACATGACATAAGCTTGAGCTCTCTGATGGGAAGGGCACTGAGGAGCTCACCTGGCTGACTGACCAGCTCCGGGCAGGGCCGCCCTGACATTCCAGGCAGGGAGATGACACCACCCTGCCACCCAACATGCTGGGAGGACTTCCAAGGGAGCAGTGGTTTTAGGATGGTCTCCACCCCAAATTAGCTACTCAGCATGCCATGAAGGGAACGACAGGGTATTCACTTGGTTTAGGGTTTTCCCTAAAGTGTGAGGGTCGCCAGCAGTTATGAGGGTCTGTTACAACAGCAGGAAGTGCTTTATTAGACCCTTTCCAATCAGAGCTAGTGGAAAGCAGAAGGGAAAGGCCACAGACCTGGGAAAATGTAAGAAAATGTACCATGGGAGAGAGAAGAAAGAAGTCTCAGCAGGCAGCATGGAGGAGCAGCATCCCGGGTGAGGGAGAGGGGCAGTGATGTGCTGTTTTAAAGCATTTGCTGACTTCCATCGTGTACGTACTCTTACCATGGCGGTTTCAAGCTGCCAGTTTGATGTCAACTGGCTCACACAGTTCCTGGAAATTATCAACTGGCTCATGTTTGCTTCTGGGTAAGTGCTGGCTCCAGCACACTGCTGGGGGCTCCATGAGTGGGCAGAGAGGGCCTGGAAGGGGAGGCAGGAAGCCCCCTCATGTAGGCCTGGCCCTCAGCGCTGCTCTGGGGTTCTCATGGGCTGTGTTGAAATTCCCCTGTGTGAAGGGCAGCTGTAGTGAGGCTGGGTGGCCCAGGTAAACACGGGTGGGACTGGAACCACAGGCAGGAGAACGTTTGGTGGGCCCCTAATTAGACTGAATCTCCCATCTGCCTTTTGTAACCATCACGTAGAGAGACAATCCCAGCAACAATAGCATTAAAGAAATTATAAAATGATTACTGCTCACATCCCCAAAGCATACATCTTAGCATGGGGACACCCATTCAAAGACAATGCCCTGGAATCACAGCGGGGAAAGTGACAATGAGAAGGGAGGGTGAGGCCAGCTGTTCGCCTTTGTGGGGGAGGCAGGGACAGGCAGGGTTATTAAAAGCTCCATGACATACTTTGGCTTTGGCAGTGAGGTTATGTCTCAGCCTGCGGGATCACTCCCCTCGCAGCAGCTCGGGAAGACATCAGTGCCGGCCTGGTTGAGTTATTCGTGTCCGTGGGGCCTAATCCTGCTACATGTGTTCTCGCTTTGATAAGGCCCTGCTTTCTGTCTCCAAGCTTGACTTCTCAGTTGCAGACGGGGCAGACAGAATGGTTCTCCAGCAGCAGTGCAGAATCGTGAAGTGGGCAAATGCTTAGCTCTTTCTCTCCCTTCTCCTTTTCAGCACATTTCTGCAGGCAAGCTGAGGCCAGCATCCTCCCACAGGGCCCAGGGCTCCCCACACCAGACCCGGGTCCCCAGCTGTGGCACAGGACGCCTCTGCCCTTCCAACCAATGCTTTCGGGTTATTTCCTGTAGCCTCATAATTCTTTGTTTTCTAATTTCTCTGATGAGTGAGATCCCTGTGAAGTACTTCACGAGAAGGGGTTTGTGACTGCTTTTCACCTAAGGAGTCACTCTCTCCCAGTATTTGTAGTTATACAAAGCTCTGACACTAAGGAAGGATTCCAGTGTGATGGAACTTCTGCGCTCACAGAAGATAAAGGACAAGATGGTCTGAGCAAGGTCTACAGAGCTCCCTCAAGTCACCCCCTGTGAGTGAACGTGTAACCCACCCATGTCAGGCCAGCCCTGGTGTGGAACGGCATCCGGTCGCTTATCAGTAGGCCCGAATAGGTGCATCAAATACAGGCTATGCTTGACTCATTTAATGCAGATGGAGTGAGGCCCCCAAAATGGCCCCAGCTCTTCCATTGAGTCCAAAGACTAAGAAGAGACCAAGAGAGACAATGAGAGAGAGAGAGGGAATGTATGTGCGTGACCGGTGAAGCATTTCCTGTGGGAACGTCCCACTGGGCAGGATGAGAAGCAGGGTTTGCCCAGGACGTGAGCATCCCATGTGCCTCTGGCCCGTGACTCGTCTTTGTCGGAGATTCTCCAAGTGAGACACACCTGTGATGCTGCAATTTTTTAAGGACACACATACCCCTCCTAACCCACATACACAGCCAGCCACACACTCAGGCCTAGCACCTCCCCTCTGCTCTGCCCAAGCCCCATTTCAAGACAGAACCTCTTGTGCAGGGCTGAGGAGGGGATGATGTTCCAGAATGCATGCACTGATAATAATTACAATACAACAGTTATCACCTATCAAGTGCTTAGTCTGCCCCGCTGCTGTGCATGGGCTTTATATACGTGTGATCTCATTTAATCCCTGCAACCACCCACTCAGTTTCCACTATTATTATTTTCAGTTGACAGATGAGGAAACTGAGAGTCAGGCCAAATTAAATTGCCCACGGGCACACAGCTCCTAAGTGGCACAGTGAGGGTAGAACCCGGCATACCCTGAATCCAAGCACTTGGTTTTCCCCTAAGCTCCACATCCTGGGAGCTAGTTGCACTTCTCCAGCGCAGCTGAGCTGGGCCACCCCCAGTGCTCCCAGGGGCCGGGTCTGTGTGGCCATAGTGATCTGCAAGCAGATTCACAGCAGAACCAGATAGGTCCCAAATCCAAAAGAGAAATGAAAACCAGCAGATAATTTTGCTAGGCTTCATCTTAATAGATGTTCCCACATCTGGAGGCAGATGCATTTGTAACATTTGGCTCCTTTTTCACCTAAAAGTTTTATTTGCACAGGATATAAGAAGACCATCAACACAGACGTGATGGAGAATCTAAATCCTGCCTGAGGGCTCTAAGCCCTTTGGGCACAAATATTCTGGACACTAGCTGCCCTCTCCGTCACACACTTGGCATCTTCATGAAGGTGGCTCAGCAGATCGTGGCAGAAACAGGAGCACTGCATTCCTATTTCAGTGTGAATCTTTACTTGCTTCCTGACTCCTTATTGACTGTGCCTGATTTCTACTGGAGATTTGAATGCTTGGAACTGTGGTTAGTTACCTAGTGGATGCACAGCTGAGACGTGCACGACCATAACAAGAGAAGCCGTCTCTAGAGGGGGCTTGTTTTGTCTCCACCTTCTCTTCAACGTGCCCACCCCCTGACTTCAACACTCAGCAAAGCCTTGTGATGAAGAGCTAAGGATTAAAGACATGTGGCTCTAGCAGAAGTCTAGAACCAGGAATGATATTAATATTCCACCTGGTCCACTTAAATCCCTATGAAGAACTTGACATTCAGCACATTGCACTGGGCTCTGGGTGAACGCTAAAACAAACCAAAATGCCCTGTTGAAAAGACAAAATTTTTAAACAGAATAAATATAAACATTGGCAATACCAGGTAACTAAAATGATGCAAGGTCCATACAAGCATAACGAAAGTGTGTTAGGATTTCCAAGAGTTCTAGTACTAGGAGGGATTTCCCGGGGAGCAGGCCTGAGCAGGAGCAAGGGTGGAAGGGAGTGCTTGGGCAGAGGAGCCCTGCTTCTCCCCAGCCAGCCGTGCTAATGCCACCATCTTTTGGCTTACACTGTAGCCTCTCCTGAAATACCTGCCTCTCTCCTTCCTGCTTTTCCTCTCTCTTCCAATCTTTCTGTCATTTGAGTTACTGAAACCTTTTCCATACTGCCTTACTTCAGCTCAAGTCCAAACTTGTTCTTGAAGCCTTTCTCAATAGTCCCAGACTATGCTGAATTTTCCACTCACTGTCTTCTAACAATGGGTAGATGCGTGCCACACCTTGGGAAAATTAATTACATGCTGCCTTATATTGTTTGCTAATGATTTTGTTCTATGTCCCTAATGATACTTTAAGCCTCTTATGGGCAGGGTTGTCTATGGCATTTCTTGTATATCCAGCATATTGTTAGATGCATAACAAATGTTCAGAGAATGTCGGTTGAGTGTCTCACCATCTAGGGTCATTGGTCAGCTGGCCTCATTTGAAGCTCTGCAGGGGCAGAAGTTCAGATATTCGATGAGCTAGGGAGTGGCTTTTATGCCCTTCCATAATTTGTCCTTTAGTTAAAACAACTGACCTGTACTTTTCATAAAACACTTCATGTCCTTGGAAATACTACTTTTCCTCTCATCTCTGTACTTCTCTTTGGATCCTCTTGTTTGTTCTTTAAGGCCCTGGGATACCTTAAAACCTCAGTGTTTCTTCAGTGACTGTTGAATAGTTTCAAACAATCGATTGAATATGTCTTGGCCTCAGTTTCCACATTTGTTAAGATCATGAGCCTAACTGTGGTTCTGTCCTTAGATTCTTTAGGATGGGAGGACTGCTTCAAGTGAGAGAGACCACATTGATCTAGTGTAAGCAAAAATAACTATGCAAAACAAACAAGAGAGAACAAATTATAAGAATATGGGGTGTGTCCCATGGAACCCAAGAACAGGAATGTAGCCAAGGCCAAGAAGACATTTCCACAAGTCACCCACTATCGTCTCACTCTCTCTTCATCCCTTCACCTTTTCTCATCTCCTTTCTTCTTCCTGCCCACTCCCCTTCCCTGTCCCTCACTGGAGCCTCTAGTGTGGCCCAGATGACCATTATATGACTCCTGGCACAAGACCCGAGGATGCCGTGACCAGGAAACAACGGCCCTAAAGCAGAGGGTGCCTGGGCTCACTTCTGGTGGCTCCGGGGTTAGACGTGCCGACACTGACCTCCCACCAGAAAGTCTTAAAGGCAGCACTGGTGTCCCTGTCCTGCCCCGTTCCATCCCTTCCATCCATCTGTGTGTGGGAGATGGGCTGGAATCATGGGACCCGATGCGAAAGATGTAAATGTTGGCATCTTAGTCCAAAAAAATGAAGGGCACAAGTGAAAAGATTGAAGAAAATCCTGCTGATGGAGCTCATGAAGAAAAGAGCATGTGGGTTTTCCGGACTGTAATAAGAATGTGAGTCACCTGCAAATCTGGTTGCCAAGAAAACAGAGGCAAACTCATACTAAGTCATAATAATTTGCTCTCCAGAGCCACAAAAGCGGAACTCCAGTCCATTCTGCTTGTCCTACACGAGAGGCAGGCAGTCCGGCCTGTGCTCAGAGAGTACCCAGGGTGGTAGAGAACTTCACGCTGTGCTACTCGAGCCGTTGCTAGAAGCAGAAGGACCTGGCCTGGGGAAGGCTGGCGTGAGCGGTGCAGCTCGTGGTCTGCAGCCCTCTGCCACGCGGAAGGTGTCGTCCGAGCTCCTGAGCATCCCAGTTGAGACTCGCAAGCAGACACACTTCAGCTTAATATAGTGGAAACTTTGTAGGACTGGCCAACTGATGTAGAGAATGACAATCATTTGTCAGAACTATTGGGGGGTGGGAATGAGGGGTAAAATCCAAGGGGGTTAGGGCTTGAGACGGGCCGTGCTAGATGATTTCTAACCACTCTTGACTATGAAATTCAAGCAGGAAGGGAATCGTTATTCCCATTTCACAGCTGAGGAAATCAAGGCCCTCAGTGAGTGACAAGGGCACACACGTGGTCAAGATGCTGACCTGCGTGCGGGGTGGCTGGTGACGTCAGGGGCTGCCCTGCACACCGCAGCTCCTGGCTGCTACTGCTAATCTTCCCGGTGACGGGTACCTCCTCGCTGGATTCCAGAATAGTCTCTTAATCCCCAAAGCATTCAGCAGAGTGGAATGGGTGACTTCACTGGGGAGTCAGAGACCTGGATTCCCGTTCCGCAGCCTCCCTCTGTCACCCCGCCCCAGCCCTGGCGGAGCAGAGAAAACCAATCTCACCCTGACCCTGCAGCCGAGAGGGCGTCCAGCAGCAGCTCACGGTGCTGGCTCACTGGGCCGGCTCGTGCGAGAGGGACCCAGCGCCCGCGTCCTGCCTGCTCGGCAGATGGGTGGCGAGGAGAGAAGGCCTAGACCCAGGCCCGGAAACAGGGCTGCCTTCAAACTTCACGCCTTCAGAAGGGCCTGCAGAAGCTCACGCTAGCAGTGCCTCTTGGGGTGGGTCTCGGCTTCAGAAAACCGTGTTTTTAAAATGCAACATGACGGAATACGTAGATTGGGTCAGGAATATACTCATTGACACTAAAATAAGTGAGGCGTTTGTTTCACGATGGATTTGTGGTCTGGTTCCTCACGCCGGCTGCTGTCCTCCTCATGTGTGCGCACGTGGCTTTTTCTGTAACAACAGCTTTATTGAGATATAATTCATATACCATAAAATTCACCTTCTTAAAGTGTACAACCCGGTGGTTTTTAGTATTTTCACAGGATCATAGAGCCATTACCACTGTCTAATTCCAGGACACTTGACCACCTCAGAAGGAAACCCTGCACCCATCCACAGTCCCTCCCCCTCCACCCACCCCACCCAGGCAACCGCTAATCACTTTCTGTCTACAGATTTGCCTATTCCGGACACCTCATACAAATGGAATCATACACTGTGCAGTCTTTTGTGACAGACTTCTTTCATTTAGAATAATGCTTTCAAGATTAATTTATGTTGTAGTATGTGTCAGTATTTCATTCCTTTTTATAACCAAATAATATTCCATGATATGGATAGAATACATTTTGTTTATCCATTCATCAGCTGATAGACATTTGGGTTCTTTCTACTTTTTGGCTATTAATAATACTGCTACAAACATTTGTGTACAAATTTTTGTGTGAATATAGGTTTTCATTTCTCTGTATATTAACCATGGGTGGGATTGACAGGCTATATGGTAACTCTATGTTTAACCTTTTGAGGTACTGCCAAACTCAACTGTCTGCACCATTTAACAATCCTTGTGGCAATACATGCGTGTTCCAGTTTTTCCACATCTTTGCCAGCACTTGCTATTTTCTATTTTTTTGATTTTAGCAACCTTAGTGGTACACAGTGGGAGTCTTTGTGCTTTTGATTCACATTTCCCTAATGACTAATGACGCTGAGCATCTTTTCGTGTGCTATCGGCCATTTGTATATTTTCTTTGAAGAACCATCTAATCAAATCCTTTGCCAAATTTTTAATTGGATTGTCTGTCTCTTTATTCACTCTGGGCTTTTGAAATCAAACTCAGGTGACATAACCGTTTTCAGGAATGGGTCCACTGTGATGGTAACACTCGTCTCAGATCCAGACATGTCGGATCTTGAAGAGGACAATCACTGGGTACACTGTGGCCTGGGGATGGGGAAATGGACTGGAATCAACTTTTAAGTGACTTTTCAGTCCAAAGAGATCATGAGAGAGGATTTATTTGCCTTAAGAGACAAATAGGTAGTTGCAGAGAGGAAGCAGAGTAAGTCCAAGAGGAAAGGAAGACCGAGAACCGTGGCCTGTGAGTGGGGTCGTTCAGGACCCCCCGGGCCTCTGATGTGAACGCAGTGTTCCAGGCTAGCTCCTCATGTGCCAAGTTCCCTCCTGCAGGGCGGAGACTTGAGAAGGGGTCAGCCCTCCACTCTGGTCCACCTCAAGACCTTGCTGAGTGAGTCACATCACTTTCTCTTTGTGGGTCTCAGCTTCTTTATCAACAAGGTCACCTCCAGTGCCAAGAACCTCTCTGCAGGGGCAAGAATATTTTCTCTCTCCAAGCTCCTAAAGCAGGTTAGCTGAGCAGCGTGAAAACTCCTTCTCTAGAACTCTTGAAGAAAGCCAAGGGATCGATCTTCCCGGTATGGCTACTCCTCTGCTAGCCCTGGAGACAGACTCTGCGGGTCATGTTCTAGACTCAGGATGCTTCATATGTGCGTGTCCTGCAGCGGGTCCCCGGAGAGCCCGGTCTCTCCCCCACGGCAAACGTCCACACTAATGGGTTGCACGTTTGAAAGTTTCCAGCATGCAAGCACGTCCTGCTTCTCATTATATGCTGACCAACATGGAACAGTGGATGCCAGAATGGGAAGACGGGAACCCAAAAACAAAAATAAATAACTTGACCACAGTAAACTGTCCTGAGATAAAAACAGTCATCTCCCCTGCCAGTGTCCTAGGGACAAGTAGAGAAAGAAATCCATGGCTTGCAAATGAGTTCTTATCAGGTCTGTACATTCCTCCCAACCCTAAGCCCCATCCTGTGGGCATTAGCCGGGTATGTGTGTTTGAAGTGGGCATACAGTGGGAAATCTTTCCTGTGGCTTTGCCTGCAATTAAAGTAATAGAGAAGGAGAGAGAATCCAAGGCTCAGGCCTGTGCACTCCAGGCAGCCAGGCTGAAGGAGGATAGCTTTGGAGCGGAGGGGGAGGAAAGTCTGCCTGCAGCCACAAGTCAGGCTGAACATGGAACATCGAAGTCATTGAAGGCTATGCCTGCCGCTGCTCAGGCAGGGAACTGGGAAGGCATCTTCTCAGCTCTTGGGTCACGTCAAAGGCCAAAAGACGCTTGAGGTCATATTCTCAGGCGTGTATGCATAGAGAATAGTGGATTTGGAAACCAACACAGAAGGTCGAAGGTCGTATATCGGTAGTGGTCAGCCAAATCAATACCTCCTTCTAAAGATAAAGGGTCTTTCACCCTGAGACAAAACATGTAGAGAACCCACACTGGATTGCTCCCAGAGAGGGCTGCTATAGCCTTTCTCTCTGGAGCCCCAGGAATGGAGGAGGAATGGAGGTTGGGGGAAGGTCTCACTGACCAGGGGATTATAATGCCAGGGTGGGCGGTAGCAGAAGCTCCCAGTCCCAGACTCACTGTGTGGCCTTCTCCTTCCTGTTTTCTGACCTTTAAAAAAGGAGGTAAATTTTAAAGGTTTCAAAGATCCCTGCCAGCAGTGCGATGCTAGTATTATTTCATGAGCTCCACTATACAGGATAACTTCCTTTTCCCCTCACGGCGGGGCATAGAGAAAGGAAAAATGTGAATGGCCAAGGGAGGGATTAAAGTTAAACCAAAGGAAGAACTTTCCAACTTTTGGGGTCACAACTGACACAGGCAGGGCTCTGGGGAAAGCTGCAGAATCCATTTCCCTGATATGTTCAATAATGAAATCTACCTACCTCAGGTGGAACGTATTTGAGCAGGCTGGGGGCCAAGAGCCTCGGGTGCAGGGACGTGGCCTTCGTCTTTGGTTACACTCCTTCCTCCCCAGTCAGCCCCCTCCATGGCTTTTTCCGCCTGCAACTGTCTCTCCCTTTCCCTTCACACCAACTCAAATCAACTTCTAGCAATTTCCTTCCACCATGCCACTTTTTGCTAACGGTATCCCCACAACTACTTGTCCCTTATAGCATCACATCCAAATTCCTCCATCTCACTTCTAACTCCCCCAAATATGCCTCTGCTAGTTACGCTCTTCCACTCCTGCAAACACTTTTCACTCGAACCTGACGTGTCCAGCAAATACACCTGGAATCCTCGTCCTAGGCCGCTCCCAATTCTGCGGCTTTGTTCACTTTTGCGCATGTTCTGCATGTGCTTCGTCTCTACAAATCCCATCTATCCTCCAAGGCTCCGTGCAATTACTGCCTCCTCCCAGAAACCTTCTCTGACTCATCCTGCCACTCCTGAACTCTCTTTCTGACGTACAACGCATCACAGTTGAGCCTTAAAGGCCTGTGCACTTGACTTAGCTTTTAATCTCATCTCTACAAACTACATTGAAACCTGGTGTTAGGCACACAGTAGCCCTCAACAAGGCTCGACGGACCTGAATACACTTGGGCCTTTGCTCTTCTGTGATGAGCCTTCAGGACTTACTGAGCCTGGGATAGGTTGTCAGAGCGGTTGCCTGGCAGGCTGTTCTGTATTTGCCTGTCTGTATAAGGCCTGGGTTTACGATGATGCTTTTGGATAGGATCACGTATTAATCTCCTGATTGCTGGATGGGAGGATGCTGGTAAGCAGAGCTCTCTCCTATACAGGACAGTGTTTATTACAAGTAGGTCCACGTTAGGAAAACAACCTGGGTATGGCTTGAGTTCAACAGCCAGATTTCAAACCATTCTGGACCATAAAAATTAATTCCAACTGCCTGAGTGAAAAAGAAAGTTCTGACCCTAAGTATGGGTCTACTTTGTACCCTAGAGGGATCAAAACTTTTATCTCTCAAGCGAGCAGTGTCAACCACGTGGAGTGGAAGAACACTGGGCTGAACATCAGAGGATCTGGATTCTGGTCAGCTTTGCCGCTAGTTTATGAACTTGTTAGTTATCTAGGAAAAACCACAAACCTCTCAGGGCCTTAGTTTCCGCACATGTAAATAAGGAGTTTGCATAAGATAGTCACCAAAGTCCTATAAGCTCTGACATGATACGAATTCATGAAAGCTGTAAGAATTGTGCTGTCCATTTTTTTGACAAAAAATGTAGAGAAAAGAGCAATATCAGGTTATAGGAGTAAAGATGAGGAGCCAGAGAAATAGCCCCAGGTCCTGTCCATGCATCCATTCAGCAAGTATTGATTAAGTGTCTGCTATGTGGCTAGTTCTGTTCTGAGCACTGGGGATACGGTGAGCAGCAACAATAACAATGACAAAAAGATCTTTAGAACAGAGCTTCGATTCTAACGGTGACAATGAATAAATCAAGCGGTATGTACCTAGTATGTCAACTAAAGACGAGCTACTGCACGTGGCTACGCAGGCTGCGCATTGCACATGCCCAGGCGGTGCTGCCACACAGGCTACGCCCACGCCGGGCGGCGATGAGTGCTGTGAGGGAAAGGAAGCAGGTTGGGAGGTAGAGGATGGAGAGTATGCTAGAAAAATGCAACAAAAATCGGAGTGGAGTGGGCCCTATCACATACCCCTTAGGAAGTCCCTTTGTCACTTAGCCTCAGCTCTCAGCATCAACAGCATTTTTCAATGAGGTGCCATAGCAGTCTCTGCCTTTGGTTTCACCACAGAGAACTCTTGCTTTCCATTTTACAAAATGCTGCATTCACTTATGTAAGACATAGTTCAGGGGTGAGGGTGGTGAGGCAGTTTAAAATGGGGAAAGCCTCTACCAACAATCAATTAGCCAATGCATGGGTTGCTAGGCCCTGGGGGAGAGATGAGTAGGATAGGGCCCTTTCCCCAGGCAGGAAGATCAGGCATGCACAGAGGTATTTTCAGTAAAATCGGAATGTAATAAACGCTACATGACTGGGACTGCAAGAACATGCTGAAGGAATTGAGGAGAAGGAAATCAATGTGGTCTGAAGCAATTAGGAAATTATTCAGCAAACCTGGGGCTTAAGGATGGGCAGGATTTTGCCAAATTGAGTTTCAAAGATGAAAGGATGGGATGAGACAGACTGATGAGAAAGTCCACGGCAAGTTCAAGGGACTGGAGGAGGAACAGGAAGTCACACAGTATGGGAACTGGGGAGGGAGACTGGGGCCAGAATTCGCATTTAAAAAGTTTAGGTGTTTCCATTAGGCCTGGGAAAATTCCAGCCACAATATTTAGAAGTTCATCTTGGGCAAAAGTGGGACACCACCCTCTGCTCCCTCATTGTCAACCCCAATAAGCCCCATTCAAGGGTTTTGCTGTCAGCAGCTCTTACGGTAACAGTAGCAGCACAATGCCCCATAACTGTATGGTCCTTTGCGAACTGCAAAGTGCTATACTTGAACCTCCACAAAGGCAGGGGCCAATTTTTCTCCATTCAACTTCTTGAACTTGGCACAGTGCTGGCCACATGGGAGACACTTAGTAAATTCTGCTCGATTAATGATAAAATAAGAGAGTGGATCAATAAAACGTGGCATATGTATACTATGGAGTTCTATTCAACCACAAAAAACAATGGTGATCTAGCACCTCTTGTATTATCCTGGATACAGTTGGAACCCATTCTACTAAGTGAAGTATCCCAAGAAGGGAGAAACAATCACCATATGTACTCACCATCAAATTGGTATTAACTGATCAACACTTATGTGCACATATACCAGTAACATTCATCGAGTATTGGGCAGGTGGGACTGGGGAGGAGGAGATGGGTATATACACACACCTAATGGGTGTGGTGAGTACCGTCTGGAGGATGGACACACTTTAAGCTCTGACTCGGGTGGGGCAAAAGCAATATAGGTAACCTAAACATTTGTACCCCTGTAATATGCTGAAATTAAAAAAAAGAATCAATTGCATCTTCTTATCTGAGTTTCATAATAACCCTCTGGGGCAGGAAGGCCAAATATTCTTATCCCAATTTCACAGATGAGAGAAGTAAAGACTATAACAGGCGTATGGTTTGTCCACATTTTCTTAAGAATTGTACTATAGAGTTTGTATTAACAACTGCACTGAGCTGGGGGCCAGAAGGCGAGGAACCAGTGAACTGAGAACTTCGCTTTGCCATTGAAGTTTTCTGGACCTTGGTTTTTCTTACCTGTTAAGCAGGCATAGAACCAAATTTCATTGATTCCAAGATACACACACACACACACACACACACACACTTATCACATTCTAACGTATCTTACAATCAATCTTGTCCCAAACTTTAATTTGTAGTATTTTATAATAGATTCTGTGAAATGTGGTACCCTCTACTGTGCCCTGCCAGCTGAGATTCGACTGTGAAAGTGCTTTGTGAACTGGGAAGTGCTGTACAAATAAGCAAGGACTAGTAAAACAGAGGTTGCCACTGGCCTCACTTCATGCCTAGTCACACCATTCTGACTGCTCCAGAACGGTCAGCTCCCAAGTGATTTCTGCCTAGAGGCCCCAAGCAGGCCCTGTGAGAGGGGGATTAAGCGGCATTAACCCAACAAGCAAATGCTGGCATTTCTGAGACACCTGGTACAAATCTTTGCTATTGATTAAAGGAATCAGTGGTCTGAGAATCTATGAATAGACAAAAAGAACGGAAATGCAATCCTTTTCCACAAGCCCAGACACAGACCAGACATTCACTGATTTCTTTTTTCCCTGTTTGCGCATACCTGTGGTTCCATGGGGCTGAATTCCCGGAAGGAGCCTCTTTGACACAGAGATCCTGCTCTAGCAGGCAGGCGACCCCCTCCCCGGCAGAACTCACACCCCGTGCAATTCCATATCTTCCTTTGACTGCAGCAGCCACTGCCAGGCAGACTGTGCATGAGGAACTGGGAAGAGGGCTGGCAATCTCTGCCCTGAGTCTGCTGTGGGCACATTGTGATGTATAGCCACTAGACTGCCTAAATGTCTGCATTCGGCCTCCACCACCCACACCTGTGAAAAACAAAAAAAAGTATGAGCATTTGGGGAAGGGATGGAGAAGGATGAAATGAGTAACAGAGCTTGGACTAGGGTGATGCAAGTTAGGTGCCCTTGGGAGTAAAATTTAAAGAGGAACACATTATCACTGCAGAACACGTGAGTAGCTTTCTAATACTCCAGATTTTTCACTCATCCCTACTAAATCTTGGACAAATCTCTGAATATGCCTGAGCTCTAATACCTCCAAACACATGTGATAAGGCTGCCAATCAGTTTCATGTTGAATTATACAACTTTTTGCAGCACTTAGTTATACTATAACCAAGGAGTTTATTTTTATAATTATTATAATATGCTGTAAACAATGGATCTGAAGCTGAGGGAGTAACTTGGTTAAGCGGCTAGAGACTGGTAAGCAACAGGATGCTACTAGCTAAAAATCAGTTGTAGAAATTTAGTTTTTGTTTTTATTCTTATTACTCATATTGGTGCACAAAGTTTTAAAATAAAGATGACACTCTTGTCGTACTACCTGGGTCTTGGAATGATAGCAATGACGGTGTGAAATGCTAACCAGGAATTGCATGTGTCCATGCTGTGGCCTATGGGTTTAAGAAGCATGCTTCAGTTAAGACGGACCTTCTGCTATAAGGAAAACAGTGGGGTGTCCTACCACGGGAAAGAAAAACAAAGGAGATGGTCTGCCATTACATCACAGTCAGGTGGGAAAAAGGGAGGGACTGGTTTGAAAACCGTTATATTTGATGGGATAGTCAGTTGCATAGATATCCAGATGGCAAAATTACAAGACCCACCATGACCTTTTGCAATTAAGGGATGAGTTCTGGACTGGCAGAGTAAAGATCTCTGAAAATACGCACCTTCATAAAAGTAATGAGGACATTACCAAAATTGGAAAAATTCATTTCTTAAACTCTGGAAATTAATCAAAGGCTTGCAACAACCCAAGGAGCATTTATTCAGGAATAATGGCTGAATCCTTGTGAGAACAGTGATATTTATGGTGTTTGTATTTGCCCTATTTTCTTCCCCCTGTCTTTAGCACAATGTTAGTCTTGAAAACCAACAGCTTCCCAGCCATAGTAGCTGAGAAAACCAGCAAGCTAGCAGCCAATGCTAAAAGACATAATGATCTTGGAGCTTCCCCAAAAGCCCCATCCTCACACAATTGCCACTATCTGAGCTGTCGGGCAGCTCCCTGAAAAAGCCGCATTCATAGGACTTGATTTTATTAAGTCTGACTCAGAGATAACAACCCTATCCCCAGAGTGTTGAAAAAAAATCAGTGGCAAATGTTTAACATTGCAGCTTCTTGAGGCGGCAATATAAGGTGAGGCAAACAAGAGGTTTACCGAAAAACTTCAGAGGAAATTCTGGGAAATGAGATGTCCATAGGGGGCACTGAAAACTCTGATATATTCCTAGGGATTTATCACACATGCACACAACTGTGCGCATGCCCATGAAAGACATTAGAAGGCCTCATTTTTCACCTCTGGCTGACATGATGCTTCTGTTCAAGCAGGAAGTGAAGGCTAAGACAGAGTTGTAAACTCTCTGAGCTCAGAATCCATAGCCCAACATATAACGAAAGCTGGGAGATTTGTTGCTTAAAGGTGCATTTAAGGGTAACTGTCTAATTATTGGCTGACCACTCAGCCAGCAGAGACACACAAAGATCTGGGCTTTACAGAAATAGTCCAAAGAGACACTAAGCAAACAAAATAACAAAAAACAGAAAGAACAACATAGTTTGGACAGGAAGAGATTCTGATTTCCAAAGTTACCACCTTCTATTATATGAAATATCCAGTTTTCAACACAAATTATGAGACACTCAAAGAAACAAGAAAGTATGATTCATGTACAGGGAAAAAGTAGCCAATAGAAGTTGTCTCAGAGGAAGCCCAGACTCGACTAGTAGACAAAGACTTTAAATCAGCTATTATGGGTATGTTTAAAGAACTAAGGGAAATCATGCCTAAAAAGCTAAAGCAAAGTATGAGAGCAGCATCTTACCAAGTATAGAATACCAGTAAGAAATAGAAGATATTTTTAAATACACACCACACATATATACACACACATATACACAACTAAATAGACCCTGAAGTTGAAAAATACAATAAGTGAAATAAAAAAAAATTACTACAGGAGCTAAACAGTAAGTTTGAGTTGGCAAAAGAAAGAATCAGTTAACTTGAATATAGGTCAATTGAGATTATCTAGTCTAAAAAATAGACCTGGGGACACCATCAACATACACAGTGGGAATACCAGAAGGAGATGAGAGAAAGAAAGGAGCAAGAATATTTAAAGGAATAATGGCCAAAAAAATCCCCAAATTTGATGAAAAAAAATTAATCTATATACCCAAGAATCTCAAAGAGCTCCATATCTAGACCTGGCACACTCAAACCATTAAAAGACAAGTCAAAGAATCTGTAAAAAATTAATAGAAAAGTAACTTATCATGTACAATGGATCCTCAGTAAGATTAACAGCTCGTCATCAGAAGCCATGGGGGCCAGAAGGCAGTGATGCATTCAAAATGTTGAAAGAAATGATGTGAACCAAGATTTCTATATCCAGCAAAAACAATCCTTCAAAAATGACGGAGCAATTAAGGCAATCCCAGATAAACAAAAAGAGTGAATTCACTGCTAGCAGATGTGCCATAAGAAATACTAAAGGAGTCGTTAATACTGAAATAAAAGGACATTAGAAAGTGACTAAAGTCCGGATAAAGATATAAAAAGTGTCAATAAAGGTAGCTTTATAGGTAAATATAAAACAACGTATACATGTATTGTTGTATACATTTATAAAATATGTGCAAAAAAACTTTTTTCTACCATATGATTTTTTAAAACTACATAAAACAATAATTATAAATCTATATTAATAGATACATAATACATAAAGATGTCATTGTGATAACAACAGCATAAAGGGGAGGATGTAACTATAAAGGAAAATAGGTTTTATATATTATTAAAATTAAGATGACATAAATATATTCTAGATTTTTATAAATTATGAAATTAATTATAATCCTCAGACCAACTGCTAAGAAAATAACTCCAAAATATATACTAAGTCTATACCACAAGGGAATTAAAATGGTACAGTAGAAAATATTTAACACAAAAAAGGCAGTAATGGAGAAATAAACAAGCAAAATTACACAAGACATATATAATACAAATAGCAAAATGACAGCTATAAACCCTACCTTAACAGTAATTATGTTGAATGTAAATGAAGTAAATACTCCAATCAAAAGAAAGAAGCTGGCAAATGTATTTTTTAAAAAATTATCTAACTATATGCTGCTTACAGGGACACTTTACATTCAAAGACACAAATATGTTAAAAGTAATAGGGTAAAAAAAGATATACCAGACAACCAGTAAGCAAAAGAGAAGTAGAGTGGCTATACGTACATCACAAAAATAGACTTTAAGACAAAAATTGCTACTAGAGACAATGAAAGATATTTTATAATGATAAAATGGTCAATTAACCAGGAAGAAATAACAATTATAAACATATATACATCTAACAGCAGAGCCCCAAAATACATGGAACAAAATCTGCCAGAAATGAAGGGAGAAATTGACAATGCAATGACAATAAGTAGAGAGTTCAATACCCCACTTTCAGTAATAGATAGAGCAGCTAGGCAGAAAACAATGAAGGAAACATGACACTTAACACTATGAACCAATCTAAGAGGCAACTATAAAACACCCCACTAACAATGGCATAATACACATTCTTCCAAAGTGCATATGGAACATTCTCCAGGATAAACCATATATTAGACCATAAAACAACCCTCCATAAATTTCAAAGTGTTCAGAAAAAGACAGAAATTTCAGAAAGTCACAAATATGTGGAAATTAAACAGTTCACTTTCAAATAATCAATGGGTCTTTTATAGACTGAATTCTGTCCCCAAAGTTTCTTATGTTGCAGCTCCAACCCCCAATGTAACTGTATTTGGATAAAGAGTATTTAAAGAGATAATTAAAATTAATTAAAGTCATTAGGGGTGGGCCCCTAATCTGATAGGACTGGTATCTGTATAAAAGGAAAAGGAGACACCAGAAATCCCTTTTTCTCCACATGAGCACAGACGAAAGACCATGTCTGCAAGCCAGAAAGAGATTCCCTCACCAGAAACCAACCCTGACAGCACCTTAATCTTGGCCTTCTGGCCTCCATGACTGTGAGAAAATAAAATTCTATTGTTCAAGCCACACAATATATAGTATTTTGTCGTGGCAGCCCTAGCAGGCTAATACAATGCCAAAAAATAAGTACAAGGGACATTTAAAAATTAAGGTGAATGAAAAGAGAAATACAACATACCAAAATTTATGGAATGTAGCTACAGCAGTGTTTATGGGACAATTTATAGCTGTAAATGACTTTTTAAAAAAGAAGAAAGATTTTAAATCAATTTCCTAATGTTCCACCTTGAAAAACTAGAAAAGGAAGAATGAATTAAACAAAATAAGGAAAGGAAGGAAATAATAAAAATTAGATAAGAAGTGCATGAACTAGAAAATAGAAAAATAATAAAGAAAATAAACAAAATGAAAAAGAGCCCAGATAGCTAAAACAATCTTAAGCAAAAGGAATAAACATGGAGGCATCACATTACCAGACTTCAAATTATACTATAAGATTATAGTAACCAACACAGCATGGTACTGGCATAAAAGTAGAAACATAGTCCATGGAACAGAATAGAGAACCCACGTATAAAACCATCTAGCTACAACCAACTGATCTTCAACAAAGCAGACAACAGCGTACACTGGAGAAAAGAAGTCCTATTCAATAAATAGTGCTGGGAAAACTGGATAGCCACATGCAGAAGAATGAAGCAGGAGCACTGTCTCTCAAAAATTAATTCAAGATGGATAAAAGACTTAAATGTAAGGCATGAAACCATAAAAATTCTAGAAGAAAATGTAGGCAAAGAATTCATGACTAAGACCCCAAAGGCAAATACAGCAGCAAAAGATAAATAAATGAGACTTGATTAAATTAAAAAGTTTCTGCATGGCAAAGGAAATAATCAACAGATTAAATAGACAACCTACAGAACAGGAGAAAAGATTTGCCAATTATATGTCTGATAAAGGGTTAATATCCAGAATCTACAAAAATTGTTTCTTTGGAAAGTTTTTAAAAATTGACAAACTTTTAGCTAGACTTAACAAAATAAAAATGAGGAAGGCAGAGGAGAGAGAACACTTAAGTTACAAAAATTAGTAATAGAAATGAAAGAGTGGATATCACTACCAACCTAACAGAAATAAAAAATACTATACTATTATCAACAGTATGCCAAAAAAATAAGATTATCTAGATGAAATGGACAAATTTCTAGAAAGACACAAACTACCAAAACTGACTCAAAAAGAAATAGAAAATCTGAATAGACCTACAAGTAAATAGATTAAATTAATCATTTTTAAAAATTCCATAAAAAAGCTCCAGGCCTAAATGGCTTTACTGGTGAATTTTACCAAACATTTAAAGGTACATTAACATCAATCCCTCACAAACCAAAAAAAAATAGTGGATGAGAAAACACTTCCTAATGTATCCTCTGGGGCTAGTATTATCCTGATACCAAATCCAGACAAAGACATCACAAAAAAAAGTAAAAGTTCCATGTCCTTTATGAATATAAATGAAAAGAATCCTCAATAAAAATGCAAGCAAATTGAATATAGCAATATATAAAAAACACTATGCATAATGACTAAATAGCATTTATCCCAGGAATGCAAGGTTGGTTTAATGTGTGAAACATTAACCAATGGAATATATAATATTAATCAATGAAAAGACAAAAACTACATAATCATACCAAAAGATGCATAAAAAATCATTTGACCATATCCGACATCCTTTTATGATAAAACACTCAACAAATTAGTAACAAAAGAAACTTTCTTAACCTGATAAAGAGCATTTACAAAAATCTCACAGCTAACATTATACTTAGTGAAAAAAGATAAACTATTTTTCATCGTATTAGAAACAACAGAAACATTCCCATGTCACCACTTACATTCAGCATTGTACTGGAGGTTCTGGTCAGAGAAGTTAGGCAATAATAATAAATATTAATAAAAATACATTTAGATTGGAAAAAGTAAAATTATCTCCATTTTCAGATCACATAATCTTGAATATAGAAAAAAGACTAAAGAATTCACAAGAAACTATGAGAACTACTAAATGAGTTCTGCAAGGTTTTAGGACATATAAGATCAATATACAAAAATCAATTTGATTTTTACACATCAGCAATGATAATCAAAAAATGAAATAAGAAAATAATTCCACTTATAATAGCATCAAAAAGGATAAAAAATAATTAGAAATACATTTAACAACATATGTGTAAGACTAAGACTTGTTCACTGAAAACTACAAAACATTGTTGAAAGAAATTAATGAAAGCCAAAATAAAGGAAAGACATCCCATGTTCATGGATCAGAAAATTTGATGTTAAGATGGCAATATTCCCCAAATTAATCTATAGATTCAACACAATCCAAGCAGAAATTCCATCTGCCTTTTTTTGCAGAAACTGTCAAACTGATTTCTAAAATATCTATAAAAATTCAAGGTACCTTAAATAGCTAAAACAATCTTAAAAAGAACAAAGTTGGTGGACTTGCACCACCCAATTTCAATACTTACCTCAAAGCAGCAGTGATCAAGACAGTATAATACTAGCATAAGGATAAACATATAAATCAACAGAATAGAACTGAGAGCCCAGAAATATACCTGCATATCTATTGTAAATTTATCTTTAACAAAAGTGCCAAGACAATTCAATAGAGAAATAATAGTCTTTTCTACAAATGGTGCTGGGATAAACAGGTATCCACATGTAAATAATGAACTTGAGCCCCTTCCTTGTACCATACTCAATGTATACCATAGATATAAATGTAAGAGCTAAAGCACTAAAACTCCTGGAAGATGTGGAAACAACCCAAGTGCCTATCAATACATGAGTGGATTAATAAAATGTGGTATATGTATACCATGGAGTACTACTCAGCTATAAGAAACAATGGTGATATAGCACCTCTTGTATTTTCCTGGAAAGAGTTGGAACCCATTCTACTAAGTGAAGTATCCCAAGAATGGAAAAATAAGCACCACATGTACTCACCATCAAACTGGTTTCACTGATCATCACCTAAGAGCACATTCAGGAATAACATTAATAGAGTGTTGGGCAGATGTGGGTGGGGGAGGGGATGGGTGTATACATACATAATGAGTGCGACGCACACCATCTAGGGGATGGACACACTTGAAACTCTGCTTCAGTGGTGGGGGAGAGGGGGCAAGGGCAATATATGTAACCTAAATTTTGTACCCCCATAATATGCTGAAATAAGAATAAAATAAAACCCTTGGAAGAAAACAGAAAAATATGTCTTCATGACCTTGAATTAGGCCTTGAATTGTTTCTTAGATATGACACCAAAAGCCTAAGAATAACAGCAACAAAAACAAAATTGGTCTTTATCAAGATTAAAAATTTTGTACTTCAAAGGACACCATCAAAAATGTGAACAACCTACAAACTGAAAGAAAATTTTTAGTAATCACACATCTATTAAGGGACTTACATCCAGAATATGTAAAGAACTCTTGTAAATCAACAATAAAAGCATAAATAATCAATTTTTTAAAATGGGCAAAAGATTTAAATAGCTATTTCTCCAAAGAAGATATACAAATAGCCAAAAAGGACATGGAAATATGGTCAACATTATTAGCCATTAGAGAAATGCAAATTACAACCACAGTAAGATACAAGTCACACACTCTTGCATGGCTATAATACAAAAGACATACAATAACAATTGTTTGGTGAGGACGTAGAGAAACTAGTACCCTCGTACACTTCTGGCAGGATTGTAGAATGGTGCATCCAGTTTTAAAAAATGTTGGGCATTTCTTCAAAATGTTAAATATAGTTACCATATGACTTAGAAATTCCACTCCTAGATATATGCTCAAGAGAAACGAAAACATATGTCCACATAAAAACTTGTATACAAATGTTCATAGCAGCATTATTCATAATAACCAAAAAGTAGAAACAATTTCAATGTCCATCAACTTAGGAATGGGTAAACAAAATATAGTGTATCCATATAGGGGAATGTTCTTCAGTACATTTGAATTATGGAGATGATTTCTTTCATTAAACTTCATGAACCAACCTCTGCTAGCCTCTGTAGTGCTGGTACAGTGATACATAGAAGAAACTTGAAGGCATTATGCTAAGTGTAAGAAGCCAAACACAAAAGGCTACACATTGTATGATTCTATGTATATGAAGTGTCTCCAATAGGCAAATCCATAGAGATGGAAAGTGGATTATTGGTCATTAGGGTCTGGGGGGAGAGAAAAGAGGAGGGTGATGGCTAATGAATACAGGGTTTTATTTTGGGATGATGAAAATGTAATGAAATTAAAGAATAGTGATTGTTGCACAACTCTGTGAACATACCAAAAACCACTCAATTATACAAATTTACTCTTAAAATACCTAAAGTGTTTAGTGTACCTTTGTTCCATTTTAAAAGAATGGTGTATCAAGGAGGACTCTTGGTTGCAAGTAACAGAAAATCCAATGTCAACTTGCTTAAGCAATAAAAGGAAATGTGTAGACTCATTTGCCAAAGGGGTATATCCCAAAGTGACTTACCCCAAAGGCTCAAATGATGTTGTCAAGTGTTGTTCTGCCCCTCACTGTGTTAACTTCAGCCTCAGATCATCCCAGGTTCAAATCTAGAGGAGAAATTTCCCTGCTTCTCTCAAAAATTCTAGCAAAAATGTTGTTCACTGTCATTGAGTCATACGTCCATCCCTGAACCAACCACTTTGGCTAAGGTAGGTCTGTGTCATGTGTTTGACCCACGTAGCAGGGAAGGAGAATCACCAGAAATTTAGTGACTAAGAGAAGAAATTCCCAATAGCATTACCAAGTGGAGGAAAACACATGAAATTGATACCAAGGAGCCACACAACAACAAGTATTCTCTATTAACAGCAAAAATTTGCCAAAATAGGAAATCAGTCCAGGGGAAGCTTATAATCTTGGCACAGTGAGTGGTCCAAAATATAAACATATATTATTATCTCTCAATTTTAGTTCTTTGTTCTTTGAATACAAATCATGCTTGAGTCACAATTCACATTCAATGCTTATTTATACAGGTTCCTGACCATCGCAGTGTTCTAATATCACAATAAAGTCAGTCATACAAATATTTTGGTTTCCTAGTGCATATAAAAGTTATGTTTGCATAACTTAATTCAGTCACATCTCCAGGCTCTAATTCTAATTCTCTTACCATTTGTGTCACATCTGTGGTTACTTCCTTCACTGAACTCTTGAACCCCTCAAAGTCATCCATGAGGGTTGAAATCAGCTTCTTCCAGACTCCTGGTAATGCTGTTATTTTTGACCTCCTCCCATGAATCACAAAGGTTCTCAATGGCATCTAGAATGGTAGATCCTTTCTGGAAGGTTTTCAATTTGCTTTGCCCAGATCCACCTGAGAAATCATTACCTATGGCAGCTATAGTCTTACAAAATGTATTTCATAAATAATAAGACTCGAGAGTTGAAAAGTCTCCTTGATTTATGGGCTGTAGCATGCACGTTGTGTTAGCAGGCATGAAAACTACATGAATCTCCTTGTACGCCTCCATCATAGCTCTTGGGCAACCAGGTGCATTGTCAATGAGCAGAAATATTTTGAAAGGAATCTTTTTTTTCTGAGCTGTAGGTCTCAACAGTGAGTTTAAAATATTAAGTAAACCATGCTGTAAACAGATGTGCTGTCATCCAGGCTTTGTTTTTCCATTTATAGAGCACAGGCAGAGTAGATTTATCATCATTTTTAAGGGCCCTAGGATTTGGGGAATGGTAAACGAGCATTGGCTTCAACTTAAAATCACCAGCTGCATTAGCCCCCAACAAGAGAGTCAACTCATCCTTTAAAGTTTTGAAACCAGGCATTGACTTCTCTCTAGCTATGAAAGTCCTAGATGGCATCTTCTTCCAGTGCAAGGCTGCTTTGTCTACATTGAAAATCTGTTGTTTATTGTAGCCACTTTCATCAATGATCTTAGCTAGATCTTCTAGGTAACTGGCTGCAGCTTCTCCAACAGTACTTGGTGCTTCACCTTGCACTTTTATGTTATGGGGATGACTTCTTTCCTTCAACCTAATGAAACAACCTCTGCTACCTTCCAACGTTTTTCTGCATATTCTTCACTTCTCTCAGCCCTCATAGAATTGAATAGAATTAGGGCTTTACTCTGGATTAGGCTTTGGCATAAGGGAATATTGTAGCTGGTTTGATCTTCTATTCAGACCACTAAAACTTTCTCCATATCAGCAATAAGGCTGTTTCACTTTCTTCTCATTCATATGTTCACTGGAGTAAAACTAAATTTTCTCCAAGAACTTTGCATTCATAACTTTACTTTTTAGTACAAGAGACCTAGCTTTCAGCCTATCTCAGCTTTCAACATGCCTTCCTCACTAAGCTTAATCATTCGTAGCTTTTGATTTAAAGGAAGAGCTATGTGACTGTTCCTTTTTCTTGAATACTTAGAAGTCACTGTAGGATTACTGCTTGGCCTACTTTCAATATTAGTATGTATCTGGGAATCAGGAGGCCTGAGGACAGGGAGAGAGATGGGAAAACCGTTGGTCTGTCGAGCAGTAAGAACACACCCAAGATTTATTGATCAAGTTTGCCATCTTATAAGGGCATGGTGCATCATGGCCCAAAATAATCACAATAGTAATAGCAAAGATTAATGATCAAGATCACCATAACAGATATAATAATAACAAAAAGTTTAAAATATTGTGAGAATTACCAAAATGTGACATAGAGACATGAAGTGAACACATGTTGGAAAAATGGTGCCAAGAGACTTGCCTAACATGGGGTTGCCAAAAACCTTCAATTTATAAAACAATGCAAAAGCTGTGAAGTACAATAAAGTGAAGCACAATAAAACTAGGTGTGCCTGTTTTCAGTTTTTAAAATACAAAGGTTAATCTTTCTCCACAGTGTTTTGTTAGCCCACCTTTGTGTAGTAGATTGAATGGTGGCCGCTGGAATGATATGTGCACATCATAATACCTGGACCCCGGGAATTTTACCTTATAAGAAAAAAATGTCTTTGTAGATATAATTAAGTCAAAGACCTTGAAAAGAGATCATCCAGGATTACTCAGGTGGGTCTAAACCCAATGGCAAGTGTCCTTGTAAAAGACAGACTAGGAAAAGACGTGGAAGAGAATGTCACGTGAAGACAGAGAGTGGTACAGCCACAGTGGATGCCCATGGTCCACAGAAATGGGAAAGGGTTAGGACTAGATTTTACCCTCGAATGGCCAGTGTGAATGCCACCCTGCTAACACCTTGATTTCAGATTTTACACTCCAGAACTGTGAAATTGTAAACTTCTGTTGTTTTAGACCACCAAGTTTATGGTGATTTGTCATGGCAGCCCTAAGAAACCAACACGCTCTGATACTGACACAGACAGTAGAGTTTGAAAGGATTCGATCTATTTCACAAACTTTGATTTTAAAAACATTTGAATAGACCTCAAGAATGTTTTTAATGAGCTATCGTGTGTCATCTCTATAAGAACAGGTAGATTAAAATTCCTGTTTCTTTACTGTCCCATATCTTTTCTCATCTTTAAAACAAAACAAAGCACAATGACAAATAAAAGACTATGGGGAAAAAAACTCACAAACTTGGATTAATGTAAAGTTGAAGGAGGAAAATACACACTAATCTTTCAAGAAGTTTAAATGAGAAGAAAGATCTGTAGATACAGGGGTAATAAGGATCAAAAGGGAATTTATTTTATTTTTGCTTGGAGAATGGGAGGTAATCAAGCACGTTTTGGACTTGACCAAGGAGAACAAACCATTAGAGAAGGGATGCAGTTACAGCTTGAGTATCTGTCACCTAAAATGCTTGGGACCAGAAGTGTTTCAGATTTCAGATTTTTTTTTATTTTGAAGTATTTGCATATACATAATGATATATATTGGGGATGAGACCCAAGTCTAAACACAAAATTTATTTATGTCTCATATATACCTTATACACATACCCTGAATGTAATTTTATATTATATAATATTTTAAATAAGTTTGTTCATGAAACAAATTTTGTGTTAAGTTCGTATGTGTGGCATTTTTCACTTTTGGCATGATGTTGGCACTCAAAAAGTTTAGGATTTTGGAGCTTTTTGGATTAGGGATGCTCAATCTGTCCAGAGACGGGGGAACTGACACAGGCAGGTTAGTAAAGAGGGTGGAGGGAGGGGTTGCCTGCAGGGGAGACACAGGCCATTTTGAATAAAAAGGTGGAGAGAGACTGAGGATGTGGAGAGACTTTAAAAAAAGGGTAAAAGGATGAAGACAATCATACCTACGGAGAGGTCTTATGTTTTTCTCTGTTTCTTAGCATATCTCCTGAGGGTGAGTCACGAGTGAGGGGCGAATGAGATGCTTGGGGTTAATGAGGGCACTTTAACTTCACCAAGGATGATGGCAGTGGGAGCCCATCTGGGACAAGGACAGACTTTGAAGAACATACCAGGCTGGGAGTCCAGCCGAGCCTGGGGGCCCTGATTGTTTGGTGGCACCATTTTGGTTTTGAGATTGCTCCAGGAGGGTGGAATAAGACTAGGGGAGGAATTTAGAGCGCTGCCTTAGGGTTGGGCTTCCAGGTGTGTGCAGTGGAGAGACATGGTGGTGACAAGGGGGCAGTTCACATACCCACTGTTGGGAGCCAGTTGGGATAGAGAAGGAATTGAAGTGCTGGGGTCCCCCTGGGATCATAGGACAGGTGCAGTGAGGGTGAGTTCGGGTTGGAAGGTGACTTCTCAGAGTGAGAGGCAGAGCTAAAAATCTCTGAGTCTGCTAGGAAATCTGAATGAAGTCTGTAGTGTAGTTGATAGTATTTTCCTAAGGTCAGTTTTCATAAATGTACCATGGTTATACACGAATAGAAGAAGCTGGGTAAAGAATATGCAAGAACTTTGTATGTCTTTGCAACTCTTTGGTAAATCTAAAATCATTTCAGAATAAAAAGTTTAGAAACTCCAAAGCAACTGTCCCCAGACTGGGTAACTATACTCATTGAACATAAGTGGACAGGCGTCTTTGAGGAGCACGCTGTCCCGGAGATGCTGCACTGGCAGGGAGGTGGCCTGGCTGACACAGTCTGTCCTCTCCAGCTCCAGTTTTCATTGCTGGGCTCTCACCATCTGGCGCAGAGCAGAGCTGTTCTTCCTAGTACTCTGCCACGGCAGGAGCGGGGATGCATCTGCATACTTGAATGGTAGGAGATTCTATTAAAACTTAAATATTGCCCAATGTATATTAAATGTCTGGATACAACCAATAAACAAAAACAGATTGATTTATAAATCTCAATAGCATCTACAACCCAAGGATTAGAATATGGTGTTTACATTCTTTTGCAGTTGGATGAGCATGTATTTTTATGTAAACATTTTAAATTTTTTTAAGAGAATATTAAACCAAACTAAAAACAATAGTCTTATACATGCTTATTTTAAGATTTTGAGATAGAGCATCTGAGTTAGAGCAAAGTCCCTTTGGCTAGTTTTCCTTTCTGACAACCCCATTCTCACATCTGCATGTCAATAGTATAGAATTTTAGAATTCAAATAATCCTATGTGTTAAGGCTTCAAGATAATTTTCATTTCTCTAAAAAAACCTCTGTGTTGACAATAAGAGATAGAGTGGTTCTAGGTCATGACGAGACACTGGATGGGGTCCAGGGTATGCAAGGCTGAAGCAGACTGCAGATTCGAGGCACAGGACTTTGGAGGACCCAGGAAGTAAGACATCATGTTTTTGTTATTGTTTTTGTTTTTTTCATAGCATGGATTTAATGGCACAAGCTCAAAGCCAGACTTCCAGGGTTCAAATCCTACCCCTGTCACTTAGTAGCCGTGTGATCTTGGGTACTTAACATCTTCCTACCTCTTTTTTGTCTTTTGCCAAATGGGGATAATAATAGCACTAAACTCATAAGATCGTTTGAAGGGCTAACAAGTTAATATTTGTAAAGTCTTATAACAGTACCTAACATTTCATGAGCAGCATGTTAAGGTTTTGTACAAACAATAGGATGGTTGACTTTGTATCTTTGGAATCACCTTTAATCAGAAGACTTTATGCATGATCTTAATTTGCTCATGGGTGTTTGTTTTGGGAGGTTTTTAAAAAAATTCTTTATTTGTTTTGTTGTTTTGTTTACCACACCAAACTAATAAAGAAAGGTCATGGTCAATATTCTTCTTTCCATTTTACAGATAATTTTTTTTTTAAATGCATGTACTGGCTATAAGGACTTCCCCTATAAAATTCAGTCAGGCTGTGTCACAACAGAGAAAAGAACACAGAGACCTTGACCCCAACCTAACGTCGTAGCCCGACCCGATCCACCACCCCTTCTTCCCAGCCAGGGCGCCCAGCCCCCCATCGCCAGGGGGTCTCCATTTCCCAGCAGGCCTAGCATTTTCAGAAGGTGCTGGAAGACAAAAAAAAAGAGCAGTATCTCTGTAAGGCAGGATTCTGGTGGCCCCAGACCAGAGGCTCTGGGGTGCTGCAGGGGAAAGGGCAGGCTAAAGCTCCGGGTTGTTCTGGGCAGGATTAGGGAGACTGTGCTCAGGCATCTCCCTGTGGGACCCTCGCCTGCCGCTAATTCCTGCTCTGGGTTCAAGCATGTGGATTCCACTAGTCACAAGATGAGAAAACCGTGTGGTCTCAACCCATCACATCTCAGGGAAGACAGGTTCAGTTCTTCTCACGGGTCTCAGACCTTTCTTCTCTGGGGCAGCCCCATAGTCAGTGTCAACAAAATAGCAAATCACCCTGAAGGGAACGTGCTCCAAAGGCCCTGGCACATCTTCCCGTCCCTGCCCTGTGTGGGAACTTGCGGTCAGCCTTTTCCCTTGGTTGAGTGGCTGCTTTGTCCTGGGTACTTATTTTTGTGACAAAACTTAATCTTCCTCACAATCCAATGAAGTAGTTATGATTTTATTGTACCTATTTTATAGATGAGGAAACCAAAATGGGGAGAATGTAAGCATATGCCCAAGGTTAAAGAACTGGTATTTGGAAGAACAAAAGAAGAGCGCTTGGCATGCTTGCGGGGCCAGCCTCCTGACAGCTCCCTCTCCAGCTGACGGGGGTCCCCAGGGCCAGTGTGCTCGGCTCCCCCAGGAGGGCTCGGCGAGTGTGCATGACCATCCTGGTCCACTCACAGCCATCCTCCATGACTGGGTGTTTAAGGCTTGTGACAACAAACTCAGGGATGTATTTCCTTCTGACAATTGCCCAGCGGTAAATCTCAGCACCAACATCAACATCATGGATCCATAGAAAGAACTCCACTCCTCATTTTAAAACATATAGGTCTGTGGACACTAAATAACGTGCTTAAGATTATGCTGGTAAGCTGTGCAGAGCCTGTCCTAGAACCCAGGGCAGTCTGCCTCCTACTCTGGTGACTTTCAGTGACACCAGGTGCTCCTTACTCATGGTTTGATATCTTCTGATGTGGCAAAGAAGTGAGCTTTAAGCAGCATTGCAGGAGCTACAAACAAAAGTAAAAGACTACCTTTCCTATGTTCAGAGTGGTGGGGGCTAGAATGAATGAGTGATTGAATGAAGACTAGCAGACAAACGAATGAATCTGGATTCTAGGCTCCAGGGACTCAGAATCGCTGCTTCTCTGTGGGCCCACCATAGTGTGTAAGCAGGGCCTTTGAGCATCACTGATCAATTTCACACCCTCTGGATAATATACGGACTGATTCTCAACGTGCCCCAACTGGATTCCAACAAAGACTAATAATTTGGAGATCAGGAGGCCTGGGTTCTGGTCCCAGCCCTGCCACAGTCTTCCTGAGTGATGTATCCCTTTATCACTGTAGGCCTGCATGTCTTCAGCAGCAAGGTGGGTAGACTTGGCCAGGTGATTGCTTCCCCACCCTTGTGAGCCACCCACCTCTACCTACAGGGAGGATCCTCAGTATGGGAGACCTCAGGGCACAGGGAGTGTTGCAGGAGGAAACATCAAGGTGGGGAAGGGAATCCAGGACCTTGCGGGAAGTAAGTGTTGGCCAAGTCCTGCATCCACTGGGCTCTCCCGTTTTCACTCTCTCTGATACCATTCCATTTAAGGAGAGGCCACGACCAAAGCAGAAGTTCTGCCATTACCTGTTCTATTCTTTGTTCACAGCCTGGAGCCACTGGAGTTCAATGTCATGTCAGTTGCACCCTAGGCTGGAAGGTCTAGGTGAAAATTGGGAAGTGGCTTTACTCAAAGCCAGATGCAGGGCAATACAATCAAAATAATTGAACACATACATGGGCAACTTTGCTGACAAACAGAATAAGACGCTGTCTCTCCTTCCAAGCAGCTAAAAAACATGTAACAAGAAGCATACAAAATAGGCAGCTAAGGATCTCCCTGGGGTAGTTTAAAGAGCTGGGAGGAGTTTTACAAGAAACAACCAACCCAGCCCATGGAGGGCCCCAGGGTTTGAGGCTTGTTCTGACAGGCTGCGTGACCACAGCCAAGTCACTGTCACACTCTGAGCACTCTTCCCAGGTAACCCCAGTGGAAGGCTGGGCACATTTTCCAAGATTATCGAAAGGCATTTGTGTCAAAGAAATGAAAAAGTAGCTGGATAACTATGAGAAGTTTGCTGATGAGCAGGAAGAGAACACGGGTGGCCACTCCCACCTGATAGTGACCACCTGCTCCTTCCGTCCCTCCCTGTCCATCCTGCACAAAGGCAAGGGCGAGAGCTTCCCCAGGGGACCCGGCTTAGAGCTCAGGGAGATTCAGACAAAATTGATGCAATTGTTCGTAAACCTGTTCTCTGAAGCAGGGTAATTTTCACGAGCCTGAATAAATCCTTCCAGTGACAATGAGTAATTTTTATGGTTTTTCTGCAGTCATCTAACTAATTGCATATCTCACATTTTATACCTTTCCCTCCCCCATCAGTACAAGAATAGTGGTTAGCAATGACCTTGGCCTCTTTTCGCTCAGAACCCGTCTGAAGTGGTGAGAAGGAGGAAATGTATCTGGCTGGGGTCTGTGCAGTACGTTTACCCTCTTACCTCTGTTTCCGGTCTGTGTGGTGAAATCAGCCAGGGGTGGCTGGGAGGTCACGTGTGCTCTGCAGGGATGCGGTCCTATTCGGAGCACGGTTAGCTCTTTCCCCTTCCACCTCCAGTTGCCCTTTTAAAAATTTAATTCAGCAAACTTTTGTCAGTGGGCTAGGTCTAAAGGATCAGAAATGCACAGAGTGGGGAGTAGGAGGGAAAGACAGCACATAAACAAATACGCGCCCGCCAGCGAGACGAAGGCATACCTCAGCTAGACCACGGGCTCCGTGGGGACCCAAAGAAGGAAGTCCTTACCCTGTCAGTGGTCAGGGAGGTGACATTTGAGTTAAATCTTGAAACTTGAGTAGGAATTCTCCAGGGAAGAGTTCCAGGGAAGTGCAACAATATGGGCAAAGGCTTACAGCAGCTCTGCGTGTTTGGAGAACGCAGGTTTACAAACCTGACTCCAGCATGCAGGGGGGCGGTGGTAGCAGAGCAAGGTTCCTGGAGCCCCTGCAGGCCACCCTGGGAGGTTGGAGCTTTGGCCTGAAGGCCATGGGAGAGCCTCAAAGGTTTTTTTAAGTGATGAAGCAATGTGAAGTTTGGAAGATAGCTACTTGGAGTGTGGAGCAGGGCGAACCAGAGGGACGGAGATCAGTGACGGAGCTATTTCATGGACAGAGGCACAACGGATGGGAAAGAGGAACAAACCTCACAGAAATACAAATGAGCAAATCAACAGAGCTTAGTGACTGATTGGTTTGGGTCGGGAGTGCCCGGAGGGATGATGGTACCATTCATCATGATAAAGAATAAGGAGGCTTGGAGAGAGAGATAGTACAGATTAAACACATGGAGTTGGAGATGCTCTCAAGACATCTTGCTTAATAAAAAAAATTTTTTTTTCACTGATAACGCCAAATGCGTGCAAGGATGTGGAGCAACAGAAACACTCGTCCACTGCTGGTGGGAAGGTAAAATGGTGCAAACACTTTGGAAGACAGTTTGGCGGTTTCTTACAAAACTAAACATACTCTTGCTATATGATCAGCATTACAATTCTTGGTATTCACCCAAGTGGGTTGAGAACTTATGTTCATGCAAACAACATGAATATTTACGGCAGCTTTATTTATAATTGCCAAAATGTGGAAGACACCAAGATATCCTTAAATATGTTGATAAGTAAATAAACTGCGGTTCATACAGATAATGGAATATTATTCAGCAATAAAAAGAAATGAACTATCAAGCCATGAAAAAACACAGGAACTTTAAAATGCATATTGCAAAGTGAAAGAATTTACTCTGAAAAGCTACATACTGTATGATTCCAACTATTTGACATTCTGGAAAAGGCAAGACTATGGAGAGAGTAAGAATATCAGTGGTTTCTGGGGGCTGGGGAAGGGAGGGAGGGATGAACAGCCGGATCACAGGGAATTTCAGGGTAGTGAAACTATTCTGTATGATACTGCTATAGATACGTGGCATTATATTTAATACATGTACAACACAAAGACTGAACACTAACGTGAGTTATGGACTTTAGTTAACAATAATAATAATAATATGTCAAACTGCCTTATCAATCGTAACAAATGTGGCACAGTAGTTCAAGATGTTAATTAATAACAGGGGAAACTGAAGAGGTGTGGGAGGTACATGGGAACTCTCCGTACTTTCTGCTCATTTTTTCTATAAACTGAAAAAACTGCTCAAAAAATAAAGTACATGAATTTAAGAAAACACTCAAAAATTTTCTTTGGCTTCCAGACATGGTCCTGACCCTATTAAGTTACATCAGTGTGGAGGACAGAAGAGTCATGCAGAGAGAATCACAGCACGTGACAGTTGGAAGGGACTTTATACCCATTGCTCCTGCTTAAAAATAGACGAATTGAGTCCCAGAGAGAAAGGTGTCACATAACTGATTTTTGAAAATCTGTCCATCCAATATTTATTGTGTTGGGGTTGGCAATAGATGGGTGAGAAGCAGGGATTAACATCGAGGTGCTCACAGTCCAGTGGAGCAAACTATCAGTGATCAGAAAGTACCACAGAGATGCAGTAACTGAGCAGTGGGGTGCACCGGGGGTGCAGGGAGAGGAGATGCAGGGCCAGGCCTGGTCTCTGTCATCAGGGTCCAGGCTGTGAGTGGGCCCCACAGCAGCCTCTTCCCAAGGCCGGCTCCGCGTGGGAGTCCCCTTTCCTCCTCCTCTTCTTGAGCATGAAGAGACAGGTCAGCACTTGCTGGGGGGCTTATTGGTAAACCAAACCGAATCACCTGAGAATTCAGAAGATAAATGAGAGGGACTACCGGACCTCAGTTTTCTACTTGTCAAGCTGACATGGAGGTGGTATTTCCACATGGCAAATAAAAGCATCCCTGCCACGTGTTCACAGCAGGTCATTTGCTACATGGAGCCACACGGCTTTAGGTGGGTTTTCTCAAGGGTTTACACAGCTTTCTTCTTCCCAGAGACAAGAATCTTCCCCCCATGGGCTGCCCCAGCTTTTCCTGCTATAAAAGCTAATGTGCTCACCTGCCACGGGTCCAGCTGCACCTTCCCTGGCCGTATCGAGTTGGCACAATGTCACCGAGGAGGCTGTGTCTTCTATAAGCCCCCACAAACACACTTCCATTTCATCTTGGGAGAGAAAGCAGTTTTACCTACTTTTCTGCTTGGCTTCAAAGCATCTTGAAAATCAGATATTTTATATCAAGTGACAGGCAACTACTAGAAATTTGAAACCTAGTAAAAAGTCCTTCTTTTGATGAAAAATCTCTTCCGTATGTTTAGAAACCAAGTTGCTCTCGCATTAATTGAATACACTGAACACACACAAAGCAGAACAATTTCCTAAGATCTTCCTTTTACGGTCCTCGGTTCAAAAGTTTTGGATTCCAACATGTTTCTGCCGAGGCTGTGAGTGTCAGACATGTTGTGTGCTCCCAGCTCAAGCTGGCCCAGCATTTGGGGCCAGCTGACCAGATTCACCTAACGTCCTTTGACATTTCAAATGCCCTCCGCATGGTACAGAGAACTATAGAATCCCTGGGAGGGTAAGTGATGTGTGGCTAAGATTTAGAAATTAAGATGGAATCACAGGTGTGTGCCCACAGGTGTAGTGGGCAGATACCCGAACAGAAAGTCAGAATAACTGGATCTTGCTTCACTGGTCAATTCTGTGACTCTGAAAGATATAAAATACCTGGTTTCCAAGATTCTTTTAAGTCTTTACCACTTTGCACCTTCTCTGTCCGCCTGCTTGAATAACGGAGAGAAGGTTTTGTGTCCCATCATCTGGAATAAAGGAAATCAAAGGAGTTGAAATATTGGAGGGAAAAAAATTCACAAACATCGCATGTGCTCTTTTGGATACCAGACCAATGCCAATGACACAAAAAGTGCTCAGCGGGGAGGGCACCCTTCTCCTCCGACTCTCTGCACGGCCTGCACTGCAGACAAATGAGTCAGTATCACACTGGTGAAAATTAAGATTTATCTTCATGAAAACTAAATGCTTCTAAAATATACACACATGACAAGTCAAAGAGCAATTCCACAGTGAAGTGTGTGGTGATGATTATGAATACTCTGCCATTTGTTTCCAGCCTTCCCAGATACCCCCATCTCCAGCCATCCCCACCACGGACCCCATCCCCAGCTACACCGAGAACATGAGTCTTTGTACTTGTTCTTCCAAGTGAGTGGCAGGTCCATCCTCACCCACTCCCCCAGCACATTCTTCAAGTCATCTTTCTGGATTCAACTTAAAATCATCTCCTCTGTGGAGCCTTCCTGATTACCATCATGAGTTAGTGCCCCCCTCTCCCTGGGCTTCTAGAATCCTCAATTCTCTATTTATGTGTCCATTACAGCACAAACCTGTCATCATCCCCACTGGATTGTGAGGTCTTTAAAGGCAAGGACAGGATTATCCAGTTCTTTATCGGCAGGGCCTCACATGATGCCTGGCACTTAACAGTTTGCTAAGTATTAGAGTCAGACAGTGATGTGATTGCATCAACTTGTACTGACACTCTGCACTAGCTTGCAAGAAATGATTGTTAGATTTCCAGGAATTTTGTCAGCTGATATTAAAAATTGCATTATGTAAACTTACAGCTAAATAAATTATATTTAAAACAAAAGTTATAGGTACCCAAAACTCATCAGTTCCTGATTGCATTATAACATCTTTCTATTATCTATGCACTTGGCATCTTGTGTGTCTACTGTACCTTGTGGTGGAAATGAAATGCTGTGTGAGAGTGTGGGCTGCACGTTCCTGCCCGAGCGCACATTTAGCAACCTCATCGGCAGCTTGAAATCGGCCATGGTAGGACTATTTATAGCACAGAAATTGGCAAATGCTACAAATCAGGGCTTGATTTATTGTTTTGTTGATTGTCTAGACTTAAAGTGACAAAAAAAGTTACTGCATACTAAATTTAGAATGTCTGCAATCATGGCAATGTGAATGACACGCACGTGCGCATGCAAACACGCACACATGCAAACACCCTGAGCCTAGTTCAGCAAAGAAGCCTCTCCTGTCATTGACAGACAAGGGAAATCGTGACATATGTCTTCATCGTTTCACTTTCATTTTATTCATTAAAATATCAACCAACATTCATGTTAGAATAATACTTGTTTGTCAATTGCAATCATGGGTTGGCTACAGACACAAGAGTTTGGCAAACATGGATGAAAGCATTTCTGTGACAATCAATTGGCCATACAGCACTTCCAGTAGAGAGTACTGCATATGTTATTCTTACTGGTAAAGTGTGTACTACAGATCCTGTGTATCAGCAACATTCATAATAAACTAAGGTATGCATATGAATGCATATATTTCCCTCCCTGGGGAGCTCATTGTTAAAAATCTACCAGCACATGACTGGGTTCAAAGCAGAGAGACAACAGAGAGGACTGGAGCAGTCGAGGACGGCTGCAGTTACACAGGAGGTGACACTGGACCCGGGCCTTGAGGGTCAGAGAAGGAGACGCAGTGGAGGAAGCTGCACGATGTTCCTGTCGGAAAGAGCAGCACAGAAGCAGGAAGAGCTCGGCCAGTGCAAGAAGCAGTGAGAAAGAGTCTGGGCTGCTGGAACAGAGGTGGCTGTGGGGGCAGTGGGAGACCTAGCCGGACAGGCGGGGAGAGGCTGAGCTCCGGAATTCGGTGCAAGTGAGGCGGAGAAGTGGGATTTGATTTAGCAGGCGATAGGGAGCCCCCTCTGATTCTTGAGAAGGGGAGTGATGAGAAGTGAGCAGTGATTTAGGAGGACTAATAGGGCTGTGGCGTCCAGGATAGATTGGAAGAGGGAGAGAGCAGCTCCAGTCCCTGCGGAAAGCAAACCGAGATTCGGAAGCGATTGAGAACCGCGGGGATGAGGTAATGCGGCCCTCTCCTCTGTCCCCTACCCACCTCCTGTCTCTTCCCTCCACCAAGCTCAGCCACGTCCCCTCCCCCACACCTCCCCTCCAGCCGCCCTTTTCTCTGGGGTCTATGATTAATTCTCTCTTAAAAGTATCTGGTGATAGATCCAAGGGGCATTTCATAAATTCTGTCTCATTATGGGAAGCCTAGCTTAAAAATTTCCTTTTGTCTAAATCAATTATGAAATAATAAAATCTGACTTGAACCCAGGCCTGCATCTATTTTTTACTCTGAGAAAGGGATTGAACAATGATCAGAAAAATCTAAGTATAAGGGAATTTGACTCCGTAGTTACAGGAGCTGGAGAGGTAAGTAGCTAAATCAGCATTATCAAGTGTTCTGCAAAATTGATTGCATAAATTCTTTCCCCAATCATTCTCAGTATTTGTGCATCCTGCCCTCACATACATGCATATGCTCCTACGTACACACAGGCCCTCCGTCCGTAGCACCCTGTTGCTTGGCTACCTCCAGCGTTGCCGTTCGTGCCAGCCTGGGTTACTGAGAAGGAGGAAGGCTCAAAAAGTGGTTATCAGACACAAGGATCAGATGGCTGCTGCCGTTTACAATCTTGCCAAAGATTCTTGTTACTTTTAGGACTACCGCATGGCACCCAAACCATGGTCTGCTTCAGGAATTACATTTGCTTAGCATGTTTAAATGGTCCAACCCCATCCATCACACCATCTCAGGTGAGAACGACGTCTGGCTTGTAATTACAGGGCCCCAGCACAGGCCATATTTGACCAAGCATTGATTTAATGGTCTTCGGGCCATGAGGTTGGGGTGGTGCAGGTGTTAGCAAGGCAAACATAGTTGCTTTGACTCGATTGTCTCCTGTCTCAACGTTAGCCCACCCCTGTGGGCTCTGGGACGTGGCCAGGCAGGTACAGAAAAGATGGTCTCACTGCTGAAAAAGAAAATAAATATGCAAAGTGAGTAATGGCTTCATGATTGTTCCTTCAGAAATGTGATCTATTACAAAAACAAAGTATGCCTGGGTTTTTTTGTTCCTCACCACATTTTCTCGTCTTTCTAGAAGCTGCCACAATAAGCCCTTAAACACTTTCTTACACAGACAGACACACACACACAGTGTTTCTATCCTGCCTTCAAAATACCAGCCCTACGAACAAGTCGGCCCAAATTCCTCAGACATTTCTAATGCTGCTTTCCTCCTAGTTCTGTTGGCTCCATAATTTTTCTCCCTACCAAGGACAAAAATAAGAAGTCATAAATGCCAGAAATTTCTAAAGGCTAAGTCACCTCCCTCTCATTGGTGAGAGGGAGCTCTGGGCCGGGCTCTGGCAGGCATGTGACAGTCACATGGTGGGTCTCAGGCATGCTGGTGTTCACACCTGGCCAGTGAAAATCTGTCCCTCCATGGCAATCAGTGAGCCTCCTTCTTTGCATGGAGTTACACACTTGCGAGATCCAAAGAGCATACGGTGTGTTTCCTGCTTTCAGAGGGAAAGAAACTAATCCGTGCAAAACTATCTGAGAATACTTCAGTGCTACCTTGGGTGGCACGGACCAGAGGAGACAGACAGTACAGTATCGTTGGCAAGTGTTAGATTCGGAGTCAGAAGTAGGGGTTTTTGCCATCCTCTCCCCTGTCCCCCCGTGGCACACAGACCCACAGACCCACAGAGACTTTCTCAGCCATTTTAATGTCTATCCAGTTCCCTCCTGGGCCCATACTAGGATTTCCTGACTTGGGTGTTCAGTGAGATTCAACATCAATGTGGGGACAAAGAGCCTGGACTTGCATTTCCCAAGTGGAGGACACATGCTACTCTGGGCTCACGTATTCACAGCCCCACCTATGAGGGTCGTGCCTTTACTCCGACCAGCGGGAACAAGCTGAGTACGCAGGACGCTGCCCCCACCGGGCCCCAGACTGAAGCAGGGCATTTTGACTGGGCTGTCATAGTTTGGTTTGAGTCGTTGGTTGGTTTTAATCTGCTCTCAAAGTCTTTGCCTCTTTTCACTTGTGATGCAAACACCCATCTCTCTGCAGTTCTTTAATCTTAAAGATTCTCTTTAATGAATTTGCAGAGAACAAAGACTCCATGAAGTTAGAAAGTCAATTTATTTCTTCTCCCTCAAGACTTATTCTATTTTTTCTTTTTTTTAAAAAAAAAGAGCCTACACTTTCTTTTAGGTATCTTTTACAGTCTGTTATTGGTCAGTGTTGAGAAGTTGTCCTTTGTTGATCATTTATATTTTGCTTACTATAGATTAAACTCATTTTCTCTTAATATATTTTTTAAAAAAGACTTGTTCATTCATTCACATTCATTCAATAAATATGCACTGAATGCCGAGTCCGTGCCAGCCAGCGTCGTCCCACACTTCTCTCCAGGCACCATATCATACGCAACCCAACAAAACATACAAGTCCCTTCTGATGTCCCGGTACCAGAGACAAAATGAAGAGGAGATGACAGGCCTTGCCCTCCCCGTGGTAGGCACCATGATTGCAACTTAAAGGGAGTGACGGCACGGCTCCTTCACTGTGTGTGAGTGCGTGAGTGTGTGAGTGAGTGTGCGAGTGTGAGTGTGTGTGTGACAGTGTATGTGTGCATGCGCTCACACGCACCACACGGGCTCTGCCTGCTAACCGGTAAATGGCCACAGCTGTAAGACAGTAACGTTAACAGATGCCAGTCACCAGGTTCCTGCTTCTTGCCAAGGAATATGCCAGGCACGCTACAAACATCGTTTAACCCTAACAACAAAACCATGAGGTAGGTGCTGTCACTATCCACTACTGACAGACGAGGAAGTCAACGCTTAGGGAGGCCCCAGAGACAGACGTGTGTCCACGCAGAGGTGCGGTGCCCTCCGGCCTCGGTGCTCTTACCCTGTATTTTCTGCATGACTGCGGCAGGCCTGACACCATGGCGGCCTCAGGATATTTCAGGGTGTGATTATTTACATCTAGTATTTAATGAGGTCACACACTTCTCATGGAAGCCTCTGACCCTCACACCACGCAGAGGTCATTGACTGTCCGGAGTGGCCCCTTTGTTCCCGCCATCCGACAAACACGCGTTGGTCGGGAGAACCCAGGGACAGCCTGCCGGTGAACCAGGACTACTGCATGTGCAGGCCTCGCCATGGCCAGGACTGATTTAAGTATTGGGGACAGCTCGTGCTCGGGAAGTCTTCCTGCCTGCCCCAAAATGTGTGGACAGCGTTGTGGGTAGAAAAATCAGTGTGTTTCGTTGTTGTTGTTGTTGTTTGTTTTACCTCGAGGAGGTATCCTAGCTACACCAAGAATGCTAAGATACGGTTCCTCTGCCTTAGGTTACAGTTCTACCCATGGCCATATGTGACCTTCATAAAAGGAAATATAGAAAAAAGTAAAAGAAAATATGGTGAACCAAGAGAATTCCCTGATAGAGACATCTAGTCCCAAGACAGACCGTTAGAGAGGACGAGCAAGTCACAGGGCCAGGCTGCTGTGAGGGCAGAGATGGCATCTGACCCCCAAATAGCTGCCGGCTCCATGTGCTGAGGGGGATTTCATGAACCCATGGCCCAGAGAGGGCCACCCTGATTTCCATGCTGCTTCCCTGAGGGCTGCCCACTCTGCACTGCTGGGCACTGCCCTACCCCACCGCAGTCACCCCTGTGACACACATCGGGGTGACAGACCACACACAGCGTCTCCGATCTACTCTACACCACAGTCCCGCGGAGCCAGTGTGACTGTCCTCGCCGTCAGAGAATAAATTGAGCCTCGGAGGGATGCGGGGTCCCTGGCTGCTCTGACAGGCTGCACAGCCTTTGTCCTTTTGGTGGCCCACGCTGCCTCCGGTGAGGTCCGCCTTACCTAGACCTGGGAAAATAAGCACACAAACACTCAAATTCAGCAAAAATGCTCTACCGCTGTCAGACAGGGAAAGAGACAACCTCACACTAAAAACTTCAGAAGGTAGAACTGACAGAGAGAGACGGAATTCTTGGCATTCCCTCACTTTTCAAACAGAGCTAGTGAGTTGACAAAATAAGAAAAATCTTATTAGAACTTTTGAACTTAGGAGAGGCAGATGAGCTGGGTGTCTTTATCTCTCCCCACCTCTGGCTGGCTGGCAGCAGACAGGGCTACCGAGGAGAGAAGGGTGGAACAGGGAATAAACAACACAAGCTGATTTTCTCTGTTAGGAAGTTAAGCTCCTGGAATCTACTCTGAATCTGGGGGGATTTCCCCAGGACAGAATAACACCTACCCCAGTAGGGGAGAGAATTCTGACATACGGCACGAAACGAAGTGGGCAAAGCCCTCGACAACTCTTGCTCGTGCTTGAGGTGAGTGGTTTGCCTAGACCTTCTAATTGTTCTGACCAAGTCAAAACTACCTGCTGGTGTCAGAACAGTTAGCAGGGCTAGACAAATCACTCACCTCAAGCATGAGCAAGATGAAAAAAAATGGTGATCACGTGCAATTTACAAACACCACCACCAAAAGAATGCAAAATTCAGGAGAAAATCTCAGCATGGAAGAAATGTAATCCAAGGAACAGAATCAAAGTGCTTGTGCTTCACACTATAGAAAAATTTGGTAAGACCTAGAACTAAATTTTTAAAAATAGCTCAAAGACTGGATGATAAAACAATAAAACGAGATGTTTGCCAATTTAGGGGAAAGTTTTGAGGGAGAAAGAAATAATAGTATCATCAAACAAAAGACAAATAAATAAATAAATAAGAAACAGTGAGGAAAAGAGCAATTTTAGCCAAAAATCAAAGTACTAACATATAGAAAAGCTCAGGAGAATCCTAGCAAATACAGAAGAAAATATAAGGTTAGAAAATCTATTGGAATATAACAGGCAAGGAAGAGAGGAAAGGCAACTTAACATATGACTCATTTATATAATTGATTTTCCTGAAGTAGAGAATTCGACAAAGCGGCTAGAAAAAGATGACATATATAATATAAGAAATTTTCCCCCAAATGAAAGAATTGAACACCTGATTGGTTTGAAACTTTCGTGGAACCTGGCGCAGTGCGTTAAGCATGGAAACAGCCATGAACGCTAGGTGCAGTTCATGAGAAGAGGCCGTGGTGTCAGGACACAGGTGCAGCCCAAGCTCTGCCCCAGCATCCCCGAACCCACATGCCGTCTCCACCTGAGGCTTTGTGTAGGTGGTGCTTGCTGGGGGGGTCGGGGAGGGGGGAGACGAAACACAGCTTAGACCTGGCGATGGGTCAGAGTCAGAGGAGAAAGGAAAACACCAGCTCTGACTCCCAAGACCCTCCCAGATAATGGGATTGTATCACTTCTTTCAGTAGCCAGTGACAGTAAAACCCACCCCAGATTGGCTTAAGTAAAAGCACAAATTTACTGGCTCGTGGAACTAAATCCCAGGGGAGGTTTGGCTTCAGGGCCAGTTGGCTCCAGGGGCTCCAGCAACGTCTGTGCCCACCAGCTCTGCCTTCGTCTGCATAGACTCCATCCCCAGGCGTGTTCCCCCCGTGACGGAAATAAGAAGTTTGCCCGCCGGTAGTGCAGGCTTCACCATCTTCACCACTGTAAATCCAGCAGCAGGATGAGGTCTTCACTCCCAGTAGGTATGTCAAGAGTTCTGGAATCGAGCCTTTTGGGATACGATTGGATCACGTGCCCATGGCTAGAAGGGGTTAATGCTCAGACTAGCCAGGCCTGAATCACAGTCTCGAGGCTGATAGGGTCAGCTCTGCTGTGGGATATATTGCAAGAGTGGGGAGTGGTGTTACCTAAAGAATATTGAGGCATTAAAAGAAGAAGAGGAAATCGATGTTGCAAAATAATACAGGTCTGCTACATTGAAGAATAGGACACACACATATACACACACTCCTGGTTACACACTTTCTCATACACATAAAATTACAACATATAAAGAACTGCACGTTAATATAATACCAACCGATGACCCAAGCCTTAAGAGAATGGGTAAGAAAGGAAGCATCATTTAAGTGGAAAAGATTCTAACACCTGCAGTTTCCATATGCCCACTGCCACCACTGCCATCATCACTGTTAGTAGAACAAGTCAAATCTCCTTTGCCAGAAGCATGTTGCAACGGGCACCATGCTGATAGAATGAACTAGAGGCAGTTTTCTCCCTATAAAATAAGCGGAGTGTGGGCGAGCAGATATAAACAAGTAGAGAGGAGACATAATGGCATGGTGCTAACGTGAGAGTGGACACTCACAGACTCGCAGAACATTGACCTATTCCCTCTACGGGTGTCCATGTTGCACCGACTAAGCTCTAGGCAGCACCACATGCCCTGGAGATACAGCCCCGCCCTTAGGGAGCTAAAGGGCAATTTTTCCAAAACCACATCTAACAGAGGAGGAAACTGGAGCCCAGAAAGGAAACGTAACATAAGCAAACTCACAGCAGAATGAGGGACATCTAACTCTGGGGTTGTGAAATGAACATGAACTTAGGGGTCGACAGACCTGGCTTTCAGACCTGGCTCTGTCAACACCAGGCTGGAAGAAGCCCACCCACCTCCACCGTCTCTCGATCACATGTTTTACGGTTGCCTCAACGGAGTGAACCTGGTGAGTGGCGCTGCCTCTGCTGACATCTGCTCCGTGAGCTCGGGAGTATTTCACGGAGATGTTTCCCCTGACAGGCTTACGGCTGGTCTTGGCTCAGTGCCTTGAGAATACACATCAAGTGATAGAACAAGAATGTCACCCTGCGAATGATCAATAAACCACACTGGCATTCCCACCCCCACCCCGCCACCACTCCACCCACACAATTTCCCTCCCGTTCAGCCCACTCCCTCCCCACATCCCAAGACATCTAGATCATCTCATTAGAAATGACATCCAGCAGGATTCATTGCTCGGATCAGAAGAGTGGCCAGGGCTTGTCTGCTGCTTGCAGACACTTTTTTCTTTTGTGTGAAAAGCGTTGAGTTAGGAAACCAGCAAGAGCCATGTCTAAAGGGACACCTTAGAGCATGTTTGAGTCCCGGCTACAGGACCCACCAAGGGGCCATCAGAGCATCATGACAGCTCCTAGACCAACAAGATCTCAGTTCTTGCCTGACAAAGCATAAAGCAGACTGGAAACAGGCCTGCCCTGTGGATCCCATCCCGCGATTCATCCTGGGCTTTCCTCGCCTTGGGGGGGAGTGGATTTTCCTAACGAAATTACACGTGGGCCCACGTTTCTAGAGCATGAGGCAAAGTGGGTGCCACTGTGCCAAGTCCTAACCATGGCCCTAGACTGGTGCTAGAAAGGAACTAAAAGGCCCGGTGAAGACCTCAAGGAGTGTATCAGAGCACTTTCCTGGCACCTCTGTAAAAGTCACATTCCCTTATTCCTACCCACCTGCCCATTCTCCTTGTCCAGGATGCAGGTGCTGATGTTTTGTACCTAGGTCATTTCCAAGGGATGGAGAGAAATATGGTTCCCAAAGAAGCAGGAAAAGATATAAACAGGGTAAAGCACACTCATGCCTAGGAAGGAAAAAAACACAACAATGTCCTGGGGGAGCCAGTGAAAGTCAAGTTGGGGCCAGATATTGAAGGTGATGAAGCCAAGAGATGCCAAGATCATAAAACCACCAACACAGTTCTGAGTGAAGACTGTTCTTCTACCACATTCTCTCCCAACCAAGAAAATGGGTATATGTCCTCCATGACTCACCCTAAAAAAATAGCTGACATAAAGGCAGAGTGGTATGAAAAAGACTCTGAATTGAGAGTCAAGAGGGGAGGGCTCAACTAGCAGCTGCCTCAGCCTCCTTACTTCCCCTGGGACACTGGACAACTGACTTTACTTCTCAGTGAGTTGATCTGTAAGTTGGGGATAATAACACAACTTCTTCTGACTACTGTACAAAGCAAATAAAATGATAGATTTGAGAGAATGCTTTGTTAATTACAAAAACTGCCGAAATTTCAGTCCTTGTTATTTCCTGTCCATTTCCCATCTCTTTGCATCCTGTTGATATAACTATGTAGCTATGGTCTGTCTTTCATTTAGATTGTAAGCCTTTTGCGGGAGGGACTTGTGTTTACTTTTGTATAATTGATACTCAATTTTTGAATGAACAAGTGGAGGAGTAACGGGCTGTCACAGAGTCCCGTCATCCACCTGCTGTGCCCCAGGACCTGGGAGCATTGGCCCATGTGTCTGTGTCAGCTCAGCCCTAAGGCACAGTTGGACAGGGCCATGCCAGGATGCAGTCCAGCAGAATGTCTTAGCCCTGACTGCCCACCTGCTCTGTGACTGAAGCCACCACTAAACTTAGCCACGGTGACTCATGGACACAGAGCTGCCTGGGGCCTCACGGGTCATCCCAAGAACCCACCTGGCTGCAGCCGACATCTCCCTCCCTTGTTCCCTTTTTCCCCATCATCCTGGACCAAGGCTGCCAGACAGTCCCTGGGATGCAGGGCGGGAAGGCAGAGCTCACAGGGAGCAGCCTGTGTGGAGACTCTTCTCCCAGTTCGTGCTGCTCACAGCACACGTTCTCATAAAAGTCATCGAGCAAGTGCTCAGTGGCTCCCGTGGGGAATCGCTTCTCATGGGAACCGAGGTGATGACTCAGTCGCCGTGAGACGAGGGGGAGGGGGAGCATCTGGGGCATGACAGAAATGCTTAATAAGGCCGTGATTCGTTGCTCAGTGTTTCAGGTCTGCATTCACCTCCTCTCCCCGGTGCTCCGCGGCATCTGCACAGTAACACGACGACCTCTCTGACACAGAGAGGCTGACTCCTGCAGTCAGCATCCAGGGGTTGACCACATTTTTTTCTGGTTTGAGTTATTGCTAAGTGAATTGGAGCTTCAGCACTTCACACACAGAGGGGTGGCCCCGTGGTCTGTCCTGGGTGCGAGCAACGAGGGATGCATCAGCAGCAGGGAGTTTAAAAACAATAACAACATGGGTTAAAAGTTGGCCTGCATTTTAGTATCACTATGAGCTAAAAATCGTGAAAATGTCAGTGATAAAATAATCCTTCCCTTTGGGTTGGATGGCTCCCTCAGCTTCTCACCCCACCTTGATACGTCACCGAACCATACTTTCCATTAATTTATTCTTTAACGAATACATTCAGCTCATCAGTTATTAATACAACAAAAGTTCTGGGAGCATTTACTGTGAGAAAGAATCGTGCTTCATGCTGGAGAAACAGGAATGGCCAGTTCTCTCAGGCCGTCCATGGCGGCTTGACCTCACTTCTCTAGGCTGCAGCCCCTCCCTCTTACTGCTTTGGCCTGAACTCCCCAATTAGACCCGACTCTGGGCTGTTACAACTCATGCATCTCAAGGGTGGGGGAGAGCATGAAAGAATTAATGTACAGAAGGGGAAAACTATACCATGGAGTTCTACTCAGCCACAAAAAACAATGGTGATCTAGCACCTCTCGTATTATCCTGGATAGAGCTGGAGCCCATTCAACTAAGTGAAGTATCCCAAGAATGGAAAAATAAGCACCACATGTACTCACCATCAAATTGGTTTTTTTTTTCTAATAGTATTTTATTTTATTTTTTTTTTATTTCAGCTTATTATGGGGGTACAAAAGTTCAGGTTATATATATTGCCCATGCCGCCCCATCCCCTCGAGTCTGAGCTTCAAGCGTGTCCATTCCCTAGACAGTGCACATCGCACTCATCATGTCTACATCAAATTGGTCTTAACGGATCAACACCTAAGTGCACATATAGGAATAACATTCATCGGTGTCAGGCAGAAGGTGGGGGGAGGAGGGGATGGGAATATACATACATAATGAGTGCGATGCGCACCATCTGGGGGATGGACACGCTTGAAGCTCTGACTGCAGTGGGGCAAGGGCAATATACGTAACCTAAACATTTGTACCCCCATAATATACTGAAATAAAAAAGAAAAAAAAAGAAGAGGAAAACCAAACTTTGGTATCCATGGCAACAGCATCTTGAGCATATCAGCCACACTCCTTCCAGGGGGACCCCTACCAGGTGCTGCCTTTCCACACATGGCATAACCCGCTTCCCTGCCCTCTCTTCCTGGGACCTGGACCCGAACCCCCTCCTCTATGGCATGGCCAGCAAAAACAAAAACGGTTGGCAATATAGTAATTTCTGCCTCTCTGGAAAACCTATGCTATACAATTCCATCACTCACGGTCATCATCTTTCCAGTCCAGAATACTATTAGAACTTTATCTTCTTTTTCATAACCAAAGATGTTATTAAAGAGTTTTTCTCAATAGAATTACAGTCTGCCTGGGCCTTCCCCAGACCTCTGCTGTAGGAATCTTGCTATGGCCAGAGAGTAAAAATTCTTAAAATTTATTTGTTCCATGAACCCTGATAGCAGTCTGGTGAAGTCTATGGACTCAGAAAAGTCTTTTTTAAGTGCATAAAATAAAATAAATGAGATTAAAAGGGATAGCAGTTTTATTTAGATGCAGTTGTCAAAATAATAAAAAATCAATTTGTGATACAATAATAATTGTGCTTTTTTTAACACATTAAATAACATACTCTACAGGCAGGTCTCATAATTACTGCAATTTTGAAGTAGGGAAGAGTGTAAAGTATATTTCCAGATACCTGCAAAATCTGTAATATACATAAAAATATCTTATTGATTACAACATCACAGTTAACTGCTAATTCTACCTTGGTTTTTTGCCTATTTCATACTTGAAGGAAATGTTAAATTTCAATTAGAGTTTAGTGAAAACAAAGATGTCATTTTTACTAACCCAAGTTCACAGATCCCCTGAATCATGTCAGAAAAGGTTATAAACTTCTGCCCTAGAGCAGTGGGTACTAATATGAGCAGCTTTTAGGATGCCATTTTTTAGCGGAAACTCCTCCAAGAGTAAGCACAAAGATAGAGGTAAACAATGCTGCCAGGTGCACTGGTCAGCCTCTATTTGCTCCCCAGATCCACTCTCTGCCCTTCTCTTCCCTGTAGCTCCGTGACTCTCTTGCCACCCAGCTTCCTATTGAGCTTGGGCAATGGAGGCCTAAGAGAAGAGAGATTGGAGCATTCCTTGCCCACTAGCCGAGTCTCTGCAGGGTTAGGTGGGCTCACTGGGCTCTGGTAGCACCATCTACCGGAATCAACCCACAGATTTGGAGGTGGAGATCCATCTGTGACACCTAGTAACTCTGTGGACTAGATGGATGGCTCCAACTCTAAGTCTCAAGTTCCTCATCTAGAAAATGGCTATAACAAACTCTGCCCCCCCTATTTGCAGGGCTGTTGTGAGGATCAGTTTAGACAGTATAAGTTCCGCACAAATACACACGTTGTTGTAAAGAAGTTCAGCAAATGCAAAGGCAGGGGACAGTGCTAGCCCTTGTGCTGCAGAGGGGCCAAGAGAGGCTCAAAGAGCGGGGAACGCCACAGCATAAATAGACCAGCCTTCCCACAGCCCGCCCTGTCTCGTGGAGCTGCAGATGCAGTGGACAAACTGAGTGCAGTAACAAGCTACAGGCCGTGCTCTGTGCTGCCGCTGGCAGCTGCTCCTGCAGAACACGCCTGCCTGGCTATCGGAGAGCCAGTGGGGAGACAGCTGACCCCACCACCTCTGAGAACTCATCCTGTAGCCTTCTGGAAGGAGAAGTAATGCTGAACTCCTAGAGGAACCAAGGAAAGGCTATACCATCTAGTCAGCCTTACCATTGACTTGGGGCTCTGAGTAGTGGAAAGGGGACAAGAGTGATGGGGACAGAAGGACAATGTCTCTTGCTCAGGTTCAGGGATCAGGGGCCCAGCCACCAAGCAGAAAGGAGCTCAGCCTATTGAAATAACTGCTTAGGTAAATATCTGGGTTCACTACATCCTCACTGCCATCCATTCTCCAGTCCAGATTAACCTCCCCTAACAACCCTCCCAGCACGCCACTGAGCTGCCCGGCGTGCCTCCTTCTGATGCCCTGTCACAAGAGACGTCTAGCTCAATTTCATCTCTTTTACAGAAGGAGAAGCTGAGGTCTGGAGGAGGGACAAGATGTGTCCAAGGTAGTGTGGTCCTTCAATGATTTCTGCCTTACCCACCCAACATAAGCAATATATTCCAGGCAGGCCACCTCTTGGCTAGCTCATTTGCAACACAGTGTTGTCATCCTGTAGGTCTTCTATTTTCATCCCCTTACAAAGTGGTGAGCTGAGTTCAAGTGCATCTCCCTGAGCGGACATTTTTACAGCAGGAATAGAAGAAGCAGCAGCAATCGCCATCACTGGAAATGGTCTGTCCAGCCCCTTGGTGTCATGGAAGCTCCTCACCATGTTTTGTGGATGGGTGATGTTAGGGAGGAATTCAAAATGACCTTAGGGAAGAAAATGTCGAAAGAAAGGAAAAAAATGCAGCTGACCAAAGACCACAGGAAATCATTTGGTAACAGCCAACAACAGGAGTAGGGACAAATATTTCCTTTCTGAGTCAAAGAAAACTTTTTATGGGGTATCCGGGTTTCATAACAATGGTGTGTTTCAGCATGATGGGGTTGGGGTCTTTTATTTTCTTAATGTTCTCCAGATGTTAGACACACACACACACACACACACACACACACACACACACACACACTTGCTTCGCTAACCAAAGCAATAGTTACAGTTCAGGGTTGAGCCTTGGATACTAATGCGGGTCTGCAAATCCACAGTAAGCATGAAACAGCAGGAGGTTCTGAATGTTCCAGGTGTTGCTGTCTGCGAGTTCATTGGCTGCCTGTCTGTCATTCAAAGTTTACAGAGCCCGTTGCTTGCAATAGAAGAGGAGAAGAGTTTCTGTCATACAGGGAAGAACTTGCCCCTACGCTTGAGAAACTGCAAATCTAGAACAGAAGCTACCTGGAAGAGTGAAATGCAGGATCTTATCTCCCCCAGAAAGAATTGACCTTTGCACCCCACGGTGGCTCACACCCATCAGTCTGGATGGTACATATTTCTCTCGGCTGCCCTTGTTAGAGTGGTATACTCCTCCCAAGGGGACGCGGGTCCCACGTGTCTTTATCCCTCACGCTTAGTGCCATGCCCGATGTCACAGGTATTTATTTCACACACGCTGCTTGAATGAATAAGAATAAACCTCTATAACTCCCTGGCTGATTATCTGGTCGGAAGATTGTCTGGAATTATTTTCTTTCAGACCTCAATTTTCTAACAGTCTTTGGGATCATCATTTGTCTCCTTGTAGCGGAAATATGAACCAAGGAAAACTACACTCAGTCTGCTTCTCTCTTACTGAGAGTTGTAAGGGGAAAGAAGTGCCCACGGGTGTCTCACCCTACAGTGAGGAGATTGTAGGTGAGCTTAGGTTTACAATTTGCCTCCTATCTTCCTCTGTTAGTAACAGACAGTTGTGTATTTTCTATTTGAACATCACTTGTGACCAGATATCCACACAGGTTGGGAACTCATTTAGGTCAAAAATCTCTTCAACCAAAAATTCAGATAAACAGAATGACCACATAACCAGATTTTCTTAGTCCTGTAAAATAAGAAGCAACATGCAGAAGAAAACCATTTGGTAATAATTAAGATCTTTCTAAATCATGAAAGAAATTGTTAACCATTTTAATGTAATTTTAATATTAGACATTTTTATTTGCCCCTTTGGTTCCTTAACTAAACCATCTGTTAAATGATATCATATAAACGGAGGAATTCTTCTTTCCTAACACTGCGCCTCACACATCATATTAATTATTGTTCAGCAAATGATTATTGAAACAAACTGGGATAAATGGCAGCATTTAAACCTATTGATCGTGGTTCTCGTTTCAGCAAGCCCCTGGAGGGCCTGTGAGGGTCCTGACTGCCAGCTCTCATCCCCGGGCTCCTCATGCAGTAGGCCCAAGTTGGGGCCCAAGATTTTGCATTTCTAACAAGTTCCCAGGTAAAGTTGAAGCTGCTGGTTTGGGGACCACACTTTGAAAGCACTGCTATTGCTTCTTCTCTCCTGTAGGAAACGCTTTTCACCTTTGACTTCTTGGTAGAGACTCTGGCTGATTACCTATCTAATATTAATTTCCCTTTTTTATTACTAACAGACTCTGATTTTATTCTGGGCAGCAATGTAAATACTACATTTCCCAGCCTCATTGCTGCAAAATGCAACCAATAATCCAGATGCAGAAGTTGTTTGATAGGACTTATAAGAGAGTCCCTTAAATGCAATGCAAAAAAAGTGACACAAGTACTTTTGCTCTTTCTCCCTTTTTTCTATTTATTATAGTGTGGACGTGATGGTTGGGGCCCCAGCAGCCACCTTGGGTAATGAGGCTAACTGTTGAAAGGAATCCATGTACACAAGGTCATGGAACAGAAGCATAGAACGAGCCTGGATCCTTCATGACAGCACAGAGCAGGCTTGCCAGCCCATGGACTGGTCACCTCCTATGTCTCCTATGTGACAGGAAAACAAATGCCTAAAATTTTCAGCCACTGTTATTTTGTGTTTCCATTTTATACAGAAAACCTAATCATATCTGATTTAGCTTCCAGTACATTATAGTGTTATTTTTGTCCTCCAGCTTCTCAAATTACTCCTCTTGGTTTATCCTCCCCATCCTCCTCCTCTTCCTTTTCATCCTCCTTCTCCTCCTCCCTTCCTCCTCCCCTCCTTCTTCTCCTTTTGTTCCTCTTCTTTTTAGCTTTTATTCTTTTTTTCCACCTTTTAAATCACAGCTTCTCCAAGGATCTAACTCACTGATCTTCTTTTTTCTCTATTCCGTTCTTCTCCTCTTCTTTCTCCAAACTTGTTCTCAACAATCCCAGCAGCTTCAAAGCTCCAGCCATAGCCTCTACTCTGAGGGCTCCCAATTCCAAAACTGAACTTCTGATCTTCCCTACAAAATCAGCTGTTTTTCTTCCCCCCACCCCTCTTAATAGTTCACCTTAATTTCTGCTTCACAACCTAGAAACCTCCCAGTAAACTTGAACTTTACTTTCTCCTTTGGCTTGATAAATGATCAATTATAAACCCCACCAATTTAATATCTGCAGTTGATCACACAGCCAAACTCTCCTCTCTGTCCCAACTCTTATTCCTGTAGTGCAGGTCTTTATCATCCTTCTTCTGGGCCACTGCAATAGCCTTGTCACTGTTCTTTCCATCTCAGTTCCATCACTTTATGTGTGTCTGACTGTGAGTGTGGGTGAAGGACCACTCTGATCATATTCCACCCTTGTACAGCCATGGTAATCCACCAGACACGGCCACTGTCTGATACTGACATACGTTTCCAAATGTAGGTTCCATTGCTCCCCGTCATATACTTTTTCTAAACTCCATCCTATCTATGTGATTTACTACTTTAGTATTTAGCCTATAATTCCCTGTTACTAAATTATTCAATGCAGGCTCATTGGCCAGTAATCCCTACTATCTCCCACTCCCTCATGCCTGAATGCTACTTATTCTTTAGGCCCAACAAAAATGCCATTTCCAGACTCCACAAAGCCCTCCATGAGCTCTTGAGCTGAAAGTTGTCTGTCCATCCTTTCAAATCTTACCTCCTCATGTCTGTATAGTTTACAGAACTAGCTTTCCCCTTCCTATTATGGTAATCAGGACACATACTTTACCTTGGGAATTAGACCTGTCTCATTCATCTTGTGTGTCCTTCAGAGTGCCAGCCAAGAGGTGCTCAGTAAATATATGTCGAGTGCATAAGCAATATCTTTAGCTTTTGAGAGCATGAATAAAAATATATATGTGTTAAATATTTGAACATCACCTATAATCTATCCTCTCCTCACCTCCATATCCACCTTCCCGCCTCCACTACTTTGGACAAAATTGGCAAAGAAAAGTGAAGAAAAGAAGATGTCAGTGAAACTAAGGCTTCTGTCAATGTGTCCTCTTCTTGAAAAGTAAGTGAAACAGTAAGGAAGAGGTTAAGTTTAAATTGAGCTTTGATGGATAAGAAGGAGAGGACTGTGAACATTTTTTCCTGCAGGAAAGATATTTTTGCTCCTTCAAAAATATTAAGGATCTCTCTGAAAGGGGTCAAGGGTACCTTGTTCCACTGGTATCAGACAATGGGGACTTTCTATTCGCAGCACATTTCAACTTGTTCCATTGCAGCTGAACTGTCCTTCAGCGAAGCAATGTGCCCTGCTAAAATGATCAATGCTTTGGAAGATTCTCATGAAGCTTTTTTGAGAGCAAAGCGTCTCTCGGTTTCACTGTACCTCTGAGGGGAGAAGTTAAGTGAAATGAATTCCATGCTGGGATTCATCAACATCACGTGCTGCACAGAGTGGGACATCGGGTCCTGCCCCTTGGCCGTGTGGATGGATGGCTGTGCATCCCCTGCCTGACACCTCCAGCCCCAGAGACCACATAGGTGGGGCCCGACTGTCCTCACAGAGGCACAGAGACAGTCAGACGTGGGGGAGGTGCACCCTGCATGGTGTCAGGATTCTTGGACATTTACTGAGCCAACAACATACTATTTTATCAAGATGCGATTAATACACGCCTTTTGTTCCCTTACCTTTGTTTTCTTACCTGAATATAACCTGCATAAAGGATCCTTGTTTTCTGTCCCACAGAGGGTGATGCAAATTAAGGGAATTTTACTTACCTTTTGCCAGCTGGGTCACAGTCGGAGAGCAAATACTCCTACCACCCACTAATCCACGAAGAGGTGTGGCTCGTACCCATCGGAGGACAGAAGCACCAGGGCTGGGGGTTGTGTTGGAGTATTCCCTCTTTATCCTCCAAAAACATCCTCTTGCCTTCTTCCAGTTGAGTGTGCTCTGGATCCAGCTCCCTACTGAAAGGGCCAGGGCAAGGGCCTCGGGGACGGGTGGGAACCAGAGATCAGGCACCAGCCCCCTGGCCTCACCGCGGGGTCCTCTCTCAGCACCTCATGGAGAGGTGAGGCCTCCCTGCCCGTCTCCTCTTCCTGCAGCTCTGCTCCTTTAAGGCCCCTCCCTCCCCCTGCCCAGGCTGTGCCATCCTCCCACTAGAGTGAGGAGCCCCCATCTCTTCAGCCTGCTGTGTCTGAAGCATCCACGGAATCTCAGTGACTTTTTCTAGGCCCATCTCTGTTGCTTCAGTGAAAGGGACGGACACACTGTGCCCTCAGCGCCGCTCAGCTCCAAAGGGTGGGAAGGGGTGAGGTGGGGAGGGAGCTCTGGACTGCGCCTGGGCGGCACAGGAGGAGAAATGAGAGCAAAGCGAGCTTTACTGGGGACGGAGTCTGTTTTTCCCTGGAAAGGATCTGAAACCAGCAGGGTATACCGTCATAAGGATTAATGTCGTTCTAAAGACCTTCATCTGGTCTTCTTGAGAAATTTGTATTCCTTTTATTTTAATTTTGTTTCTTGCCAGGTAATAATCCTCACCTTATTATGCTAAAGCAGCATCTGCCCTGCCCTGTACCTCACTGTGCGGTTCCCTCACACGGCTGCACGGAACAGTCAGTTCCCTGGGGCTCCCCCAGGCGCTGTGATCGCCGTGGGGCAGGGGAGCAGTTCTTCCACCATCCACATATAAAACACGGCTCCAAGCTCCAGTCAATGGTGGTGGATCTGACACGATAAGGTACCAATCTGCACTGTCAGCGAGCCCCTTGGATGGTGCTGAGGTGGCCGCTGCTGGTCTGTGCCGTGAGGAGCACTGACAGATGGAGAGCAGCCCCTGCATCCCAGAGGAGGAGGAGAGCAGGGAGGTCCTGCTGCCAGGCCAGGTGTCAATAAGAATGTATTTCCTACCTTCACCGCTTCACAGACCGGTATCCAGGATAATGTGCAGGAAGTTACTACACGGAACCTCATTCGGTCTCTTTCTAAGCATCTATGAAGGCAGACCGTGTGCCAGAACCTATCAAAGTGCCTTCACAGCAGGACAGGTGGGGGAGGCATTCGCACTGCAACACGGTGGCGTGGACGGGAGTGTCTGGGGAGGTCTTCCTACCACCATGGGGCACGGTGCTCCGTGTAGAGTAGGGGTGGACTTCGTTTCCCTGGTGTTATCGAGAGCCTCAGCACAGGCGTATTCATCTCTCCCCATCTCTTCGTCCTGAGACACCTTGTTGGCTGCTTTCTTAGCTTTAGGGCATGGAGAAGAGGCAGCCTGGCCAGGGCAATGAGAACACTGGACTGCCGAGGCCCTGGCTCTGCCACCAGCCGGCGTGTCACTACTGGGCAAAGTCTCTTGCCCTCTCTGAGCCACTGTTGTAACCAATGTGCCTATGTTCCTTCAATACATATCAAGAGTGAAATTCAAGGACCTATCCATTCAATTACTGAGATTTTGTCCTGAGGCCTGCTCTCCCAAACTCACCACTGCTAACTCATACTTGGGGCTGGACAGCTCTTCGTGGTGGAGAGAGGTCCTCTGCATTGGAGGACGCTTCTAAGCATCTGCCTCCTAGATGTCATTGGCAATCTCCCCACCAAATTTCTGACAAAGTCTCCAGATATTGCCAAATATCTCCTGGAGGACAACAGCGTCCCCAGCTGAGGGCCATCGTCCTAGGCTATCCAAAGAAGGACGGTGGTGTCTGTAGTAACGTCTGCAGCAGCACCGTGTGAAAACAATTGGCTTCAACAGTAGAAGGGTTAATGGAATTATGATACAGTCATCTGATGGCACATTCTGTAGTCATTAAAGATAAAAATATGAAATTGTACATAAACAAAATACCCCGTATGAAACTGTATTAGAAATAAAAGCAGAAACATTAAATCAATGCAGCTGTGTAAAAATACTCTGGGTTATAAAATCTGAGGATTGAGGAGAACCTTAAAATATCACCTGGCCAGACAACCCACTTTTCTGACCCTTTTGGGGATGTCTTTACTAAGGGCACGTATATCCCCTGCTGAAACCCCTCTGTATCAGTGTCCTGTACCACAGGAAATCACCCCAAACTTGGCAGCTGAAAACATCAGATACTGTTTTTCTTTGTGGTTCTGGAGGCCAGAAGTCCTCCGAGGCCACACTGCCACCGAAGCCTCCAGGAGACAGTCCTTCCTTGGCTCTTCCAGCGCCCGGTGCCTTGTGGCAGTGCACCTCCATCCTCTCCTGGCTTTCTTCCCTGCTTCTGTTTCAAATCTCCCTCTCCTTGTTCTTGCAAGGCCAACAGTCATTGGAGTTAGCGCTCTCCCTAAGCCCAGGGTGATCTCATCTCCCAATCCTTGACTTCATTACATCTGCCAACACCTTACTTCCAAATAAGGTCGTGTTCACAGGTGCTGGGGGTGAGGATGTGGACATATCTTTTGGGTGGGAGGGAGACCCAGTTCAATCCACAACATTCACTATTGGTGACTGGCTTCCTTTCTGAGGCTGGTCTTCCACTCCTGCACAGCTTTGAAGCAGAAAGTTCTTCTTCATGCTGTGTCATCACCCTTCCACGTGCATAATTATTGGACACCCTGAAGAAACGTAAGTAGGTTGCAGGGGTTGGGTGGTAAGACTGAGGAATTTTTCTTTAGACATACATTTTTCCAATTAAAAATAAAAACGTGCTTTATCTTTCCTGCCAGGATCAAGTCACACAGTGTCTGTGAAATGGCTCTGTAGATTGGGTTCTACCAAAACAATACAGGGAATGGCACCGATGAGCTCATCTTCCTTTTGCAGATGCTCATCTGTTCCGTGTGCATCACCCGGCAAACCTCGCCTTAAGCCCATGCTGGGAACATTAGCAGAAAAGGGTCCTCGAAAACATTTATTATTTGAAAGGAGATCATATGGCTATTTTTAAAATATACTTAAATAATATTTGCTATTTTTAAAAAGTCATCTTAAAAAAATCAAAACTTGGGTGAGTTTGCCTTTAATTATTATTATTATTATTATTGGAATAACAAAACTTTCCACCAAACATTTTTCAGTGCAGAAGGCTTCAAAGAGCCCTCTTTCCACCAGTGGGATGCAGTGATCAAAAGCTGTCTGTTCTAATGGACAAGTCAGTCAAAAGTCACCTCAGCTTCCCATCACATAAGGACCAGTAGCTTTTTCCCTCTCCTTTCATTCTTCCTTCCCTCCTTTTATCTATCTTTCTCTGTCTTTCTCCAGTCCTTATTCCCCTATCAATTTCTCCTTCACCCTCTACCTCCTCCTCCTTCCCCTCCCCTTCCCTGCTCCATTCCCTCCCCTCCCTCCCCACCTCCCAGCAAAGACACACCAGACATCTGGGCTGAGCACAGAAAAGCGTCTTAGCAAAGTTAGGACGGGCGGGTGGGGCTGGCTCAGCACCTCACTGGGCTCCTGCAGGGCCTCGAGACTATGCCCCAAATGCCCCTCCCAAGAGAAAACACATTCATGCTGAAGTGTGCTCCTTGTCCCCTCCCCCAGGGCTCTTGGGATACCTCCTACCCTGTGACAGAGTGGAGAGCAGCACTGGAGTCTGGGGATCAGGGCCTGTGTGTCATTCACGTGTGTGAGACATCAGCCACCCTGGAGAGAGCCAGGGAGCCCTGCCAGTGGCCGGCCAGGCAGAGTCCCAGCTTCAGCGGCTCAGTGTCCACAGCCACCCAGGATGGGAGAGAGGTGCCCCCTTAGCTCTCTAAAGCCAGTGACCGAAGTTTTCTGACTGGCCAAGGTTATTAAACTTTCTTGTTCGCTTGCAGACATATGACTATAGCTGTCTACTAAGGGTTTTCCAGCTAAGGGTCCCTTAGCACTGGGCACAGGGTCAAATCGTGGTGACAAGAAGTTGATCTTGCCAGTCAGGAGAAAAGATGCTACTGCCCTTTCAGAGTCTGGAACCAGGAGCTGTTTCCGATGTTAAGGAAACAGTTCCCTTCTCTCCCTTGCCCCACAGCAGCTGGATGTCTAGTTCCAGTCTGACTGGGGACCCACAGGGTGACTCTTCAGATTGGGGGTCTCATTTTCCCATTACGGAGTACAAGCACCATCCCTACCTCCTTCCCTTGGCAATAAGGCCATGAGAAGACGGGAAGTTGTGAGCAGACAGCAGGGCCGTGGGTGGTAGAGCACTAGAAGATGTAGCCACATGTCACGAGAGCTCTGTGAGTGACGGGAGGGAGCGTGGCTCAGAGCCTCCAGTTTCCAAACTCTCCTCACCGTGCGCACTGCAGCTGAGTGCTGGCCACCTGCAAGAGACGCGAACTCAGTCCCTGTGAACGTGGCCTTCTCTAGAAAAGGGTCTTCACAGGTACAAAAGGTTAAGGATCTGAGGGTGAGATCATCCTGGATGAGGACGGGCCACAATTCCACTGACACGTTCTCATGAGAGAAGAGAGGAGCAGAGACACAGACGTACGGTCACGCGAAGGTGGAGGCAGAGACTGGAGTTCTGCTGCCACGAGTCATGGAATTCCTGGAGCCACCAGAAGCCAGAAAAGGCAATGAAGGATTCTCCCCCAGAGCCTTTAGAGGGGACCTTGATTTCAGGCTTTGGGCCTCTAGAAATGTAAGAGAATAAATGTCTGTTGTTCGAAGCCACCGAGTTTGTAGTCATTTATTACAGAAGTCACAGGAAACCAGTACACTCATTAAAAGCACGTGCATATTGTGAGAGAAGCTCAGTGTGACTAAAACACCCCGACATGTTGTCACAGAAAGACAGGTTTTGGAGTCAAACAGACCGGGTTGAATCTCAGCTCTCCCCTTTTCAGTGGAATGTTCACGGCAAGCTGTAAAGCCCTCGGCTCACAGTTCCTCACCCGAAGAAAAGGGAGCTTAGCCCACTCTTTTCTGGGTGTTGTAGGGGCAGATCAATAGGGCCCAGAGTGCAGTATACAGCAGGCACTGAAAAAATGCTGGCTTTATCCACCCTCTCAAGTCCCTCTTCTCTTCTCTTTGCTCAGAAAACTCTGATGGTTCTTCCTGGTCATCTATAAAATCACATCCAAGCTCCATGATGAATGTTGAAGACCCTTCCGTGTTGCCCACACCCAGCCACCTTCCATTTGAATCAATTTCCATCAATTTCCCCCTAAGAACCTGTGCTTGAGGCACTTCCTTCTCCCTGAGCACCTCTCTTCCTAAATCTACACCCTGCGCCCGCGGGCTCCCAGGCCAATTCCATACCACCTTCCACCTGTCCTGAGCAGCCTTCGCTCATCACAGCCTCAGTGTTTCTGTGTCAGGGCACTAGGCTTGGGATGACAGGGAAGACTAAACAGGTCTGTCTCCCAGGTCCTCAATCCCATGGCTCCTCCGTATGCCCGCCCTTCATCCCCGCGGACTTGCTTTTCCCCAGTGTTAACTTGCTCCTAACACCCTCCCTCCCCCCACACAGCTCATTCACACTCTGGTGTACAGCAATGACAACAGCTTAAAGTATTGCTTCCCACAAGGGATTCAAAATCCTAAACCTAAATAATGAACCTCATCCATCATAAAACATGGAGATGCGGGGTGTGAAGGGGAGAGGGAAGGCCTTTCTAATCACACCCAGCTCCCCTGCCCTCCAGGTGTGCTTGCTGTTAGGAGCCTGAGGCTGCAGCCCCCCCACTCCTCCCCCGCATCCCAACCTTTGCTGCCTGGTTTATCCGCCTTCGTTTGAGATTTGGATTTGGACACCGCTGGGTCTCGTCTCCCTGAATCCTTTTCTCTTACACCACTCAGCCTTCTTCCTACTCCTTCTTCCTGCTACTTCATGTTCTAATTGCTCTCTGGGGTGGGGGTGAGGGGTCATCCATCTTGCTCACTAGGTATTCAATTAGAGCCAATTCAGCGCCCATCTTCCTCCCTCCACCCTCCTTCCCCAGATGTCACCCTTCAGGAAGCAATATATAACACCCTCCATCGACGGCAGTCTACTGGCCACCTGCCATTCCCACCCTGAGTCCCCATTAACTACGCCAAGGCGAATGAATAAATAAATCTCTAAGGGGGAAAGAACGAGGAGGAAGTGCCGGTTCAGAGCTAATGAAGGTCACCTCCCAGCCAGGCCTCCCTCTCCCGCTTCTATGAAGTGGGGCCCAGGACTGGGGAGGCGCGTCCCGCTCAGACAAGAGTCCTGCATGTGTCTGTCTGCTGTGCTCGTGCACCCTGGTCAGTTCCGGGAGCACAGCGTATCCTCACGGTGTGCTGTGGACTGCTTAGCTTAACTTGGCCTGCACATGTGGTGGCAGGTTAGGAGCAGGAAGGCACAGTGGCGTTATTGACATAGACAGCGCCTACTCAGATGATCAGTAAAATGACAGGCCACATTGACGAAGCACCGTGAAGTCAGTGGGTCACTGGGTGTTGGTAGGTGGGACAGTATTACTGTCATGTGAGGGATGGGAAACCATCTTGCCAAGATTGGAGATGATGGTCGAGCTAGATCTACTGATTCCTATTGGAATTTTCATTTATTGACAATATTGCTCAGAAAGGCGGACATACACCTCCGGGAATGCCTGGATTTATGCCAGGAGATACATGAAACCACAGTGTAAGATGCTCTGCTCACAGCATCCCTAGGCTGACCTGGTAAACTGAGTCTAACCCCCAAAGAGCCCCCTCATTTAGGAATTACGAATGGGCACGTGCAACGTGCATGTAGTATGTCCATCCGGAGCAGGCCTGGCCTACTTTTGTTGTCCTTTAGCAACCATACTGGTTTCAAAGTCTTCTAAGCCTGTTTTGCTTGTCACTTTGATTCATCACCTTAAACTGGTCCCTGTGCCTAGTCCAAGCCACCATTGTTTCTTAGCTGCACATCTGCAATAGACTCGTAACTTCCTTTTTCACCCTCGCGTCTCCCTGATCCCTTTTCCATACATCAACAAGAGAGATCTTACTAAAGCATAAATTGATAATGTAACCTCATTTGTCTAAGATAAAAGCCAAATTTCTTAACACAGCTTCCAAGCCCTCTCTGGCCTGACCTGTGACTTCCAGGCCATTCTCAGCGCTTGTGGTGCCTTCTTCACCCATCAGCCTCCCGCCTGCCTGCCGGTCTCCTTCCTGTGCCTTGAACATGCCAAGTGCCCCCGGCCTGAAGGCCTCTGCGGGGCCGTTCCCTCTCCGTGTGACCCCGCCCCCAGTACTCTTGTCTGCCTCCTTTTCGTATTCATAGCACTGCTGAGATGCCACTTCTTTTAAAAATATTTTTAGCGTAATTTTAATAGCATTACTTCCAACTCCCTGAGGAGAAATACAGTCTGTACTAGTTATGACATCTGAATTACACGCGAATTTTAGTAAATGAAGGCTTTAAAATATTTAGTTTATAAAAATAGCTCAAAAATAGTGGTTTTGCAACTTTGTTCCCTGGAGCCTGCCTTCTTCGGGATCACTCCGTTTAAGGTGGGTGCCTCCTCCCAGTGCTCCCTTGCATGGCCTTCCCCTCCAGCACTTACCGCAGTTCGGAGCTGGAGAGTTATGATCAGTAGTAGTCGCAGTTGCTGTTGCTGTTACACAGTTAATGCCGGTCTCCCCCTCTAGTTTATAAGCTCCCTGAAGATAAAGACCGTGTCTCTTTTTTTCAGCATTGAATAAGCAATGATTAGCCTAGAACTTGCCACCTAGAAGGTGCTCAATATTTTTTTGCTTTATGAATGAATGAGCGAAAGAGTGAATGAACTGTGTACGAACGCCGTCTCGGACTGCATGGGTTCTGTTACCGAAGCAGCAGTTCTGATACCACTTTTACACTAAGTATAATTAACAGTGGAAGACAAGCAGTAAATGGATATTTTTCTTGTTTGACTGAGTTTTGTTTAGGTCGCCTGAACCATCCTGTCAAACGGGAATTACCAGTTTTGAATTCAAATTTTAAGAAGTAAGGAAATGTTGCATAGAAATTAAAATCTTGGGCTATGGAGTGAGCTTGATTGGAGTACCAGGCCATTCAAGCCTCAGTTTCCCTAAACCCAGAGCAGGAATAATAATAACACCTACAGTACAGGGTTATTTTGAGCATTAAATGAGAGAAAATACATAAACTATTTAGCCCAGTCTTTGGCCTTCAGTGCATAGTCAATGAAGGTGAAATATTCTTATTTTTTTACTATTAGTAAGGCTCAGAGGAGTACTTGGCTTTTCAACCACCTTGCTAGAGACTGATAACTGCTGCCCAGTATCTATGTTTCCTTCTTTCTTTTAATAATAGAACCAACACTACCACCCCACCACACACACACACACACACACACACACACACACACACAATTAGCTGGACACATTCCCACCCAGTTACAGAATATAGTTCTCAGGATTTTGCAGATAGAAGTAGCGGATGACTTAAATTCTTGCTGGTGGAATGTAAGAAATGACATGTGTAATTTACACATCACTTGGCTAAAGGCAATTGCTTGTCCTCACTTCCTTTTTGGAACAAAAACTTGGTCAAGACCCAGCTTCTATCACACAGCGGACAACACCCTAGGGAACAGCAAAGCCACAACAAAGAAGAAACGTAGGTCCCCATAAGACCTCGAGGGGTGAACGTGCCCGACTAGGCTGTTAAGGAAGTGAAGAAAACACTTCTATCTTCTATAAGAGGCTATATTTTTTGGCTGCCTTGTTGTAGCAAATACATGATATATAACAGCCTTTGACTGGAGTCTCAGGAAGAAAATTAAGTATCTGTATTGAGACTCATAATTCTCTTACCCTCTTGAACTGAGGTGCCAAGGAATGTGTGGTGGAAGGTATTGGTTGTTCTCTTTGACGTCAGCCTTGGAGACAAAAGCTGTCCATCCACTTTAATAGTCTCTCCTAAATCTGTCCCCCAGACACCAGTCTGTACCCTGTCATAATGACTGCAAGCCCTTAGCCAAGTCACTCGAACTCCTGAGTCTCAATTTCCACATCTTTAACAACAGGTGTTATATTACCAACCTCACAGATTCATGAGCATCACATCAGAGAACAGGAAACTGGAACGTCCCACACATCAAGGACCACTGATGTTGCCTTCCACATCCTTCCCTGGCCCCAGTCCTCACAGACCCTGAGGGGGTCCATCCTTACCATGTGCCCTGGCTGGGCTAGGGCAGCCCCTCCATCTAGCTCTCAGTGTAGGGGATTATGCGTGATTTGCACACTTGCCACTCCTAATGAGCATGCCACCCTGCAGCACATCTTACTTTGAGCTTGGGAAGGAAGTCCTGGAACACGTTTTCCAGGTTAAGAGCCAAGGTAGATGTTTGCTGGGTCGGCACCAGAACAGAGGGAAGAGAGTCGTAGAAGAAACCTAGTCCCTGGATCAAGAGTCATAAAACCTACAACCCAGCCCCAGCCCAAACACTGAGTTGTCCTGTGACCATGGACAGGGCACTTGCTCTCTCCAAACCCTATTCTGGAAAGTGTCTCAGTTAGATCTCATAATCTAGATGTTTCCTTTTTAGCTCTAAAAACCTGTGATTCTAGGTATGGTGAAAAAATAGACACAAGTAAGTAAGGGTAAATAAAATGGAGTGGAACTCCAACAGATGGGGATTCATTCAATCATTTGCTCATGTATTCATTCTTCCCCTCTTTCTTTTACCGAGATGCCATTGAGCCCCTACTAAGTGGAAGGCACTGTAAGGCCGAGAAAGAAGGGACTGCCCGCTCTTGTGGAGATTTCAGGGGGGGACCACTACCTGTTGACACCCAGTGAAGTGGACAGTTGTCCATCGTGGAGTTAATTCAGGCCAGTGTGGGCAGCCAGATGGCAGCCAGAGAGCTGGATTCATCAGTCCCTTTCATTCAGCTTTATCTTTCTTTTTTCTTTTTCTTTTCCTTCTTTCTTTTTTTTTTTTTTTTTTTTTGAGATAGGATCTTGCTCTATTGCTGGAGCTAGAATGCAATGGTGTGACCATAGCTCACTGCAACCTTGACCTCCTGGGCTCAAGCGATCCTCCTGCCTCAGCCTCCGAAGTAGCTAGGACTACAGGAACACATCACTATGTCCAGCTGATTTTTTGTATTTTGTAGAGATGGGGTCTTGCTCTGGCTCAGGCTGGTCTCAAACTTTTGGCCTCAAGAAATCCTCCCAGCTTGGCCTCCCAAAATGTTAGGATTACTGGCGTGAGCCACCGTGCCTACAGACCTTCCTTTCAATGTGACCCTGAAGTAGCAGTGGCTGAAATAGGAATAATAAGGAAAATCAGGAATGTTTAAAAATAAATGATGAATACAAACCTCAGCATATTGGATTCCAAAGACCACAGAACTGCCATGCCAGAACCAAAAAGATAAGGCAGTGACAAGTAGAAAATAGAGCTTGAGCTAGAAATCTGGGCTGTTGCCCGTGATCTGTCACCAACCATAGTATCTGTGTAGCTCTGACCAAGGCACTTCCTATCTCCGAGTCTTGGTTTCCTGTTCTTTAAAGTCTGGGGCTGAACTGGGTTGTCTCCAAGGCCTCTTTCAGGTCTGATGTTACATGATCTGTCTCTGATGTGATTCCATAAGGTGGTGTTCCCTTCTAATAAGAGCAAAATGAAAACTCCCCAAAGCCAAATGCAACTCCTCTGTTTCCTTTGCATGGCTGATTGAATTAGTGAAAACCAAGCAGGCCCCCACCGGAGAGTCTGGGAAACAGCTGGATATTACTGAGATGGCTGAGGTTAGTGCACAGTTGCCCTGGGCTAGGATACACAGTCCTTCCGAGTTTTCTTTGGAGTTTGATTAAGTAGAGAAGTTCAGCTATGTAGAGAACAGGCCTGAGTCTTCCCTAAACAGAAAACGCTTCTCAACTAAGGGCTCTTCTGTCACTGGATGCAAAGGGTGGTGTGTTTCTTCTTTGGCTTATTTTTTTTTATCTCCACAACAATTTTTTGCAATTATATGTGGCTAGAGAGGCAAAGCTGAAAAACAACTTGAAGTTCAGTTGACATTTATCAGTTACTCACCGTGTCCTAAAGCCCACATAGAAGCGCTGGCAATGCCCCCTGAGAACACGTTCCCCGGTGAGTGTGCGTGTGTGCGTGTATACACATGCAGGTGCTCTCACGTGTACAGGCAAGGACTTGAGGTAAGAAACTCCCCTCCGTAGTGCTCTTAGGTGAGATGAACATGACTAGTGGGCCACAGGACAGGCACTAGGGACCCCAGCATCCTGCCTTAACTTCCCCTTAGGTCCATGTGGGAACAAGAACCTTCAAAACAAAAGGGGTTTTTTTCTTTGCATGATGCAAAGAAAGAGGAATTTGGGTTAATTCAAGTCTCAGGATTGAAACTGGGAAAACACAGGGGTTTATAGTTGCTGGAAACTTAACACGTCTGGCATACCACGATAAGCACTTCATAGGTATTTTTCTCCTTTTTATCCAAAATATATGTATGCACATACATCCATTCACAGTCCTTTGAGGGAAGTGCAATTATCCCATTTCATGGATGAGGAAAACAAAGCTTAGAGCTAATTTGCCCAAACTAGAAAATTGAAACCCAGATCTCACTGATTCTGAAGTCTGAGCTTTTCCACGAAATCAACAGTTCCCAGATAACTTGTTCTACAGTTAATGCTTGGGACACATATGAATATGGAGGAACCATGGGAATCACTGTGCTAGCCACGCAAAGGAATAACAGGGCTTTCTGGGCTCATGTAAGAAAGTGACAAGAAATAAAGGTGGATGATAACACCTATGCTGTATCACATATGGCATGATCTGACCTAGGAAAACTAAAATTAGGAGGCTAGCTTTTAGTTTTGCTTCTCCAGGCACTTATTTCTGAGAATAACAAATTTTGACTTTTCTATATTTCAAAGGAGATGTCAGAGTCTCCTTGAGAAAATCAAAACAAAGATGCTTTGTGAGTAAATATATGCTGAATAAATGAACTGCCATAAGTCACCCACCCTATGTTCGTTCAGCAGCTGCATTGTCCAACTTGCTTCAGAGGACCGGCTGTCACCAACTCCAGAAGGCTTAGGAAGGAGCAGTGGGGGCACAGTCTTGCTCTCTTGAAGAACTGCACACGAAGAAATGGGGAACCAGGATCTAAATGAGATATTGACTGAATGCAAAATGATTGGGTTGATCCATATTTAAATGTTGGAACTGCATAGATCCCAAAGAGCATATGTTTTCCAAAGTAGATGAGATGTTCCCTTTACCATGTAAAAGATGGAAGTCTAATCAGTCTTCTCTGCAAACTCTTACCAAGGTGGAAATTCTGCTGCAGGCTGTCTGTGGCTCAATGTGTCCAGCCGAGGCAGCTCAAAATATAGGAAACACTTGTGGTATATTCTGATGAAGCCCCTTCCCCTTAAAATAATCTCTTCCCCACTGGCCTCAGCAATACTTGGCATGCCACCATTCATTTCTCGGGCTGATACTTTCTTTTTCTGTAATAGAGGCAACTGACATGACAAGAACTGAGATGGCACAGTTCTGATAGGACTGACAAAGGATTAGCAGTCCAGAGCATGAGACTCTGTTTAAAGACAAATGTGAATGAAGACACCCTGTCAGGAAAGTGAATGTTTAACGGCGCCTTGAGCCTGGTGAGCTGTCAAGGAAAGATTATAGAATGTTGAATGTGTGTGTGTGTGTGTGTGTGTGTGTGTGTGTGTGTGTGTGTGTGTGTGCACGTGTATATGTGCAGGGAAAAAGACTATTTGAGAGAAGTTCGCGAGCCAGGCTGCCCAAAAGAGCTCGTAGGAAGGTCAGTTATTGTTGCTATCTTCCCTCTGGTCTACTGCACCTCTGTATTTCCTCTTTCCCCCACTGTATGTAGAGCTTATCGAAAGCATGTTAGATAGATCTCAGAATCACTGAGCAAGCTAGTAAACCAGCCTTCCAAAACAGGCAGCCACAAATGATGGCTGGGCAGCCAGAACTCAGAACAGCATTGGAAGCCAAGAGACTGTTTCCATTCTGGCTCTGCTAGTGGTGGGTGAATGCCCTTAGCTCCTCTGCAATTCCGTCATTCAGTGTTTGACTCTCTAAGTTGCTGGGAGCACCTCAATTCACTGTTTTCCCCTCTGTCTTGAAGGTACATATCAAACCAGGTTAGCACTCTCTTTAGCCATGGGCGGCAGCCAGACAAGCAAGGATGTGTACAGAGAGCTAGTTACGCTGTGTGTGTGGCGTGTATGTGTGTGTGTGTGTGTGTTTATGCATAGGGTGGGGTAGGGAAGACAAGCTTACTTTTATTCTTTCATTCATACAGTAAACAAGCAATTGTAGAACCTACAGGGCATCAGACAATGAGCTAGACAGTTGTACCTTAAAACAACAGCTTGAACTTGTTTTAAACAAAAACATTAACAGTAATTTTAGAGGCGCTTACAAGACTGTGCAAGAGAACATATGATAAACATACAGGTAGAATATTGCGATAGGCAGGGTGAAAGTTAATCCCAGCAGACAGTCTGGAAATGCTGTAGTTGCAGGGGAAAGAGAAGACAAAGGTCACTCTGGGCATAATTTGGCCTAACGTCAATTTCTCCTCCAGTAGAAACTGGCTAAGGAAAAAGCAGAGTCCTCACTCTTCCCTTTGAAAGGGACTGGGATCTCTCCCCGAAGCACTGTTATGCATGTGGACATTCTCTTACTATATTTGCTTGGGAAAGAAAGCAAACAACTCACAGTCTCTCCAGTTCTTTTCCTCGCTGCTCTCCATTTGTCTTGTTGCTGGCGTGTTGTTTCACTAGGGAGGAATGTCCTATTTTTAAGGGGTGGAAGGCAGTATGGGGGATGGAGGTTATACTAATAAATTTTAACATGGAAAAAAGGAGACCTTCTCTAATTTCCTTATGACAATGAAAAACCAAGCCAAGAATCCTGAAACTCACTGGCATCCCAAAGTGATAGGAAAGCTTCGGGAGGGAAGAGAGGTCTTCAGAGGGAAGCTGAGCCAGGCTGGGGTGGCCAGCAGTGCCTTGAGTCACCGCCACTTTATTTGCGCCCTATACTCCAGGAATTTCCTAGATCTCCTAGGTGGCTGGATACCTCCTTTTCCCTAGAAGGTGGTGCCTGCAGCCACTTCCCCTTGGATCATGCCAATCTCAGATTCCCTGTGTTATTTGATACACATTTATTGATTATCTTCTATGTTCCAAGAAGCTCTAAGTACTAAAAATTTAAAGAATTCACAGATGAATAAGAATATTTTCCCTCTTGCAAGTATATCAGTTTGCTAGGGCTGCCATAACAAAATACCATAGACTGGGTGGCTTAAACAGTACACATTTATTTCTCACAGTTCTGGAGGGTAGAAGTCAGAGATCGAGGTGTTGACAGGTTTGGTTTTTACTGAGGCCTCTCTCCTTGGCCTGCAGACGGCCACCCTCTCACTGTGTCCTCACATCGCCTTTCTTTGTGGTGTGTGCATCCCTCGTGTCTCTCCGAGTTCAGATTTCCAATTGGATGGGGGCTCATGCTAAGGGCCTCACTTGAACTTAATCACCTCTTTAAAGACCCTTTCTCCAAATACAGTCACATTCAGAACTTCCAGGGATTAAGACTTCAACATATGAATTTAGGGGAGTCCTGGGGTGCACAATTCAGCCCGTAACAGCTAGGCAGCTCCCTAGACTCGTAATAAAACAGGCATCTTGAGCCAACTCACATGAAAAATAAAAACCTCAGTTTTTGCAAAGCTCCAACAGATTGAATGCATCTTCTCAGTAGGTGCTTTGTGCAAGTTTGATGACTTGATCTCCTCTAAGTTGTGTGGGAAAATCCCCATGATCCTAGGCTGTGTTTCTTATTCCAGTAGAGATTTAATATGCAAAGAGAATTCCAGGCAGGGGGAACAAATGGTGCAAAAGCACAATCATAGAGAAGCCTAGTGAAAAAGCTGTGTGTGTAAGGTGTTGTCTCATGGGAGGATTAGAGGGTAAAAGGCCAGGCATGTGTGCTAAGGATCCAGATTTTACTGTATGGGCACAAAAGTGGCAAATGGACCTTTGTGTTTTTAGGCAGATCACTGTGGGTGGCAGTGCAAAGAACTAACCCAAGTGGGCAAAGACTCAGACAGGAATCCCACTTAGGAAGTGGCTGTGGTGGTTCAGGCCATTTTGGAACAGTGAGGAAGCCGCACAGGTGGGAGTGGAGGTTGCCCTCACTGCAAAGGTGTGCAATATCCCAAAAAGACTCTGGACAGTGTTCCTTTAATCTCTCAGAACAGACAAATGCCAATCAGTGGTTTGGGGGAAGGTCATTGGCCAGAGAAGATAGAAGACAAGGAACTTTTTTGCAGACGCCAGCACAATGTCATTGGTTTCCCTTGTACTTGAACTAAAACCATCCTAGGAAGAAAGGGATGAGATCAGAGGCCCCTAGAAGCTATATGAGGAATCTCTGTGGTCAAGTTAGCGGTTGGATAATTAAATCACTTCTTGCAAAAGTGAGATATAGCTCCTCTTTCTCATCACAGTATTCTTGAAAGAGAACGGTGCACCTTCTGCCAGCTGTCTGATGTGTCTGATTCTAAAACATCAAGGCCGAGTCCTGCAAATAGGTGCTGCGGACAGTCTGGAGATGATTCAAAGTGAGTCTCACCCACTGGATCAGAAGAGGCTTCTCCACCACAAACAGCAAAAACCTGTCTCCTGTGGATGCCAGAGCAGAGAACGTTCCTGTTTCCAGAGGGCTGTATAATGTGATTTTTTTTCTTATAGCTTTTTATTCCTTCACTCAGCACTTAACAAACACCTTGTATGTGTCAAGACTAATGATAGACACTGGTGACACAAAGACAGATGTGACCCAGTCTAGTGAAGTCTCTTGCCACCTACTAGGGACCAGGCAGACACGAATGGATGAGCTAAAGTACCACATAACAGATGTCTTATTGGAACCATGTACCAGGGACCCAAAAGGAAGAGCCACCCTGAATGTGTGCTGTTCTCAGGCAGAGGATGCCACAGTGTTTGTGGCATGATGATCTACCAAGATCTCGGGGCCAAATATGTGGCTCATTGACCTGTACGAGTACCTGGAACTTCAGCTCAATCACTGAAAATAAGCAGGCACCCAAAAGATATGCAAAGGCCCAACTGACAATCCATTCATCAGTCAAATACCTATTAATTATATATTATGTAAAATTTACTAGATCTGATTTATTTTTTAGGGTACAAGTCACTTTGATTTATTTATTTGTTTGTTTTATTTTTGGGTGAGGTCACTTTTTTTAAAATTTCAAAATATTATGGGGGTACAAAGTTTTTGGTTACATGGGTCGCTTTTGTAATGCTTGAGACAAGGCTGTAAGTGTGCCCATCTCCCGGATAGTGCTCATTGTACCGGTTAGGTAGGTTTTTACCCATCCCCCCCCTCCCGCCTCCCCACTGCTAGATTTGAGTGCTGAGTAGAAGGGCACACACAGAGTGAGTGACAAGAAAAGAGAAAGCAGAGCAAGGGAGTTAGAATGGTTGACTGTCAGGCCTCATGTTGGGTATTTGACGCAATTGCCTGGTTCTGGGAGGAAGGTGCCACTGTCTCTATTGTGTGGGTCAAGACGCTGAGGCGACTTGATTGTTCGACTTCACACTGGCAGCAAGGGGCAAGTCACTGCCATCCCAAAGCCCACGTCCAGTTCTCCACGCCTTGGCATGCTGGCAACAGTTCTGGGAGTCTGTTTTACAAGGAAAGAAAGAGACGAGGGCCGAGCCCTGACAGGAAGGGAAGCAATAGCCCGGACACCCGAGTGGGAGGACACGCCCGTCGCAGACCCCGCTCTGTCCTGACCTGCCCAGCGGGGGCAGAGTGCACCCCGCTGCATGTACGCACACACGCATGTCCACAAACTGCTGCGTGTGCAGTCTGCGGGGTCGGCACTGAGGGCAGCTACAGACACACACTTGTTTTGTATATACAAGCGCTACTGCTTCAAAGGTGGATGTACATGTTAGGATTATTAAACATCCACTTAAAAGAATTACTGAATTTTCATCTTTCTGTCATCATGAATATTCTCAGTTAACGGGTGTTAGAAGGTCAGCCCCTATTCTGTGTAGGGTGTGGTGACATCTTTGGTTCTAGCACCAACCCAAGGAACTAACTCATTGTGGAAAAGGCGACATGTCAAAGGACTAGAGAATTGTATGGCTCCCTGTGGTTGATATCCACCAAGTTCATTCAAAGTGCCAGACACTGTGGTAAGAACTTTGTGCCTTGTCTTACTTTAGCTTCACAGCATCTTTGTTAAGCAGGTAATATTGATCGTCTTCATCTCCGAGATAAGAAAACCAAAGCTCAGAAAGATCAAGTGTCTAGCTCAAGGTCACACAGCTGTTTCTAAGCACTTTAATGTATTAAATGCTCTAAACATTAGCTCATTTAATACTCATAACGCCTCTATGAGGTATGTATTATTACTGTCATCATTCTCTCCACTTTACAGACAAGAAAACAGAGCATGGCTGGGAAGGCTGCGAGCTGGAATTGGCCGGGTGCTGGATTTGACCTACAGAGCCTAGTCCTTAACCCACTGGCCTCCCTCACCCATATGATCAGCCATGATTCTGCCTTTCTCTGTGACACCCCCTCACACCCCAGACCCTGACTTCCTGCCAGAATCCAGCTTCATCTTTTGGGCACAAAAAGGACGCTCGAGCATATCCTCTGAGTAATAAAGCACCTTGCTTCCAGAGCTTTTTACAGCTGCTGCTAAAATGCTTTTAAAAGGAACTACTCAATAAATCGGGCAAATTTCAGTGGCGTTTATTTATCATTCTAATGGGTTGGTGCTCTGGATATAATCACGCACAAGATAAACTATCCAGTGGAGAGAAGAGGAAATTCCTTGCACTCAGAGCCAGAAGGCAGCAAGAAGGAATCTGCACGGAGACTCACGGGGACCCTTTCATTGATTGAGAGGGACCTCGGGCCCTGAGAATCTCTGCCAGCTGGCCCTCACCCTACCCCAACATGTCTGACCAGTTCGGTTCCCTGGGATTAGCTTTCTCTAACTGCAGTCTCAAGTTCTTTCTGTGCAGCCTCGGCTGCATTTGCTTCTGAACAGAAACATCCCCACCCGGCCTCTGTCCATGTTCCGCTGAGCCTCTGCTGGCCCCCGAACGACCACTGCACAGCCTGGCAGCGTCGCCCTTTGAATCTAAACGCAGGACTTAAAGTGTTTGTCTTTTTCTTTCAGTTTTAATTTGATATTGCTAGTTAGTACCCAGCATTACAAATCTCAGAATTCTTTTGAGTGTTACTAATACTTCTATCATTCATTATATGAACAAATATTTCCCAGAATAGAGTAATCCACAAATCTGGAAAGCACAAACTCTTGTCTTTCTCCAAGTTGTTGGTGAAAAGTGTGGAACACAGACAAGCCCCCTCTGTAGATGTGTCTTAGGACCTGACCACAGGTTGACCCCAACCCACTGAGGCAGCGCAATTCCCTGGTGACCAGTCCAGCTTCTATGACATGTTTTCAGTGAACATTCCTGGATCCTAGAGACCATCAACTGTCAGTCTAAGAACTCAGAACCATTGATTTAATCATCTATTTTAGAATACAGATACAAATTAATAGAATTTGTATCTTTTTCTCATTATGAATATTCTCAGAATATTTAATTTTTTCTAGAATATTCATTTTTTTCTAGACCATCTAAATATTCTAGGATATGTAATAATTTTTTTTTTTTTTTTTTTGAGACAGAGTGTCACTTTGTTGCCCAGGCTAGAGTGAGTGCCGTGGCGTCAGCCTCGCTCACAGTAACCTCAAACTCCTGGGCTTAAGCGATCCTACTGCCTCAGCCTCCCGAGTAGCTGGGACTACAGGCATGTGCCACCATGTCCGGCTAATTTTTTCTATATATATTTTTAGTTGTCCAGATAGTTTATTTCTATTTTTTTAGTAGAGACGGGGTCTCGCTCAGGCTGGTCTCGAACTCCTGACCTTGAGCGATCCACCCGCCTCGGCCTCCCAGAGGGCTAGGATTACAGGCGTGAGCCACCGCGCCCGGCCTGTAATAATTTTTAATATAAAACTCTAGAAAATTCAATTTAATTTATGGTGTTCCAAAGTCATATTTCTCTCTTGTTTTGAAAATAAAAACATTTGCTCATTTCTAGTATCTACTCCATTTTTCATGATGTTTCAAAGGTCATAAACAATTGTCTAAGATCATAAATGTTATTCACTTAATATATGGTTTAGTGGAGCCAGAAGACTAGAATTTAGAAAGTGCCTGGGTGTCCTCTTGTCTTTTTGCCTATTCTCTGACTGAGGCTGCAAGTAGACAGATTTGGGATCTATTTATTGTCCCATAGATACACCCATGAAAACCTGCTCTTTATCTGTTTGTTGAGGAGAACAGAAAGCCCTAGTTATTCATCCAGGACCACATGATGAAGAAGGGGAAAGATGTCTCCTGAGGTCAGCTGGCAACATCGTGTAGTCACAGCATGTCCCTAGCACATTCATCATCTCAGAACCTGACACCCATTGGCAAGTTAAAAAGGATTGTAAAATTTTAGAACCCGAAGGAATTTAGAGATGACCTAGTACAGCCCCCTCATATTGCAGACAAAGAAGTGAATATCACAGGGGGAAAGTGGCTTAATGAGTATCACATGGTGTATCCACAGTGTAGACTGGTTTGAAAACTCCTGTCTTCTGACTCCTGGTCCCGTGGTCTTGCCATTTCTTAGGATTGCTTTCCAAGCCCCAAGGGGCATATCAGAGGAAATAGTCATCAACAGTGCAACTGATTTGGGCTGAACAGTAACAAAATTTTAAACAATTTTATTCAAGGGCACTAATTCCTGGTCTGTTAAACTGACATGTGCCAATGGGCACAAACGAGCCACTCCTAAGAAGTGATATCATTTTCACACAGGGCTTCTGGAGACAATGTCTTCACATGAACTTAACAAACATTTTTCAAGCACAGGCCCCATGAAGAACATGTTAAAGATCTTCTCAAGAGAGTTAGCCTTGCCCTTCCCCTCACATGATGATGCCATCTGCCTGGTGTGTGGCGAATAACAACATCCTGTGCCCAGGACGCACAAGGCCTTGACATCACTTCTTCCCTCTTAATCCCTCTACTGAAGCAATTAAATGCCAAGACAATGCAGACGCCATAGCTTTGTGGAGCCTATATTCTAGGCACGATACCAAGGACCTCACACAGGTTATCCTATTGACTCATCATAGCAATTTATTTAACAGATGAGGAAACATCAGCTCAGAGAAGCAATTACATGCTATTAAAGATCTGCCCCAAGTTCTCCAGCTAGAAAGTGGCTTTAAAAAAGTTGGGATTCAAAACCAGTTTGTTTGGTTCTATAGCCCTTGAGTTGTTTTCTTCCTGTCTTTCTTTTTTAATTATCCTATGTTCTCACACATCTATTAGCTCATTTTAGGATAGAGATCACCCGAGAGGGAATGCTGAAGGTATTTTGAGGGAGCAGGATACAGGTATACGTTAAATTCTCCACGCTTTATTGGAGGTGGACTGGAATGAAGGCTAGACGTGCACACTGGAGACATGTCACATCATTTGAAACTTCCCCTGTTGCTTAGTACCTTGGCTTGTAAAATTAGAGGGATTGGACGAGATGCTTTCTAAAGTGTGATATGGCCCTAAGGGCAAAAAACAGTGAAGGATAGGAAATAACTAAAATCAGGACAGACTCTCTTTGTCCCAAGCCTAATTGGACACCAAAAAGATGCAGAAAAAGCATGGGAAATGCAGAACATAAGTTACTACAAGTTCAATGTTTCCCAAACTTCTGTATTCTGCGAACCACATAATGATTTTCCCAGATATCTATCTCTCTTGAACTATTATAGACTTAGTAATAATAATGTTCCTAAAACTGATTGATTTGTTTTACTTAATTAAAGGAATGTTTTCTCTTTTTACAGATTATTTAATTATCATTCAGAGAAGTTCTCCAATCATAAATAAATAGATAAATCTTCAAAAAGTAAACTTTCCTATGTAACTACGCCCCAGATCAAGAAATGAATACCAATACCCAAGAAGCCCTCATTCTATGTACTACTCTTTTCTCCTCCTCCAAGGCAATCACTATCCTACTTTCAAAAACCATAGCTTAGTGTGGCTTCTTTTAGAAATTTATTAAAAATGAAATTATATATGTATATATACACATACATTTTTAAAGAGTCAGGGTGCAGTGTCAATTCACAGGTATGATCATAGTGACCTGCAGCCTCTAACTCCTGGCCTCAGGTGATCCTCCCACCTCAGCCTCCTGAGTAGCTGGGACTACAGCCATGGGCTACCATGCCCAGCTTTTTGAAATTAAATAGTATGTAATTTTTTGTGCCTGGCTTTTTTATTTCAACATATTGGTAGTCATTTTTATCTATGCTTGTTGCATGCAGCAGTAATTCATTAATTTTCATTTGCTGTCATCCGTTGTATGAATATACTATATTTTATTTATTCATTCTACATTTGAGGCATTTAGATTGTTTCTAAAATATTGCTACAACAGACATTTTTTGCATATAATTTTTGGTGCCAAGTCTAATATGTTTCAGTTGAGTATATGTTTTGGAGTGGAATTGCTGGGTCAAAAGATAAGCCTATGTTCCACTTTAATAAATACTGATGAAATAACTTTCTAAAATGCTTGTACTAATTTATACTAACACCAGGAGTACATGAGAGTTCCACGTGCTACTACATCTGTACCAACACTTCCTATTACCAGTTGTTTATTTTTAGCCTTCTGGCTGTAGCGCAGTAGTGTTGCATCATGGTTTTAGTTTGCATTCCCTGCTTTGACTATTGAGGTTGAGCACCTTTAGAGTTAGATATTTTATTTTGTTTAAGTGCTAGTTCAGGTCTTTTGCTCTTTTTTTTTTTTTTTTTTTGGTTAGGCTGTATTTACGTGCTCTGGACACAAGTCTTCACTGATAGCATGTATTGCAAATACCGTCTCTCACTCTGCGACTTGCTCTTGCACTTTCTTAAGAGTACCTTTACATAAACATTCTTAAGTTTAATATAGTACAATTCTCAGTATTTTCCTTTATAACTAGTGCTTTATTTTTGTCTTAAGAAATCTTTTTCTATCTCAGAGTCATAAAGAAATTTTCATGATATATTCTATATGCTTTATTATTTTACCTTTTACATTCAGATTTACAATTCACCTGTAGTTGATTTTTGCATATAGTGTGATGTAGGAGCAAGATTCATGTTTTTCCATTGTGGCTATGTACTTGACCCAACACAACTTAGTTTTAAAATTGCATTCTTTCTCCCTGGTCTGCAGTGCCATAAGCACCCATATACTACAAATCTGCTTCTGATTCCCCATACTGGTCCATCAGTCTAGTAGTCTGTTCTTGAGCAAATGCTACATTATCTTAATTAATGTAGCTTCATACTGATGGAGGATACCATGTAGTATAAGTGGCCTAACTTTGCTGTTATTCAAGATCAACTTGGCTTAACATTTTCAGAATAAATGTAGGAATATAAATTTTAGAATCAACTCATCAATTTCATACATCAATGTAAACACATACACATACATTTTGTTTGGCATTATATTGAATGAATAAATAAGTTTGAGAAGATTGACTTCTTTATAATATTGAGTATTCCAATTCATGAATGTGGTGTATCCTTTATTCAAGTTTTCAAAATTTCTTTAAATAATATTTTGTACTTTTCTATGTAGAAGTGTTGCATTTCTTTAATTAGGCTTATTCTTAGGTACAAAATGTTTCTATTCCACTGAAATGGTATATTTTTAGATTTCATTTTCAAATTGTTTGCTGCTAATAAATAAAGTTGATTTTTGTGTGATGACTTTGTATTCAATGATCTTATTAAATTCACTCTCTAATTTAAATAGATTACCAGGAGATTCTTTTGAAAGTTATATATATACAATAATGTTATCCATGAATAATAAGTTTATTTCTTCTTTTTCAACCAATTTATCTTATTTTATTTATTTTATTATTTGTATTTTATTTCACTTTATTTATTTTGACTTTTCATCCTTACTAGGATCTCCAGGTTAGCAGATGTCCTTGTCCTGTTCTCAAGACAAAAGCTTTCAATATTTCATTGTTATATATGATGTTTGCTGTAAGTTTGTAGGGGTATGTATGTGTGTTTGTAGATACTTTTTATCATATTTAGGAGTTTTCCTTTTATTTTTAATTAGCTAAGTGGGCTAGTTTTATCATGAATGGGAGTTGAATTTTATCCAATAATTTTTCTGCGTTTATTAAGATAATCATATTTTTTTTCTCTTTTACTCTCTTCATGTGCTAAATTACACTGATTGATTTTTCCCATGTTAAACCAATTTAGCATTTCTGGAATAAACACAAATTGGACATTATTTTATGCTTTTATATATCCTGAATTTTGTTCACTAATATTTTAAGATTTTTGCATATGTATTCATAAAAGAGACTGGTCTCCAATTTTCTCTTCTTGTAGTATCTTTGTCAGTTTTCAGCCTCATAAAGTACTTGAAACATGTGCCCTCATTTTTTTTCCTGACAGGCTGTGTGTCAGACTGACGCTATTTCTTCATTAAATATTTGCAAGAATTCACTGGGGAAGCTAGCTAGGCCAGGAAATTTCTTTTAAGAAGGTTTTAATTACAGACTCAGTTTCTTTAAAAGACATCAAATGTTCATAGTTTCTATTTCTTCTTGTGTCATTTTTGGGAATTCATGCTTTTTCTAGGAATTTGTACACTTTATGTAAATTTTGATATAATTTTGTTCACAATGCCCTTTTAAATATCTTTATTTAAATTCTTCAGAATCTTAAATTTCCCTTTTTTATTCCTGATGTTAATTTTTGCCTTCTGTATTTTTACTGATTAGCTTTGCTGACACAACTATATCTAATCTCAATTATATTAGTCATTAAGAAAGACATTTGAAAAAAACAACTTTAAAATTTGCTGATTCCTCTATAGTAAGTTTGTTTTCTCTTTCATTAATTTCTGCTCTTATATACATTGTTTTCTTACTTCTATTTTCTTTGCATTCAGTAAGTTCTTCATTTGCTAACTTTTTGAGACAGTATTTAGTTAAATGATTTTTACCTTTATTCTTTTCTAATATATACATTCAAGGATACATATGTTTCTTTAATTATGGCTTTAGCTGTATCTCACAAGTTTTGTTATATCACATTACATTATCATTCAATTTGAAATATTTTATTTACCTTGTAGTTTTCTAAATTATGAGTTATATAAAAGTGTTTTACTTGATATCCAAACATATGGATGTTTTCTCACTGTTTGTTATTGATTTCTTAGCTTGACTGTAGTCAAAGAAAATACTCTTTATGACCTTAAACTGTAAACATTTTTTGAGACTTGTTTTATGAGTCAATATATGGTCAATTCTATTAATTGTCACTTGTGCACTTAAAAATAAGTGTTGGGTGCTATATTAGCTCAGGCTGCCATAAGGAAATACCATAGACTGGGTGGCTTAAACAACAGATATGTATCTTCTCACAGTTCTGGAGGCTGGAAGTCTGAACTCAGGGTGGCAGCATGGTCAAGTTCTGGTGAAAGCTCTCTTCCTGGTTTACAGATGGCCACCTTCTACTTATGTCCTCATAAGGCAGAGACAAAGAGAAGGCAAGCTCTCTGATGTCTCTTCTTACAAAGGCACTAATCCCATCATGATAACATCATCTGAATCTAATGTCTTAGTGTATTTTCTGTTGCTATAATAGAATACCACAGACTGGGTAATTTATAAAGAAAAGAAGTTTATTTGGCTCACAATTTTGGAAACTCAGAAGCCCAAGAGCATGAGCCAGCATGAGGTGAGGGTCACCCTGTGGCAGAAGTGCAATTCATGAAGAGCAAGCCCAACTCATCCTTTTATCAGGAACCCATTCCTGTGATAACTAATCCACTCCTGAGATAAGAGCATTAATCCATTCATGAGAGAAGAGGCTTCATGACCTAATTTCTTCTTAAAGGCCCTACCTGCCAATACTGTTACGATGGCAGCTAAATTTCAACATGAGTTTTTGTAGGAACATTCAAACCATAGCACCTAATCACCTCACAAAGGCCCCATCTCCAAATACCATCATATTGGGGGTTAGGACTTTGACATATGAGTTTGGGGGCACCTCAGTTCAGTCCATAGAAGTTGCAATATTTTAAATATTTGTTATGAGTAAGTTCAACTTTATTTATCATGTTGTACAAATCTTTTATAACATTATTGATTTCTTTGGTCTACTTGATCTATCAGTTACAGAGAAATATGCGTTAAAATTTCCCACCATGATTTCAGATTTGTCTATTTCTTGTGTGTGTGTGTACATATGTGTGTATTATACTATATGTATAATATATACATGTTAATAGGTGCATGAATATTTAGATTTTAGGTATATTGAAACTCATTATTATAAAATATCCCTCTTCATTTCTAGTAATGAGGCTTGCCTTACTATCTATCTTGTCTGATATTAGTATAGTTGCATTGCATTTCTTTTGATTAACCTTTTTATGGTATGTGTTTTACAGATCTCTTGCTTTCAACTTTTCTTTATGTAATTGCCATGTAGTGTTTTGTAATCCAGTTAGTCTTCATTAACTGAGTACTGAGATCACTTTAGTTCATTATTTTCCTTCATTAATGTATAAATAACTAATATATTTGGGTTTAATTCTCTACAACTTTACTAGTGATTTTGTATCTGTCTCATCTGTACCATGGTACTTTTCCTCTCTTTTCTGGCCTTCTTTGAAATGAATTTTTATTTTCCCTTCCCCAACATTAGCATCTTAAATAAACATTTTTTTAACTATTCATTTTGTGGCTATCATAGATACTACAACATGCAACCTTGAATTATTACAGTCTAATATACGTTAATATTTATGTCACTGCCCAAAGAATCCAAAGCACCTTAGAATCCTTCACCCATTCACAACTTACTGCTCTTTGAGCTATTGCTATTCACTAATTAATTCTACAAGATATTTTATTGTTTTATAAACTTAGCATTCATGCACATTTGACACATATTTAACCATTATGTTGCTTTCTGTTACTTTATTTTCCATTTCTATACTTTCATATGAAATCATTTTCTTCATGAAGGAAAAACTCCCTTTAATATTTCCTTTAGTACACACCTTCCAATTATAGATTATCTCAAATTTTAATAATCTGAAAATAACTTTCTTTCAGATTTTTTGAAGGATATTTTTACTAGATAAAGAGTTCAAGATTGATAGTTATTTTCTTTTGTACTTTGATGCTCTCTTGTCTTCTGACTTCCATAGTCTTTGTTAAAAAGTTATTGGTCACTTCAATAACTGGGTCCTCCATGCAAACTACAATCAACAACAGAGAGGGTAACCCCATAGCTTAACACAGTGCCTTCCATATCAATCTATTAGAGGACTGTGGAATCATACACACCACAAGTGTGATCCACCACACGGGAACTTAAGCTGGGGGACCAAACTCACTAATCTCCATTGGCAAGAGGTGAAGACAATAGGTCAGAGGTAACTCAACTTGCTAAAATAACTCTAAGGCAATATAGGACCAGCATGCCTCTCCCCAGCACTGTCAAGAAATGACCCTTAGGGACTTGAAGATAGGGCCATAAGCCAGTCCTAGTACCCCCAATTCTCGACCAAGTAGCCTGATGAGAAAGAATCAGTGAAAGAACGCAGGAAACATGAAAGATCAGAGAGAAAAGGAACCCCCAAAATAAATCATTAGATCCTCAACAATGGATACCAACTTATGTAAAATGATTAAAATGATGGAGGAAGAATTCCGAATATGAATTGTAAGAAAACTCAATGGAATTGAAGAGAAAATAGAAACCCAACATAAGAAGCCACAAGAATACAGGAAATGAATGAAAACTTCTCTAAAGAAATTGAAATATTATGAAAGAACCAAAGACAAATACTAGAAATCAAAGAGGCATTCAAGGAACTAAAAAACACAATGGAAATCCTTAAGAATAGGACGGATCACTCAGAGGAAAGAATCTCAGAGCTTGAAGATAATGCCTATGTGCTAAACAAGCGAGATGAAGAAAAAGATCACAGAAGCAAGAGACAAGAGCAAAACATGTGTGATTACATAAAGAAACCAAATATAAGAATTATAGGTATCCTAGAGACAGAAGAAGAAAATACACAAGGGCTGGAAAATCAATTTCTTGGAATACTGGAGAAAAACCTGCTTGGCCTGGCCAGAAATCTAGATATCCAGGTACAAGAAGCACACAGAACACCTAGGAGACTCAATGTGAAAAGGTAATCACCACATCATGTAGTTATTAGGCTGGCCAAAGTAAACATGAAAGAGGCAATCCTTTGAGCAGTAAGATGAAAACAGCAGATAACCTACAAAGAAAAACCTATCAGACTCACTGCAGACTTCTCAACTGAAACCTTACAAGCCAGAAGGAACTGGGTATCCATCCTCAATCTACTAAAAGAGAATAATGGCCAGCCTAGCTCACAGCAACCTCAAACTCCTGGGCTCAAACAATCCTATAGCTGGGACTACAGGCATGTGCCACCATGCCCAGCTAATTTTTTTCTATATATTTTTAGTTGTCCAGCTAATTTCTTTCTATTTTTTTAGTAGAGACACGGTCTCGCTCTTGCTCAGGGTGGTCTCAAACTCCTGAGCTCAAATGATCTGCCTACCTCGGCCTCCCAAGAGTGCTAGGATTACAGGCATGAGCCACTATGCCTGGCCCAGCACACTTTTCTGATAACAATTCTTAACAAAATAGGCACAGATGGGACATACCTTAAAATTATTAAAGCCAAATACAATAAACCCACAGCCAATATCATACTGAATGTGGAAAAATTGAAAGCATTCCCACTTAGAACTGGAACCAGACAAGGTTGCCCACTATCTCCACTTCTATTCAACATAGTGCTCGAAGTCCTTGCCAGACCAATCAGACAAGAGAAGGGAATTAAGTGTGTCCAAATGGGGGCAGAAGAGGTCAAACTCTCACTTTTTGCTGAGGATATCATAATAAAGCTAGAAAATCCCAAGGATTCAACCAAGAGATTCCTGGAATTGATAAATGAATTCAGTAAAGTCTCAGAATATAAAATTAATGCACACAAAACAGTGGCATTCATATACGCCAGTAACAGTCAAGCCAAAAATCAAATCAAAGATGCAACACCTTTCACAATTGGATCAAATAAAATTAAATATTTAGGAATATATTTAATGAAGGAGGTGAGAGACATATATAGGGAGAACTATGAAATACTGAGAAAAGAAATTGTAGAAGATGTAAACAGATGGAAAACCAAGCTCATGGAATGGCAGATTCGGTACTGTTAAAATGTCCATACTACCTAAAGTGATCTACAGAATTAATGCAATTCCTATCAAAACACTATCATTCTTTACAGATCTACAAAAAAATAATTCTATGCTTCACATGGAACCAGAGAAGACCTCATATAGCCAAAATAATCTTAAGCAAAAAGAACAAATTGGGAGGCATCAGTCTACCTGACTTCAAGCTATACTACAAGGCTATCATAGCCAAAACAGCATAGTACTGGCACAAGAACAGAGATATAGACCTTTGGAACAGGACTGAGAACCCAGATATAAAACCATCCTCATATTGTCATCTAATCTTCAACAAAGCAGACAAAAATATACATTGGTGAAAAGAATCTCTATTCAATAAATGGTGTTGGGGAAACTGGATAACCACATGCAGAAGATTGAAACTGGATCCTCACCTCTCACCTCTCACAAAAATCAACTCATGATGGATAACAGACTTAAACCTAAGGCATGAAAGCTTAAGAATTCTAGAAGAAAATGTTGGGAAAACTCTCATAGACATCAGCATAGGCAAGAATTTATGAAGAAGACCCCCAAAGCAATCACAGTAGCAACAAAAATAAATAAATGGGACCTGATCAAATTAATAAGCTTCTGCACAGTCAAGGAAACTATCATTAGAGCAAATAGATAACCTACAGAATGGGAGAAAATATTTGCATGCTACACATGGGATAAACGGCTGATAACAAGAATCTATACAGAATTTAAGAAAATTAACAAGAAAAAAATCAAACAACCGTATCAATAAATGGGCAAAGGACATGAACAGAAACTTTTCAAAAGAAGACAGAATAATGGCCAGCAAGCATATAAAAAAGTGCTCAACATCTCTAACCATTAGGGAAATGCAAATCCAAACCACAATGAGATATCCTCTAACTCCAGTGAAAATGGCCTTTATCAAAAAGTCCCAAAACAACAAATGTTGGCATGGATGTGGAGAGATCGGAACACTCTTACACTGCTGGTGGGATTGCAAATTAGTACAACCCCTGTGGAAAGTATTTTGGAGATATCTCAAAGAGCTAAAAATAGAAATACCATTTGATCCAGCAATCTCACTATGAGGCATCTACCCAAAGGAAAAAAAGACATTCTATAATAAAGACATCTGCACTCAAATGTTTATGGTAGCACATCCACAATTGCAAAGATGTGAAAACAACCCAAGTGCCCATCAATACATGAGTGGATTAATAAAGTGTATTATATCATGGAATACTACTCAACTGCAAAAAAACAATGTGAACTAGCACTTCTTATATTATCCTGGATAGAGCTTGAGCCCATCCTTTGAAGTGAAATATCACAAGAATGGAAAAACAGGCACCACATGTACTCACTATCAAATTGGTACTAACCAATCAACACTAAGGTGCTCACATGGTAGTAATATTCACTGAGTGTTGGTCAGGTGGGAGGGGGCGGTGGGAGTGGGTAAACTCACAACTAATGGATGCAGAGTGCACTGTATGGGGGAAGGGCATGATGGTACCCCTGGCAAAGGCATTATATGTAACCAAAATGTTTGTACTTCCATAATATTCTGAAATAAAAAAAGTCATTGATCAGTCTGTTGCAATTGACAGCAACTTCCTTTGGTACTTTTATTTTTTCTTTTTGCCTCCATTTTCAGCAGATTTATTTTGATTCATCAGATTTAGTGTGGTTTTCTATTCATCTTGTTTTAGGTATGTTGAACTTCATCAATTTTTAAAAATTTTTGACATTGTGTCTTCAGATATTACTATTCACCATTCTCTATTTTCTTTTTTTCTGGAATGCCATTTATATCATATATCTCACATTCTTTTATAAATTTTCTATTAAATATTATTTTTTCACTCTATGTTTCTGCCTGGATATTTTTTACTGACCTCTCTTCTGGCCATTAATCATCTCTTCAGTTGCTTTTAACCTGCATTCTTCATTTTTGTTGTAGGGTTTCAGTTCCAGCATTTACATTTGATTCTTTTGAATATATTCCTATTCTCTCATGAAATTCTTCATCTTGCTATGTATATTTTGAACATAATAATTGAAGTTATTTCAAATCTGTGTCTAGTAATATATGATGTCCTTGGGTTTTCTTTCTATTTGATTTTTTTCTTTTGGTTCTTAATCATTTGGATGTATTTCCTGGTAATTTATAATTGAATGATGGAGGTAATATATGGAGTGCTGTACAAATAATTTGAAGCATGGTGTATTCTTCCTCCAGAAAGCACTCTCTTTTGCTCTTGTCACAAAGTTAGACTAAAGAAAAATCATCTTAATTCTACTTTGGATAGAGTTGATTGAAAACTGGGTTTTTTTGTTTTTTTTTTTTTTCATTGCAAAAGCGGTTCTATTTTTTTGTTCCCTCTTACACCTAACAAGAAACCTTTAAACAATCAAAGTTGAAAGCCCTTCCTCCTAGTGAATCTTGAACTTAATTTTTGTCTCTGGAGCCTGGAGAGAATACTGAAATTCACCTTAGTTTTTTATCCTTTCAGCTGCCACTCATACATCAGCATGTGCCTGGAGAGGAGAACAGAGCTGAAGGTGAACCTCACTCCTCTGCCCTTCCCTTTTCTCTGGGATCTCGCCCCTCATATTCATGCTGCCTTGGCAGCTCTCCAATTCCTTCAAAAATATCTTTTTCCTTTTTACTCAACATTTTGTTATGGGAATTTGCAGACTTGAAGAAGATTAAAGCATGTTACAGTGAACAGCCATATACTCACAGACCAGATTCTATAATTTAAATTTTATCATGATTGACTTATTATACCCCTCTTCTTCTTTCTATGCCTCTGTCTATTTGTGAAATCATTTTATTTTTGATGAATTTCAAAATACATTAAGGACATCAGGACACTTTAAATATCTCAGCCTGCATTTCATTAAGTAGAGTTCAATATTGTTTTACAAATATTTTTTATTAGACAAAAAATTTCATAAAATGAATTGCACAAATATCAGATGAGCACAGACAGGGTTTTGACAAGTGAACACAGAGTATAATCCAAACCTCTGTCACTCCAAGTCCCCTGGTGCCCCTTGACAGTCATTTCTTACTCCCCCACCCCCACCACAGAGGCAACTGCTCTTACAGTTTTTTGCACAATAGATTAGTTTTGCCACTTGTAAAAATACATAAAAATGGAATCACATAAAATATATGATTTTGTTTAAATTTTCTTTAATTGAACATAATATTTTTGAAGTTCATCCATATGACTATGCATATCCATAGTCTGTTCCTATTTATTGCTAAGGAGTATTCTATTATATGAACATCCAACAGCTTCTTTGCTCATTCTTCCTTTGAGGGATACCTGAGATGTTTGTATCCTTTGCCCTGTTCTTGATCTTAGGGAGAATGCATTCAACATTCTACTGGTAAATATGTCAGTTTTGGTATTTTGTAGATTCTCTGTATCAGATTGTAAAAGTTCCCTTTGATTCCATTTGGTTTGCTCTGTGTGTGTATGTATGTGTGTGTGCGCGCGCAACATAGAAAGGTATTGACTATTGCCAAATGTTTTTCCTGAACCTATTGAAAATATCCCACAATTTTTCTCCTTTATCCTATCAATAGGATGAATTAAATTGATTGGTTTTCAGATGTTAACTGTCCTTGCATTGCTGGGATAAACCCTACTTGGTCCTAATAAATATTATTTTTGTATATTGCTGGATTCTATTTTTGAATATCTTTTTAAGAATTTTTGCGTCTGTATTTATAAAAGATATTGGTCTTCAATTTTTTCTTTTATTTCTTTCATTCTTTTTTGGGTGGATAGGTAATGTCAGGTTTTGGTATCAGAGTATACTGGCCACACAGAACAACATAGCAGGTATTTTAAGACTGATTATATTTCTTCCTTAAATGTTTGATAGAATTCATCAGTGAAACCATCTTTTTCTATTGTTTTATTAATGGGAAGGTTTTTGGTAAAAAAAATTCCATTTTTCTAATGTATAAGAGCTATTCAGATTTTCTATTTGATCATGTGTAAGCTTTGGTACGTTGAATTTTTCAAATAATTTGTCCATTTCATCTAAGTTGTCAAATTTATTGCATGGAATTATTCATGATAGTCCAGTTTTCCTTTTAACACCTGTAGGACCTGAGTGACAACCTACTTTCATTTCTGATATTGATAATATTTTCTCTTTCATTTTTCTAGACCAATCTCATTAGTAGACCATCAATATTGTTGATCTTTCCAAAGAAGAAATTTTGGCTCTGTTATTTTCTATTTCATTGATTTCTTCTCTTACCTTCATTATTTTCTTTCTTCTACTTGTTTTTGGTTTACTTTGCTCTACTTTTTCTAGATTTCTAAGGGGAAACCTTAGGTCATTGATTTTTAGAGCTTTCTTCTTTTTATATGAGCCTTGAAAGCTACAACTTTCCCTCTAAGCTCTGCTTTAAATGGATGTCACAGATTTTGATACATTGTATTTTCACTATCACAGATATTAGAATGTTTTCTAATTTCCCATGTGAATTCTACTTTCACCTATTGAATACCTAAAAGTGTGTTGTTTAATTTCCAATTACTTTAGAGTTTCCAGATCTCCTGTTGTTATTAATTTCTAGCTTAACTTCATTGCAGTCAGAGAACATATTTTGGGTGATTTCATCCTTTACATTTATTGGGGCTTGTTTTATGACCCAGCACATGGTGGTCTACCTTGGATAAAATACCATGTGTCCTTGATAAGAATGTGCATTCTGCATTTATCAGGTGTCAAACAGTAATTAAGTCAAGGCAGTTGATAGTGTAATCCCTGTCTTTACTGATATTTTGATTATTTTCCCGCTAATTTCCTAAATATGAGCATTAAAATCTCAAGCTTGACTGGAAATTGTCTATTTCTCCTTCTATATCTGTAGGTTTTTGGTATTTCATGCAGTACAAACTGTGGTCTGCCCTCAAGCTAAAAACTATAAAAAAAAAAACAAAATCACCCCCATACTCTTCTCTTCTTTGGAATGTCAATTCCCCTCCAGAATCTGCCTGCATTTGCTCTCTTTCATCCCCAGAATATAGTTTTTATCTGTAGGAGAATTAGTCTGGAAGAGCTTACTCAATCATACCATAAGTGCAACCTTCAGATGTTTTTTAAAAATATTGTTTTCCAGCTTTCCTAGGTATTTTTGATGGAAGAATTAGTACATTACAAATTGGCCTACATAACCAGAGTGAAAGTCCCCAATAAATATATTCTTAAAGGAAGTTTTATATTTCCATAAGTAGATTTGATACGTCAAAAAAAATTAAATACAACTGTTAAAATATAAAATGTTTATCCATATACCACCAAAAATAATTTTACATAGTATCAGTAGCACAAACATTACACTTTGGGAAAGTACATACTTGCTAAAGTGACCACATCCAGATCGCTGATATGTGTTACCACATGTTTGAAAGGAATCCTGACTGTTCAACCACCCATCTAAATCTGAGTCCTACACAACATTGTGTCAAGGTGATGTCCTACCTGAGCTCACCCAGTGACAGAGAAACCCACTAGCCATGGAAGCAAATGATTCTATTAATATTTTTGGAAACTGTGTGCGACAGAACCATCACTTTTGTCTTTACTTGAAATCGGCACTTCTATAAATTCCATCCATCAAACCTAGTTCTACCCCTTGGATTCTTCTCTATTAGTCACGTTTTTCATTTACAGCAAGACCCTCTAGATACCTGGGTCTTTTCTACTCCTATTTATTGGATGCTCCTAGGCTCCAGAGATCCATATGCTAAAGACGGATATTGGGATCAGTTTCTTTATGAGGAAGGAGTTAGGAGGTTGATAGGAAAACTAAGAATTTACTCTAGGCACCATCGATAGCTTTATTGCAAGAAAAAATAAAAGTTCTGTGAAAGAAACACTTTCTAGGCAAAATAGATCCTTTTGACATCTTTAATACAAAGGAACGAAGATGAAAAAACAAAAAGGATATGGGGGAAAAGATTTATTCAGGTGGGAACCTTATAGAGTCATCTATAATAACATTATTGAAAAAGAGAGTTTGTCTATTTAATCCTCTCTCTTCAGAAAGGAACAACCCCATGTCACCAAAAGTAAGAAAGTGGCCATTTTACTTTTACTTTTAACATTGTCAATTTTAACCTTGTCTGTGATTAACATTCTTTTCTAGGTCCTACTAAAACCTTGCCTTCTGCATGTTAATTTAATTTTCTCTTGTTTGGCCAGTAGTTCACAATGGGAACAAAATAAAGGAAATATTAAAATAAGCTGAAATAAGTAAAGAGAGAGAGAGAGAAGACATATTAATAGTAGGGAAGGATTGGAGGGCAACGCAACATTTCCAGAAGGACAGCAGATGTGTCCAGCGCTTCGGGGCTGTGTGGGCAGAGCAGACAAAGGGCAGCACCCTGGAGTCAGGGGTGTGGACTCTGCACTGTCACTGGTGAATCTGATTGTCTGTGTGGCCTCTGGCAGGTCCCTTCGTTTTCCTTGGTTTTAATGACTTCCTCTGTAAAATGAGAGACTTGACTAGGGGAATCTCGGGCACCTTCCAACTCTGCAAGAATGCAAGTCATTCATTCATTGATTGATTCCACGTGGCAGCTGGTGTGTTTTCCAATTTGAGGCATGGGGTGTGGACTAGTGTTTATACTGTGAATCTCCTGCCAGTTATTATGCCATTCTCACCTTAACCACATACCCTCTGCTAACCCTGGGCAAATACATTGGTTTTGGTTTATTAATTTCTATGTCTAGAAGGCTATTTCCATCTGAGGAGCTGGTTCCTCTCTGTAGGGTACGATCTGTATAACTGTTTACAACAGCCTTGGGTATGAGAGCTCCCACAAGCAGGGTAGACAAAGCCACTTAGTGTCAGCTCGTATCTCTTTTATTTGCTTTATTTTTAAGGTATCTATGCAGTCAGTTGGAGGAGATGAATACAGGTGGCAAGATAATCACTTTTATCATTCATAAAGTCATTTTTTTTTCCATTCACTCCAAAGGAGCTAATTTCTAACTTTTGGGTTCACTGTTGAAAACTTTTGGTGAAAAACCTTTTAGGTGGTGGGAGAAGGACCAGTGGAATTGTCTTACCTTTGTCTGGAGGCAGAGAGACCGACACGGCAGAGTAGCGAAATGCAAATCCCATGCTTGTGGATATTATCTTGGCAGCAGCTCCAGATTTTAAAGCTCATTCACAGGCAGGTTTTGAATGCTGGCTTGCTTTCTGAGTCTGAGCTCTAAGTGACATTTAAGTCTATGGCTGTGCTAGAGGAAGAGACATTTGTATGAGTGGACATGTGCGCCTGGATGGGATTCAAATGAAACATATGTAAGAAAACCTCAATTGCCCATAATGTTCCAATCCAACATTCTATTCTTCTGAGTGGGCATTTGGAGAGCCATTACTTATTAGAGACTCAGGCTCAGTGTTTTTCCTGTACATCTTGATTCGAAGCCTTTTAATCTTTTGGGCAAAGCCAATGGCCTGCCCACTTGGATGAATTTCTTCGTAACCTGGCACTGGGCGGCTTTGTCTGGGCTCCTGTGGGAGCTCTCGTCCCCAAGGCTGCCATAAAAAGTTACACATGTTGTGCCCTCAGGAAGGAACCAGCTCCTCAGATGAGTGGGTGCTGAAATCAGTCCTTCCTCCATGTGCCCAGTCAGTGTCTCGGTGTCAGCTACATTCATCCACAAAGCGCTCTTTTCCTAGGGCACACAAAAGGGCCATAGATAAACCCGACCCTACCCTACTTATAGCCTCCATTTCCTTCCTGGTCTCATGCTGGGACAACCTGGGGCCAAGGAGAATAGGCTCCGTGGATATTGCAACCTTCCTACTGCACTGGGCTAATAGACGGGAGACTTGGCTCATGTCTGAGCTCCACTGTGTGATCTTAGGTGACTTGACTGTCCCCTCCTAGGCCTGTTTCTTCATCTGTATAAAGAAAAAACCACCACCCTCTCAAGGTTGGACCGTGCAGAGGTGATGGGTAGTTGGGGTTCAAAGCTCTGTCTGTCACTTGTTCGTTCACTCCCTGTTTACCTAACTCACCTTTGGTGAGTTATATAAATACTTCATGCCTCAATTTTCTTACTCTATAAAGTAGAGGATAATAATAGTGCCCACCATATACATCATTAGCCCTTACAAAAACCCTACAAAGTAGTAACTATTAATATTTCCACTTTACATATTTAAAACATTGAAGCCTGGGTTCAATTCAACCAGGTTTCTGTCTCCTACTCTAAGACCAGTGTGTGTATGTGTGCTTGTATAGATATAGATAGATATGTGTGTATGCTGGTATGGATGACAGGGATACAGGTATAAGTATAGGTATATGTAGCTATATGTGTGTTGTCTGCTGGTATATATGTATGTGTGTGCTGATTTATATCTATGTATGTGTATATGTCTATGTATGTATCTACACAGATATATACATATGTGCATTACTTAAGACAATGCCTTGCATGTAATGCTAAGATTATTAAATACCTGATGCTCAGTAAGTACTCAGCAAATGTTACCTATTATTATCTGTAAAGAAAGTTTCTAGTTGCTAGCATCCCCCCTGTGCTGAAAGTTTACTGTTCTAAGAGAGGAGAGCCCAGCATGTGCACTCTTTGCTGTCTGAGCATTATTTGCATTCTCAACTGGGGCGGGGGATAGTCTTCTCGCAGGGCAGAGATCAGGAGCAGAACTGGCAGTGAATTGACTAGTAAATGTAGCAAACCATCAGATGGGCTAACTGCACAGGCATGTCTGTCTGTATGTCTGTGTGTTTGGAGAGGGTAATGGTACAGAAGCTTATCTTAACTGGAACTCAGATTTTCTGGCCCCCAAGAACTAGTACCTCTTCTTAGTGTTTTGTGGAAACTCTGGACACAGAGTCTTTGAAGTAGAAGACTCAACAGTTAATTCCTTTTCTTATTTTTCTGGACCACTGGAGTGGAGAGGGGAATATTTTCAAGGAGACTTAGAGCAGAGGGACTTTCCTTGCCCCCCACGCCAGCCCACCACACATACTTTGTACCTGACCTAGGGCAGGAAGATGGATGAAGTTACATTTGCAGGGCGGCCCTAGCCTTGGATTCTGAAAAGAGGTGTGTAGGACGTGAGTACTCCTGTGGCATTTTATCGTGCGTTGCTCTCACATGCATGGCTAGACCAGACGGGCTCCTAATTAGAAGGAAGGAGACCTGCGTTCTCATGCTGCTTTGTCTTAAATCCTATGGAAGGCTGCACCTTCGGACTGCTAAGCATTTACTTCCCAGACAGTCCTCGCCCCTTACTCCCAATGAAGGTAGTAAATGGAAGGTATGGCCAGAAGGCTTTTCTAATCCCTAATGCCACTCCAAGTCCCCTAACAGAGGTAAATCCTCAAATGACTTCAATATCCAATGGAAGAAACTGTGTGATGGAAACAGGGCTCTACACTGACTGTCCCTGCAGTGATAGGTAGGAACACAGCAGCCATGGGACCAGTAGGGGAACTGGCCATGCTTTGCATAGAGGAGTCACCTGGCTGTGTCTTGTAACCAGCTGGAGACTTCACTCACAGATGTCACTTTGGGGCCACTGAAGGGAGAGGGGAGCAGATAATACAGAACTCCCAATGGTATTCAAATTAGTGTGCTCTTTTTTTCATATTTATATTGCCTGTCGTAAAAGATAATGAGGTTAAGTCCCTTTATACATAGTAAAACCAAGGAACTGAAAGGGTCAGCTCCTTGCCCCAGCTCCCAAAGCAGTTAGGAGGAGGGCTCTCTGTTCTCTACCTTCCAGTCTGCAACCCAGAGTCCAGAGTTCTCTGGACTGCATTGCCTGTCAGAATTTCTCTGCTCTTGGAGCATAAATTTAAGCCTTAAGCTCCACCTACAACCTTCCTTTTTCCTCCTAAGCATTCAAGGTGCTCTTTAGAACCCAGACCCTTCCCCAAATGAAGGAAGCAATGAAAAGACCACTGGGTTGGGGGTTTGCAAACCAAACCTTGACTCCCAACAGTTCAGTCCTCAGGCCCCAACCTTCTACTGAGGCTAACAGACCCATTTCAAGGTTCTCAGGGCCTAGAGTGGTCAAAAGCATCTGTATATTTTGAAACGTGCAAATTGACCCTGCTTTTCACTTTCATCTCAAACACTGAGGACTCCAGAGTCAGCTGACTGGAGAGTGGACACAGCTCAGCAGATGACCGAAGGGTCGGATCCCTCTCGAGTTCTGTAAAACTGGATCTGAAAGAGGAAGCGCCGGCATATGTGATGAGAGGGGTAGCCTACGGAGTATTTTATTGTCCAAAGATGGAATTAATGGCAATGCCATATCTATGTCAAACCCAGGTAGTAAAACTTTATGGGCTCCTCTCTGTGAAATATTTTGTTTATGTCACATGGGTCTAATCTAATGTTTTTTTTTTTCTTCAATTCCCCTTCCCCACCCTTTTCCCTGCCCTCCTTTTCTCCTGAGGCCTTTTCCCTTTGGAAATGCATTAGTTACCTAGGAAACCTTAATGTCATTTTTTTTTTTTATGAGTGGAGTTTGGTGCAGCATAAAGCTAATTTATAGGGTGGTTAGGAATTCATGTCATGACTGGTGAAATAGGAGACTTTATTATGATTTCTATATCCACCTGTGCAGTAGGAATACATACCTTCCCTCTATCATTACAGGTAATTTGGTCAAACATAATTATGAATATGTATGCTATTTCACAAAATGAGTTGATGATTCATTGTTGTTCAGTGTAATTCGTGATATTGTTCAATGTAAGTCCTAGAACATGATTAGCAATAACAACAAACCAATAACATACCTGGCAATCTGTTAAGAATTGAAGGGTATGGTGGGGTTTCCTTTTAAATGATGAAGTGGTTCTGCCTGACAGGCAGGGAATGAATAAGATGAGATTGTGAAATCCTTCAACTATGCGTTTCAAGCTCTTTGAGGTTCCCATTAAGAAGCTTTATAAATTCTAAGTATACTCACTACTTTACTCTGCTAATTTCTTGCCATCTTTGTCCAAAGGGGAAAGTATACATTCATGAAATTTCATTAATGAAATGTGTATGGGTGGCAAACAAATAACAAACAGGCCATTCCAGAGTCAAACTTCTTTCTGAAGACGGGACTCAGCCACCAGTGGGGTGGCTGTATTTTCAATGTAAGGACTAGGACATTGGGAGTTGGTACTTACGTTGTGCCAGGCACTGGGCTGAGTGTTTTGAATTAATTGGTTTGTTTGGTCTTCATACTTCTATGAGATTGGCATTGCTTTGACCAATTCCAGATGGATCTTGAAAAGTTAAAAAATCTGTCCAAAGACACATAGCTAGTAGGTAGGGAAGGCAGCATGGAACCCATCTTTGCCTGGCTCCAAAATCTACTCTTTCAGTGAATTCTAGTTCCTGATCTGTTACTATGTGCTTTTTTTTTTTTTTTTTTCTGTTACCCTGGGATTCCTCAATTATTAAATGCAGTGTGGGGACATGGGCTGATAGAATTTGATCTTTGGTATCTCTTCCCTGTTTAGAGTGATTGATGCTGGTCCTTGGAGCAAAGGCATGCTTTCTTAGGGTGACAGAAATTTTAGGGAAGACCTATGCTTGCTGAATAAACATAGATAAGTCACTCACTTTATGTGAACAACTGCACCCACTGTGAAAGAAAAGAACACAGTCTCACACACAGACACCAGGTCATTCGGGAAGAGTGGCTGTTTGGCAGAATCCCCTGTGTGAGTGGTGGTTAACGATGCTGTAGTTGGTGTGTGTGTAGAATGTCGGGCAGCCAGGAATCTTCTGAGTGCCAGGGAGCCAAGGTAGTAGGAAGCTGCCTTTCCTGACCCTTAAGTTCCCAGTCCCCATGCAAACACCTTTTGCATTCACTTTAATTGTTTCAGAAAGGGCAGACTTCTTGGCTCCACCAGCTCTAGCAGCTGTGTGGGTGAGTGGGGGTGGGGATGGATGGGGTAGGACAAAATCTCCCCATAGCACCCTGCAGCAGCAGATGAAACCTGTAAAAATATTCTAGGATCGGCAAAGGTGTGGAGTATATTTTAGTAATCTCAAAGGAAAGAAAAAGGAAAGCAAGGAAAGAGGGCAAACATTCAAGGCTAGCTATGTGATCATGGAGGAAAATAACTAAGCCACTTGTCTTTGCCACTTATGGTCATAGAGGAAAGGGTCCTTGGAGGCCATTTGGTCTAATTTTCTCATTTCCTGGGTCAACATGTCACAATGAATTAACCACATACTGCAACTGCACAAGACCCCCTCCCTCGCCACACACTGAGCCCCACCACCACCACCACACAGTCTGCTGAACCCAAACAGAGTAGATAAATGCTGTTTTCACAAAGTAAGGGCATAATTCCTCCTAACATTTCCGTTTTGTTTCTGTTCAGTGTTCCAACCACAGAGTGGTGCTATTGCAAAAGATAAGGGTGAGCAGACGGCAAGCTCTGGAAATTTGCTTTAGGAGAGAATTTTAAAGGTGGCTTTCAAAAACGAGATCTGGTTCTTGCTCCCAGAAATCACTTTCAGGAGTCAGGGCATTACACTCAGATGCAGCAGGGAGAAAAAGAAGTTCAACAACCTAAAAATACAGTCAACAGATGGGCAGCCAAGGCCGTGACCACAGGGTCAACTTGGAGAGGGGCAATTACCTAGCTCATCAAAAAGACCTCAATCCGGATGGGCTTCCTTGCCCAGGCTCCCTGTGGGGCACGAACTCACCGGCTCACAGCCAAGTCCTGCTCTTTGTTTTAGCTATCCATACCACTATGGTCTTTCTATAAAAAAGAAAAACCTCTATTTAGAAACACGGATTTACTTAGAAGTAACAAGGTTCTGCAGTTCCAAAATGGCTCTACATTTTATATATAATAATCTTTTCTTCTGTCTTTTAAAAAATACACCTTTATTCTACTTTTTTCTGCCCCATCCTCCTCATTTAGCACCTTGCCACTCTCTTGAAAGTCAAAAGGAAGGTCTGGGGTCAGTTCCTGGTCTTTTTGAGAGGGCAGAAGAGATAACGATTAGCTCTGAAGTCAAAAGCAAAACAGTAAAGGCAAAGGCAGGTGGCCTGCTCAAGGGAGATTGTCTGAAAGAGGTCTTCCACCAAGAAAGGGGCTAAAGCTCTCCATCTGCGAAACCAAACCTCTGAGAAAAGTGCACCTTTCACCTTCTCAGGGCTCAGTCTCTCCCTCTTCCTCTCTCCTTCCCTCAGTCCTCCCTCCCACTCCTCCCCCCGAAAGACACCGCACATATTTGGCAAGATTAAGGTGTCACCTCTCATATTACAAGGCCTGCTGATTGCACGCAAAGACCGACCCACCAGCTCAGAGCAAAACCCCCTGGAGCTGGGAAACAATACAAACTCTCTCTGATCCCTTGTCCCTGTCCCGGCAAAGCGAGGCGGCCAGCCAGGGCAAGGCATCTGCAGAACAAATCGGAGTCTTAAACTCACTGCTGCCTTTTCTTCTTCTTCTTCATTTCTTCTGATTTTTCAAATTTAAGCTTGTCCCCCCCCCTTCCCCTCCTCCCTCCAGACTGCCAGGGACCACGGAGCTGCAGGCGGATCAGCCCGCACATGTATTTAACCCGTTCCTCGCTGCAGCAGGAGCCAACCCCCTTCTTCCCTGCAATCTTCGGGTTTCCGGGAGGACCTGGAGCTTCAGAAAAAATCCCCTAGAAGTGGGCCGGTGGATCTGAAACTGGGGCCTGAATCCCGCCTTTGACCACTGGGAGAAGCTGGGGGGGGGGGGACAATTGCGGGGAGTGGGGGAGGGCAGGGAGGCGGGCCAGATGCGAGGGAGAAAACCAGAACCCTGCAGAGCACGCCCAATCCAAACCTTCCTGGTGCTGTGTGGCCGGGTAGAGGGGAAAACTCGGCCGCCTAATCTGGCCAGGAGGAGGACGTCGATATTTTGGCACGAGGGGAGCCACTGAAGGAGGACCCTATCCTTCCGAGGGACCGTAGGAGGTGACGCCCTGGGCCTCCGTGGGCACGGCTGGCCGTTTTCCATGTGGCAGCCCCCATCGGCCAGGATAATGATGAGGCAGGTACAACCTATCTGGTTCGCAGCCCCCGACCCCCGCGCCTCCCGGCCACCCCTCCCACCCCGAAGCTTTTCTCTGCGTCCGTTTCGGCCTGAACTGCCCTAGTGCTTCTTAGTGCTTGACCGAATTCTGCAACAATTACAAGAGATTTGGATTTTTTGAACCCGAACCCTATCTGAAACGTAGAGTGGGTTGCTTATTAGACACCTCGAACGACAAGGCAGGGCGGAAACGGGATACTCGCTCCCCTCCCCCAACGGCGCGTGAGTCAGAAGGTGCTGGCGAGAGGAGCTCGAGGAGTGGCTGAAACGGCAGGGGACGCGAGGGGCTTGGGGATGAGGCCCGCGCGCACCGGGTCGGGGAGGAGGGCAGCAGAGCGGCAAGGGCTCAAAACTCCTCTCCTAGGCTCCCTGACCCCTAAGTGATACTCTTTCCCCACGTAGCTCGATGTCCAATGGGCGAAAGCGAGATGCCTTAACGAGGTAAATTTAGGCAGAACGAGCTCGGAGCAAGTGAGGTCTCATGGGCAGCTAAAATTATCTACAAATAAGATATTTTGCTCCCTCCCCTCCCCGATCCTTTCCTCGAATGACTGTACCGGTGGGGACGTGAGCCTCACTACTTTCGAGGCGCCCCGCAGAGGTGGCTGCGGCTTGGCTTTTCTGCTTCCTGTGCTGTCCCCGCGGGCAGCCCGGTGGGGTGCTCGGTCGCAGGGCCCGATCCCAGTTTGGAAGGAAGGGGCTTGGGAGAAGTTGGACGCTGGGTGGCTTGGGATGCTCCGATCCATCCCCCTCTCCCTGCCACGCTCACGCTCGCGCAAACACACGAGCGCACAGCCGCCCCTCCCTTGGTCCCTCTGCCCCCGCCCCCATACCTCTGTGCTGCGACCTCCCTAGACCGCCGGCACAGCGCCTGGGTGCCGGCCCCCGCCTGCGCCAGCGGCGAGCTCGCTGGGGAGCGATTGTCCTTGGGTGTGTTCCTGGTGTGGGGTGGGGGAGGAGTGGCGGTGGGCTTGGTGGGGGGGGGGAGGGGTCTGGAGCTGGAAGGGTCTAAGGTTCGGAGGAGGAGTTTATGCTGCAGACCCGATCCGCCTGAGGACGGGAAAGAAAGGCCCTTCTGCCTTGTAAAGAAAATCTTAAAGAAAAAAGAAAACCAAAAAAAATTTTTTTTTCAAGAAAAAGAACAAATAAGAAAGGCCGAAGACATTAATTAACATGTAAAATGTTATGATACATTGAATGTTTCGTTTTTTCCTGGATCTCTAAAAGGGAAACCTAACGGGGGGGGTTACTGAAGAATACTACTGATTTGGAAGTTTTTCTTTCTCTCTTTTTTTTTTTAAGAGGGGCTAGGAAAAAATGACCCCGTCCCCCTGGTGGCCCCCAGAGCGCAGTCCGCGGGCTGGGGCGCGGGCCTGCGCGGCGCGGGGGCGGGCGGTGCGGCGCCGAAGGGGTTAAGGCGCTGAGCGCGGAGCCATCTGGCCGGGTTGGCTGGTTATAACCGCGCAGATTATGTTCACGGGACTCAGAGTTGAAGGCTCCGCTCCCTACCGAACAGCTCCGCGCACCGCCCCGCGACACAGCCCGGCGCAACTACTTTCTTCCTTTTTCTTTCTTTCTTCCTCTGGTTTTTCCCCCGCTGGGTAGTGGCTGCAGCGGGGTGGGGGAGACTTTGAATGACCGAGCTCGCGTCCACCTTTCTCTTCATGTCGACGTCCCTGGAAACAGTCACACGGATGCCATGGTTACTTCTGCCACGGTAAGGGGAGGCATTGGGCACGTTGGGTGGGCAGTTCCGGGGCTGGGGAGGCCCAGGTATGGGGGGATTTTCCAGTGGATCAGCGCGGTAGGAGCCAAACTCCGCACCTCGCCCCACCCCCATCACACCGCACTCACTTTCCCGGGCTCGTGCCTTTCCCAAAGTTTGCACTGGGATCTGCCCAGGCCGAGGCGCAACCTCAACCATCCCCCTGCACGCGCGCGCGCACACACACACACACACACACGGACACCCCTCCCCACCTACTCCTCCTCCTCATCCCACTGCTGCCCAAGAAAACTGCCCTCAATCTGGGAAAGTGATCAGGTTTTAAGGGACCTGGATTGGGGGTGGGGGGCGAAGGCTGGGGGAAATGGGGACGACGGAAGGGCAGCAAAGGGATTCAACAGAATCACCCCCCTGATCCCTGTCCCACCCGTCTCCTCCTCCTAGAAGTCTCCCGGCGCATTCTATAACAAAAGGGGGTGGCGGACAGACCTGGGACGGGGAAGAGTCGAGGGTGCCGCCGCTGCTCCCGGCACGCGTCCCGCACCCTGCCGGCCACCGAGCCTGGTTCTCCCCTCGCCCCGACACAACTCCAGCCAGGGCGTCGGCCGGGGGAGGAGACGCGGAGCTCAGGACCTGGACGGTCGCTTCCCAGTTTGGGGAGTTGCGACTCTCAGCCCCGGGCCGTGTACCTGCGTTGGAGTCCCCCAAAAGCTTTCTTGGAAACGACCGGTCGCCCCAGGGTTGTCTTGGCTAACGCTCACCCGGTGTCTAGCCCACCCTAGGTCTTTGCCCAGATGTTGGATCCCGCGCGAGGCCCACACATCTGAGACTGCGCCAGGGAGCCGCGGGCACCGGGGCCGGGCCGTCCCTGGGGATTTCCTCGCGGGTTTTCACAGGCTGTTCTAGGAGCCTGAGCGGTGCATGGGGAAGGCTGGGACACCGGGGGACCCGTGGAGTTGGTCGGAGTTAAAAGGACCCACAAGGGACCGAGCTGCCCCATTGCCCCAGAGCTCTGCTTAGTGGTGGATGCTTGTGATGAAATTTGGGACGCTTGGGAGTTCGGGGAAAGGAGGGGCTGGTGGCCAGGGGCTGCGGTGGGGGAGGAGGACTCTTGCTCCCGCGGGCGCAAGCGGGTGCGCGGCGAGCAGGCGCGTCTCCTCGGCGAGAGTTCGGCTGCTGTGTTCCTTCATGTGCGCCTCACCGCACGCCACCCAGGCCCCTGCGCCCAGCCGTGCGGAGGCTGCGGGCGGGCGAGCGAGGATCCCTCTTTCTGGAATCCCGGCTCCGGTGGGATTCCAGGTGGGCAAACGCCGAACAGACCGGCTGGCCTGGACCTCTGGCGGCTGCGGCAGGTTCAGAGCCAGAGCGCGGGGCTCGGACTGAGCGGGAGAGCTGGGGCCACTGTGCGCCTGGGGACTTGTTTATGTGTGCGGAGCGGTGGGGGCGGGGGCTGGCGGAGAGGGGAGCGCCGAACTGGTAGGTGCTTGTCCTGCAGTCTGAGGTTTGTAACTCAGCCGATTACAGAATGTGCTGCGCGACCCCCTGTTTTAATAAAGAGATACCCTCTCCCACCCCGCAGAAACAGCGAACGAGGAAAACCTCTCAGCGCTTGTCCTAAATGTCAGGGTGGGAGAAAGTTGTAACATAGAGGGGACTTTTCCATCGGTTCTGTTTTCACAACGCTCAGAAATTCTGCGGCGTGCTCAGCCTGCCCCCCTCCCGCCCTCAATTCCTTCCTGACATGTGGCACAAAGAAAGTTGAGAGGTAGAATTCAGAGCATAAAACGCAACTGCCTCTGCCTTAGGCTCAGACACGCAGACTTGGGTATGGCGCTGGGTTAGGAGAGGAAAATAAAGGAGGCTCCAGCAAACGGTGTTGCAGGAAAGTAGAAAGTCTCGGGCGCTGGCCCTGGAGAGAGAGTGTGAGGTTTTGTGCTGGTGAGGACTGCATCATGGCTGGCCTTAGAGGGTTTGGTTCAGTGTGGAGGGGTTTGCTTTCCTATGGAGGGAGACTGTGACCCTTGGGTGGCCAGGGAAGGATGGGGGGGTGTTTCCCGGGTCTCTGAGTGTGAGTGCGGGGGGGGGGGGGGTGGCTAAAAAGCAGGCGCCCTATCCTGCTTTGCATGCCTCCGAGGTGTGCGTTTCTGGGGAGTCTGTTGGATGGGCATCTGTGTGCACAGCGGGAGGCCAGAGCTTGTGGGAACATAGGTGTAGCTAATGCGAAATCTGTGCCTACGAAGGGTGTCAGAGCAGGAGGAGAGGTGCAGTGTGCTGAAGACAGATGGCTTGTGCATGCCTGCACAAACACATGGAGTGGGTGTGGTGTGGGAGGGTGGCTGTGTGTGTGAGCGAAAGGTGGATGCGTGTGGAAGGCTGGGCGCCTGCGGATTACCAAGGGGATGTGTGCATGGGGCAGGGAAAGATTATCCAAGGAGAGCCGAGTGTGAACTTTATGAGTGTGCCCTGGGAAATGTGGCTGGAATGGCATTGGGGCTTGTGGGGGACAGAAAAGTGTAGCTCAGACACTCTTTATGGAGAGACAAGGGCATTTGCAGGGAAGGATGCTGGGTCGTTGTTTGCCTTTTCCCCTCTCTACCTCCTGGGAGAGGAGGGAATTGGAGAAGCTTAGAATGAAGGCTGTAGGTTTAAGGAGAAAAGTCCTCCTGGGTTGTTAGCCCTGGGTGGGAATAGGAAAGGATGTGTGCTTAAGATTGGAGTGAGTGGAGGAATCTGTTTTGCATGCTCAGCGGCAAGGATGCACGTTGCATAATATTGTATAATGGGTTTCTTATTTAATAGCAGAATTCACTATCACCAATTAATATTGATAATCAATTAAAATTAATGGAATACGTACTGGATTCTCAGCCCATTGCCTGCTACTGGGGCATGGCACACTGCCCTGGAAAAATTCCTGCCCAGGGCTCAGCTGACTGCTGCAGTTTTGCCAGGAATGGAGAGAGCTCAATGCTTGTTGAGGTTTCTTCAAGGTCTATAATTCAGTTTCTGGAGATGTTTATGGATCTTGGAGGCCAAAGGGAAGATGACTTGAAACATATCTGTGGCTTTGTAAAACGAGGGCATAAGGATAGGGCTGAGGTATACTTCTGCGTGTTAGGGAAGGAGCTGAAGAGTGTTGCTGTTTCTTGCAGGGGGTGTGGCTGGGAATGGGAGGGTGCTGAGCTTCGGGTCAGAATGCAGGTCCTGATTCATTTGAAGACTGAGTTTCTGAGAGTGGACTGTGCCTCCTTCCTAGCGGGAACCAGACTCCCACTAGGTCTGGTTAAGTGGTGATCAGGAGAGATTTGGGCCGGGAATGCTTGCTCATCTTTGATATTTTCTGGGCTGTGAGTGTAAAGCTAACCTGAGAGAGAGAGAAAGAGAGAGAGAGAGAGAGAGAGAGAGTGTGTGTGTGTGTGCACTGAGGGTTGGAGCAAATTAACTGGGGGAAAACTAGGGAAGAGGGATAGGAAAGACATATATTGTGGCTCTTGTGAGGGGATGCAGTGTGTGTTTGTGGAGGAATTCTACTTGTCTGGGGAAGGGTAAAAAGGGGAGTGAGGGTAAGGTGAAGCGGGTTGGGTTCACACCCTGAGATAACTACTGAAGCAACCGGATCAGATCAGGATGTGCTTTTGTGAAGCACGGATCCGCCTGCCTGGACCAGGCGCTGGAGAACCCCACTTGGTCAGGCTCTGATCCTGGAATGGCAATTGTTCAGGGGGACTGTGGACTTTATTTGACGCAAGACATTTTTTAATTCAAATTATAGCTGTGCCATTTTAAGGTTCTACCTTATTTATTAGGGGAAATTCGTCTATGTAAGAGACGGTTGACATAGGGCTTGACCGTTGGTCAGCAGGTGTGGTGGCAGATACCCTGAGGGCAGTGTGGTGAAGTGCAAGGCTCCAATTGGGGATGCCATGATTCTAGTCCTGTTCTGTCACTTTGGAAAAGTGTGACTTTGAGAACATTTTCTAGTCTCTCTAACTCTCCGTTTCTCTCTTTGTAAAATCGCAATGTCTGTAATGACTCAATAGGAGGAATGTTTACTTCTCTTTTCCCCCATCAAAACTTGGTGTGTTTAGTTGTACTAAGATGAAATCTAATTGAACACATCTCCACTGCTCACCTGCTGTGTAAACGAAACTTTCCGTAGCTGCCTCAGTTTACTCATTCCTAAGGTGGAGGTAGCCACACCTAGATGATGGGTGATGGAAATCTGTAAGGTCTTTGAACTATGCAGAAGAAAGGTAGTCTGACAATCAATGTTGTTAATTATCAGAGATGGACATTTTTCTAATTTTTTAATATCGGCTCTGCAGACCCAATGCCACAAAAATGTGATTTTGAGAACAGAGAATATAACGATTGTCCTTGGCATAGCTGCCATTTGAATAAAACAGGAGTAAAGTCTGGCCATTCTATGTTAGGTCTATGTCTAGGTCTGTTTTTCTCTAGACTGTGGGTCCTTATCAGGTAAGAGGAGAGCCTGGGCTTTGGGTCTGTGAGGTGCTGCCTGCCCAGGGCAGCAACTTGGGTGTGGCCCCTTTTTCCAGAGATGCAGATGGAGGCACAGAGGGCGAGGAAACCCACTGAAACCTCCGAGTCCTCCCAGAAGTCAGCACATGCTGTCAACTCCTGGCTCGGAGTCAGGATCCCATCCTTGAGTTCAGTGGCCATAAATAGTCAGGAGCTAAGCTATTTCCATGAGGCACTAAACCAATTCTGTTGCTTTTCTTGGCGAGATTGGGCCAATTAAGTTGATTGGAAGAGGTCACTGCTGATGGAGCTCACATTCCCCAGGCGGGACAGGCCAGCAGAGTTTAATTACATAACATTTCCCATCTCTGCAGTTCCACTCCCAGATGTATCAGATGGTCAGGCCTCTCCCGTTCCCCGCCATTCAGCTGAGCAGGCGGCTTCTGCTGCAGGCTCCTCCAGACCTTTGACAGCGCTCCCAGCCCGCTGGAGAGAATGCAGATCTGCGTGTTGGCTGGAAGTGAGAGAGGGGATTCGGGCCGACACAGAAGATCTTTGAAACCCACCACCCTGCTTCAAGCCTCACCAGCTGCTGTTTTAGTCTTTAATGAGGCAGTCAGTTTCTGGAGTTGGGGATGTTGAACTAATGACCGTTGCTAGGGTTTTAGATTTAGTTTTATTTAAAATTGAGTTTGTTGGAAAAGGACCAAATCTTCTACTGGAGACGAGCCTAAGCCCCGTGTGGTGCTGCTGATAAGGTCTGTGGATGCACTTTGTGCGTCGACAGGCATGCGTGCAGTGAGAGGAGACCACGGGATGTACGCGTGTGTGCGTGCTGGGAGACGCGTGAGCGCAGGAACTGCCCTGGGTGGACGAGGGGCATTGGCAGAGCTTATGTTATGGGTGGCAGGTATCTGGGTACCTGGCTCAGATTGGATTGTCATCAGACTGCGTCTTGCAGGTGGGCCAGTTCAAGGAAAAAACTGGGGGCAGCTTCTTTCAGATCGTTTGTGTTCGGGGGTGTGGGAGCTTGAAGTCCAAGGCCAGTGTAGATACTGCCTCCTCCTTGCCTGGGGGGATTTCTAGCAAGATCAAGACTAGACAAAGCCTTTCAGAGGACTCACTTTGAAATCTGTGAGAACACAGTAGATGGGCCAACAACTTTTAAAGTACTTTTTGTTGTTGTTGTTAGTTTTCCATAACTCAGCCTTTCATTTTATCTAAAAATATCAAAAGGCTAGAGATTGCATGCACCCCCAAGTGGTCAGAAAGCTTCTGATGTTCCTGTCCTCATCTGTGTCACTGTCCTCCTCAAACAGTATTAACTGGGAACCACTGAGGGCTGGCTGTGGCTCTGCGCGTCCTCACAGGACAAAGCTCTGACTGTGGTTGGGTTGGAAAAGGCAGATTTTGAAGTGAAATTTGTGTGGTCTGTTGTGATTGCTCACTTTTTAGCGACGTCTCCAGAGAAGACATTTACTGAGCCCAGATGTTTTAGGATTTGTTCAGTTAGGGATTTTTTGAAAGAATTAAGTTTCTCAAACTTTCAAGGCCAGAGTTGTCAGACTAAATGATAGTTTACTAATCTCAAAAGACCCCAGGCCAAGGTAATCTTAAACAGCATGAGGTGGCGGGCAGGTGGCCTGCTGACTTGGAGGTGGGGGCACAGGTTCAGTGACTGAGCTCTGTCACTAATGAGCTGTTATGTGACCCTGGGCATTCTCTCCAGGCCCTGATCTCCCCGTCTGTAAATGAAGGGCTTGAATTAGAAGATCTCAAAGTCCCATTCCAGTTCTGCTACCCTAGGATTCTACAGTGGCCCCATCCTCCTACCTAATCAGTGCATATATGCCTCACTTGGAGTGTACTTTGGCATACCCTTAATGAGCTCCTGTTTTTATCTTTGGGGAAATGGATGAGTCAAAGGCAGAAAGGCATGCAAAGAATTTGCCAGAGTGTTTCATTTTGGCCAGGAATGCTCTAGACTTTGGCTTAGCCTGCACAGGGTGTGCAGGGCTGAAAGGGGTTGGGTTTGGCTTTTTGGTAGGCTTGGTACTAATCATTCAGCTTCCACCAAATATCTTCAGTGACCAAGGTAAGTGTTCACCTTTAAGATGATTGATGATGGTAATGATAGTTAATATTTGAGTTCTTATTGGATGCCAGGCAGTATTACAAATACTACACGGCATTATCTCAGTACCTCAAATAACCCCATTTACACATGGGGTGTTGAGGTTACCTGAGGTTACGGGAAGTGCTTGTGGTCACACACTGGGTGTTGATGTGCAGGCTTTTCAGCCAGAGGCCTGTGGCGTCTGTCCCTGTCCATGATTTGCCAGTCAGATTCTCTTTTCTGCATATTGTGATGTCATCCAGATGGGAGCTGGTTCCATAGTGTTTTGCAAATTTGGTCACCCCACAGGGTAACCTGCTCCACTGGAAGGGTCCTTCTCATGTGCAAGACAAATGTTTAGGTTTGTTAGCCACCTGCTGGCAAGCATGTGTCAGATCTGTCTCAGCTTCCATCTGCCCTCCCCCTTTATATCCCATTCTGTTGACAAGGGAATCTGCCTTTTCAGAATGCAGGTATTGATTTAAGCCACAATTGCCTCCTTGTAAACTCTGTAACATTGGGGCTGGACATCTGGTTTTGATCCACACGCCCTCGAGAGGTGGTAGGTCTCAGCATTCCTGAGTTCTGGAATTGCACAAAATTGAAGTAAAAGAGAGTATGAATGGAGAACATGAGGTCTTTTCAGAATTCGGAAAATGTCTTTCGTTGATAGGCTAGAGAACTCGCACCATTCAGACTGGGGCCAAGGTTAAGGTAGATTTCTTGCTGGGAGGTTGGGGGGTGGGGTTGCTGCTCGGGACTGGGGTCCCCAGGCTGTGTTTGCTGCAGAGCAGAGCAGCTGCAGAGGCCTCTAGCCCCAGCACTTGCCTCTGCACCTTTCTCTGGGCAGTGCCAGAGTAGGGAAGCCCGGGATTCTCGAGATGGATGTCGCCCGCTTTGTTGGCTGTGACTGAAGACTCTGGTTCTTTCTTCCTCCACGGGTTTCCCACATAAACATTTTTAAGGCAATTAAGGAGAGATGACTTGGTTCTGTTGCTTAAAGGCATTTGCAATATTCAAATAACTGTAGAACACTAACCTAATGCAGGTTTGTAAGAACTCAAAAACATGTGTTTACTTGTTTAAAACAACTTTTCACGTGTGGTAGTGATACTTTTTTTCCTTCATATAGAGGCTGTAGCCTCTTTTTTTTAGGGAATAGCCAGGTTCTTGCTATTTAAGACCTTCTTCTGTTTCTAGGTCTAAGTCCCCAGCATTTAAAAATATCCTCCCCCTCTGGCTCCAGATTATCCCTTAGGGACTATGTTTCAAGTTCTCAGTCTGGGATTCATTCCATCCTGTGTCTAGCAGACCTGCCTCTGATGGTTCGTAAGGTACTTCCACTGGGTTCAAGGGAAGATGCAGCTCTAGGAATCACCTGATCTCCCAACAGGTGTGTCCCATGTGGGGAAGCAGCCCGGCCCCTGATACCCAGCTGGCCACCTTGGACAGCTTGCCACATTCTTCCTGCAAAGGACCCAGACTAGCTGTGTGACTTTGAGCAAATCACTTTCCCTCCATGGGCCTGTCTTTCCTGTCCTGGAAAAGGAGGGAATGGACTCATGAGAGCTGTGGTCCCAACCCAGGTCCGTGGCCTGTTAGGGACTAAGCTACAGAGCTCCATCCCCACCCATCCTTGGAAAAACTGTCTCCAATGAAACCAGTCCCCGGTGTCAAAAAGGTTGGGGACCGATGCATTAGAGGTCAGAAATACCCTAACAGGGTGACAGTTCAGATATTCCATTCAGCTGCTCCCCAGCCTCTCTGTGGCCCATGCCTGGGATTTCCAGGTATCCTGCTGGCCCGGAGGACCTACGTAGAGAAATGTGGAGGGGGTGGAGTAGGAAATTAAGTTATGTGCTGCCAGATAAGTCATTGAACATATGTATGAGTGCATGTTTATAAAACGCTGAAGAAGCAAGCTTGCCAGATTTGTGGCAGTTCTTGGATTGGAAGTTAGGAGTATAAGGAGAGGTTTATGTGGGATGAAATTGTCTGTGGGTAGCTGAATTCAGTAAGCTAAATCAGAGAGCTCCCAAACTATGAGCAGGGAGAGCAAACTCCACCTCTAACTCCTCCAGAGACCAACTGCAATTTTGGGAAGTCCCTGAACCCCACTGGGTCTCACTTTCCTCATCTGTTAAATAAATAAGAGAGTTAAGGGCTACTGGCTTAGATGATCTATAAAGTCTTTCCCACCTTATCATTAAATTGTGGGAGTTGAGGGCTGGTAGAAAAATCTGGATGGATGGATGGATGGATGGAGAGAGGGAGAAGGAGGTACCCTCAAATGGCTTAAATGTAGAGGGAAATGTTCCAATTGCAAAATGATATGAGTGGTAGAAATATATATCTATACGTGAATTGGAGATGGCATTGGAGGATATATTCTGTGTGCATATTGTGTTTCAAATGCTCACCCCTCTACCGTCACCAGTGGTATTAAAATCACATCTTAGCTTAACCATTGCCTCCTCCAGGAAGCCTCCCAGCATTTTCTCAGAGGGCCTGGGGCTCCCTTCCCAGCCTCCCTGTGCTGTACCACTTGGCAGCCTGTGTTTCAGTTGTATTCCTATCTTCTGCCTAGAACATGAGCTTCATGAAGAAAATGATCCCCCACACTTTGAATAGTGTCTGCCACAGACACCTGTTGGGTGAGTGAATGCGTGGCTGGTCACAGGTGAGTCAGACTGTGCAACAGCAATAGGACAGCACCAGGAACCGGGCCCGGAGAGGTAGAGTCTGGGACCTTGCCCAGGGTCCAGAGCCTCATGCTCCCTGCGTCTCGCGCTGGGCCTGTCCCGAGGCTGAGGTCATGAATGCTCACTGCCGGCCCACCAGGAAAGGCTGTTCTTCCTCTCTCCAGAGACCCCTCTTCTCCACGTCTTCACCTGTCTAGTTCGTCTGCAAATTTGGGCTCTTGGTCATGGGAAATCGGGTGTCATTGCACATGAAATGGGGCAGTCCTTCTTTAGACACTCGTCTGAAGAGAAAGCAGCTCAAAACACGTGTGTAGAGATTATTCAGTAAGCGTCCTGTTGGTGCCCCTGTGCTAGACATTGAAGAAAATGTAGAAATGACTGACAGGGCCCTGGCCTCGGGGTCTGGAAACTGCGGAGGGAGACAGGCAGGTTACAGTCCCTGTGCTCCAGGGAGGGAAAGGTGAACAGGGACGATGGATGCGGGGTTCTCACTTCGGGTGTTGCTTTTTAGTGTGGACGATGACAGGGAATCCTCTCGGTTCAGGAGCAGGCCGGAGGGTCCGGAATGGTCTTCGATTCTGCAAAACAGTGGTTTTCTCGTCCTTGAATTCTCAGAGCCCATTGTGATGCGAGCCCTTGGTTCTTTGCGGGGAGAGTTTGCGGGGAGACGCTGTACAGGTGTTGCACTTGGGGGCTGAGTAGGTGTGCGTGCTCACGGGGGCGCCTTTCACAAGTACCCCTGCTTGTGGCTGCAGTCGGTACAGGCAGGGGAGGCGAGTCCACCACAGACCCTTAAGCTCTGCTTCTCCCTTCTGCTCAGCTGCAGTGTGACTCTCTGTGACCGCTTCTGACACAGGGACAGACTGCCATCTACTGTCCACTTGTGTCGTCTGAGCCCATCCTGCTCAGGGAGCGCCTTGGCATTTTTTTTTCAATCCTGCTTTTAATGGATCCAGACACCAGAAGAAATAGACGTCAGGTCCTTATTTAGTAATTTCTTTAGAATTTCGAAGGGAGCCTTTAAAAAAACATATAATGCATCTGTTAGATGGTTTTCTCATCTGCTTACCAAAAGTGTTATTTTAAGAGGACCACCCTGCCACTACTGAGTCGTCTGAACCACTGTTCTGGTACCATGTGGAATACCGAGAGGTAAAAGGCAAGGCCTTACCTTCGGCAGCCTTGCAGTCTAGTTGGAAGTAAAGGACAGACTTGCAGAGAAACAGGCAATAGAATGTGGCAGCACATATTTGGTAAGCGGCGGATGGGTGGCAGGGGCTGCAGCAGCTTTGGGAGTTGGGAGGAAGGAGGAGTCCTTGTAGGCTGGGGTGATTGGAAAGACAACTGTGGGCAGCTTGACTGGGTCTACTGTTAGCAAACCTAGTGTTTAAGGAGAGACCCCTAATCCCATTACTGGGCATCTACCCAAAAGAACAAAAGACATTCTATAAAAATGACATCTGCACTCAAATGTTTATAGCAGCACAATTCACAATTGCAAAGATGTGGAAAGATCCAAGTGCCCATCAATACATGAGTGGATTAATAAAATGTGGTATATGTATACCATGGAGTACTACTCAGCTATAAGAAACAATGGTGATCTAGCACCTCTTGTATTTTCCTGGATAGAGCTGGAACCCATTCTACTAAGTGAAGTATCCCAAGAATGGAAAAACAAGCACCACATGTACTCACCATCAAATTGATTTCACTGACCATCACCTAAGAACACATTTAGGAATAACATTAATTGGGTGTCGGGCAGATGTAGAGGGAGCGGGGATAGGTGTATACATACATAATGAGTGTGATGCGCACCGTCTAGGGGATGGACATGCTTGAAGCTCTGATTTGGGGGGTAGGGGGGACAAGGGCAATATATGTAACATAAATTTTTGTACCCCCATAATATGCTGAAATAAAAAAAATAAAAAAGAAGAGACCCCTGAGAGCTGAGTGATGTCATGGGGTTTTGGGGACCCACAGAGCTTGAGGTCTAGTCCTGCTTCTGTCGATCGATCCTGGCCCATGACTCAGAGCCTCAGGCTCCTCATCCCCAAGTGAGGTTACTGGTCTTCATGTGGTCTCGGGGCCCTCCCTGCCCTGGCCCTGCGTCAGGTGCCACCCTTGCATGCAGTGGGAGGTGGCTTCTTGGTTTCCAGCTTGGCAAGGAGCAGTAAAGCCTCTTGGGTCCTGTGCATGGAGGGCACTTGGATGTGGGGCCCTGAGATGACAACCCCGCACACATTGGGAGAGGAAGGATTTCCCCCGGGGGAATCTCAGGTGGTGTGCCAATACACAAGGGGTGAAGCGTTCCCTGCAGCCTGTGTGCTCCTTCTCTCCAGAGCTTTCCTAGACTTTCCTTCCAAAAATATATCTGTATGACTCTTGAATCAAAGATAGCTCCCCGAAAAGAAATTGCATTAGTATATTAGCATTGATCATAGCTCAAGTCTAAGATTTCTTCACATTAAAATTCATTCTATTATTGTTTTTGTGGATTTTTTTTAAGTGTCTGAGACTTTTTGATGGCTGTGGATTAAAATGGGGCAAAGGTTGCTTTCCATAACTTCTTCTCCTACCGTCTCTTTTTTCTCTTTTTTTAGCATTTAAATTATCACCAAGTAAATATTCAATGTGTTTATTGCATGTTCATGTCTTTCCATGTGTGTGTATGTGTATGTATGCCTGTACATGTGTGTGTGTGTGTGAGAGAGAGAGAGAACATGAGAGAGTGATACTTCAGACTGTGGTCTATTAGCAAGTCTAGGAAATCAAGTTGAATTCGGGTTGAGTTACCGGTTGAGAGACCTCAGCTCGTCATTATAATCCTCTGACATTTCCCTTTTACTTTTTGGCTGTTGTATGAATCAGAAACACATCTTCCAGTCTCCCCTTCAGTGTTTAGATCTCCTTCTGGGGCAGCTGTATAAAGTTACTGTCTACAGCAAGTCTCCTGAGTTCTTTGGGGGACCACCCCACAGAGGCCCAGTCAGGGATGGAGCTGTTAGGGAAGGTCAGCTTTTAGACTAAGGGCAAAAAATGTTAGGGGGTTGGAGAAGGATTCCAGTTGTCCGTCATGTGTCCTCCCGTGGCGTGCTGATGTCCGGGACTGTTGTCCACAGGGAGAGGGTGAGCAGGGACTATGTAGAGAGAAAGGGAAATTCTCCCCAAACCCACCAATGTTTAGGGACATAATCAGTTTCCAGCAATAGACATGGAACCAAACAAGCCCAGGAAGTAATTGGGAAGTTTCCTGATGGCTTGTGATGTGATCCGTAGTCTGGAGTGAAAGCAGAAGGAGACCGGAGCAGAGAGTTCCAGGTAGAGGACACCGCATGGGAAGAGGCCCCGAGGTGAGAAAAAGCGGGGGGCTAAGGGACTGAAGGAAGTCCAGGTAGGTGGCGCACAGCCAGCAGTGCACAGGTGGCTGGGGGCTGACTCGTTGTCCCAGGGCAATGGGGAGTTATGGAAGAGTCGGAGGGCACAGTCAGGCCTTTGTTTTTAGAGAGGTAGCTCTGGCTGCAATGTGGAAGGTGGCTCTTAATGGTGTTCAATGAGAGAAAGAAGACTGATAATTGGATCAATGGAAGAATGAATAAATGAATGAGTAAACAAACAAATGAATGAGATATGCAGAGGGAGAGTTGCAAACCTGGTTTGATCTCTGGGCACTTTGTCCAGTGCTAGCTCCGGGGGCAGTTATCCCAGCCTGGGAAGGCAGCAAGCAACATGTTGATTAGGGAGGCTCTGGGTGTGTGGAAACGGAGGTTGAAATAGTAACTCTTCATGCACAGAGTTTAGGGTGGTTGGTAGTGGAGAGACTCTCTTAACCTTTTTCCTTCTCCTGTGCATCTCCATCCTAATTTGATTTCATTCAGGATTGAAAAAGAAGATGACTTTTGGAGTTACACCCCTGAAAATTTCAAAGCCATGGCTGTGACTTGCTCCAGAGGGGGATGCTTGTGTTGCACACCTTTTCATAGACTCACAGTGGAATAGGGACAGACGCTAAGGTTTCCTGTGGCATTTGAAGGGGTCCCAGATTCCTGGACATCAGATCCACCCGTAGATGATTCCTATGGATTAAAGTGTGTGTCTTTGTTTAAAGTTTCAAAGTCTCCTGAAAATGATCAGATTCCATAGAACTTCCGTCTGCCAGAGAATAGAGAATTTCTTGCAAGGTCACATTGCTTAGCATATATAAGAATGGTACGTATAGCAGCAACCTAGACAGACACCTGACGTCCCATCCAGCAGCTTAGGAGGTGGGAACACAAGAACTTCCCTTGGTAAGACCAAAGGGAGCCTAAGCAGACCTCTGGCTTCATCTCACGGGTCTTTGCTCTACGAAGACGCTCCCATGTGCTTGCTATTGCAATCTTGCCTTGCACATTGAGATCTTTGAACTTTGGCTAATGGTGGTTGCTCAGGAACTTACTAAGGGCCAATCACATTGGAATGTCTAGGGTTGAATGTCTAGAACAGAGGCATCTGGAGTTTGTAAAGCTCAGGAGGTGATTCCAAAGTGCAGGCAAAGTTGAGGACCACTAGCAAACAGCACTAACCTTCTCTGCCCCATCCCTGCCTCTCAGCAGCTTTGCCGTGACATCTGTCCCACTCTCACCCTTGGTATACTCATGAGAATTTCTCACTTAGTTAAGTATGTTCAGCTAATTTGGACTGAGCCCTCCTACTGCCTACATACCTTGTGCTTGCCTGAGAAACTGGAGGTGAGGAGGACAGGTCCTCAGAAGATTCCAAAATGCCCACCGTCTCTCATTTACCAGACTGGGTATTGAGGGTGAATGGTGGGAAACAAGGGAGACAGAGGGAAGTAGACCAGCATTCATAAGGCATTAATGATGTGCAGGCACTTTCATGTGTCATCTCATTAGTTTCCCCAACAACCCTCACAAGCAGGTATCATACCCGGCTGGAGCGCACAGTTTGGGTGATGCCGTCAAATGCAAAATGGTTTGTGATCTCTGAATGATCAGATTTCCTACACTGGGAAATTCTCCTTGGGAATTTCATACCAGCCAGATGCCCTTCTCTAGGGCCAGCTATGGATCAAGCTGCTGCTTTCTAGCACGGGTGGCTCTGTGGGAAAGGAAGCACCTGTCCCCTGTCCGTGTTGTGTGGGATCCAGCCCCAAATGCCAGTCTTGAGCTGGCCTTTCCAAGAGGCCCAAGCTGAGGACATGCTTTAACCAACGGCCCTCTGTGTTGAGAAAGTTGTCCTCTTCCTTGCCATTTCCCTGTTATGAAGCCAGGGCTTGCAGGAGGGCTGGGGAGTAGAGGTTCAGAGAAGGAAGCTAAAAAAAAAACAAAAAAAAAACAAGATCTGAAAAAGTTAACTTTCCAGCCACATATTCCAAAATTGTAAAGTGGACCATATGGAATCGTTGCAACCCCTGGGTTTCTCGTTTACAATTCTTGCAAAAGATATTACCGTGTATGCTGTCCGGCACGCAGGAGCCGGATGTCTAGCACCCATTGCTAAGTGCGTGCTTCTGTACGAATTTTGGACTTCAGATTCTCTGGACTGCTAAGTGACCTAAGTGTAGTTCGGGAACTGTGATGTGGTGAGAGGAGCCATGCTGACCTGATGTGAGGACTGGATGGTGGTCTGAGAGATCAGGGCAGGTGGTGTGCAGCCATGACCAGGGAGGTGGGGACAGGCTCATTCTGCACCAGGGACTACTAGGTGAACTGCACATCACAAACAGAGACATGCCCTGCAAAGAGCAGTGGGAACAGACATACACAGGCCTATCTCTGTGTATATCATGTAGATGGAACTGAAGTCACTCTTGGCTATGTGTACCTGCCACCACCACCACCACCACCTGTCCCAACACATAGCAGCTACTTTCAGCAGTGGCTTAAAAAAAAAAATCAAAGGGCAGTAATTTTCAAGGAGTGGGGAGAGAGATGAGCAGAAGCATTTATTTATGGACTCTAGGCAATTTATTTTGTTTTCCAGAGTCTAATCTAGAATATCTTCATAAGGGACCATGAACTGAGTACGAAGTTGCCTGTAGTATTGAGGACTATTAGGTACAATATCTGTAAGAGGAGTCAAGAGTGGCCCTCCCATAATTCACCTGTAGGATTATGCATACGAATTTAAGAGAAAAAAATGTTCTCCAAGCTGTTTCTGCCTTGGAGCTAAACATCATTACAGTGAAACAGAAGAAACAGTTAAGCGTGAGGACCCAAATTGTGTATTTCTGTCAATCACAGTCACAACCTCTCAAAACCTCACTCCCCTCCTTTGCAAAGTGTGGTGGTAAACCTTACCTACTTAACACAGTTCGTGGGGGGTTTCGGACGCAATGCTGCCTAGGGAAGTGCCTGGCAAGCTGTAAATTACAAAGATATGTGATGGTTGAAACTGAAACATTCTTACTCTCATCACACATTGTGTGTTTGGAAGCTGGCTCTTCTCCAGGTCAGGCTGGGATAATGTTCCCTGACAGGACAGCCCAGTACTGAGGTGCTCCGGAAACACTCAGCGTCTCTGGGAACCTTCAGGTGGCACCGTAAGAAACGAGAAGAAATGTTACAGCCCTGGCTTGAGAGAATAACGACGTGCTACTCTGACTCTTTCTGATGATGTCATCTGGGATGTGACACTCAGGGTCCCACCATTTGTGAGGTCGTGGGTGTGCACTGGGCAATAAAAATGGTGTCCGGGGGATCGCGGTTTATTTCAGCATGGGCTGCCCCCACCCCTGCAAGGCCGTCCGCTGGAGAGCTGTTCTTGTCGGGCTCCCTGCTCAGGCTCATGTCCCCGTCCCTGATGCAGAGGTTCCCTTCCTGCGTGACAGAGGGTCCGGTGGCCTAATAGATGGCCTTCCCTGCTGCAGTGGCCCCTGCCTTTTTTGTTTACTTCATTTATGAAAATCCCCTTGAAACATGCATGTTCTCATTTTGTGGATAATTGTGGATACAGCGCTTTATGTCTTTGAGATTCTTGAATACTCACATCCCTTGCTGATGCCTCCTTGGGTGCGAGTTTTTCCGATGACGGAGCTTGCTGTTCCCTCTTGTGCTGCCGCTGTCCCTGATGGTGGGTGCTTACTCCTATTGCCAGCTGACCTCCTGCGGCAGATTGTCCCACGTGTCTTGGATGTGGCGTCTGTGCTTGGCCTCAGCATTTTAAATGGCTGGTGCCTGCCTGAATGTTCCCCCTTTTTGGAAGGGGGTTTCTCACAGTTTCTGGCCAATGGAAGTTGCCTTTCTTATTGTCAATTCTAGACAGTTATGCATTGATTTTCAGTGTATTTTCTGCTACATTGTTTCAGAAGTAGGGCTGGAAGGATGCTCTGGTGGACGAGTGGTAGAGCATGAGGGAAAGAAAGAAGTAACAGGAGAACAGCGCCAAAGCCCGGGGAGGGAGAAAGACCATTGTTCCTGGCACATGCCTGAGGCCTCCAGAAAGAGCTGACTTGCTTTACACTTCCCGAGAACTGTGTGTGCCGTTACCAGAAGCATAAGAGAAAGAAAAATAGTCAGAATGTTCAGTATGCTTCATTTATCTCATCTGAAAAATGAGTTCTGCCCAGTGACCTAATGGGCATAAACTCTGTTTCTAAAAAAGCCACTGATGCAGCAGCAAGCTTCTGAGTTCTTGATATGGTAAGGTCTTGTGCTCGTACTGGTGAGGGTACAAAAATGCATGCTTCCTCGCGTCCAGGAACTCATAGTACATGCAGGGAGATGGGACTTCCCCAACTCAGCAACACTCAGGACGAATTATTAGGGCATGGGAATGTTATACATGGAGGGCAGGATTTCTGAAGACTTCTGATGGGTGATAGAGGAGACCCTTGGATCAGGCAAGAGAATTTTAGGGGTGAGGATGGCACTGACAGAGGCATGGAGGTGGGAGAGAGCATGGAGTGTTCGGAGCTTGACCGATTGGCCTGAAAGGGAGAGAGTTTGTGCTGAGCATTAATAGGACCTAAGTCTCAGGGCAGCCTCCCCCACCTCTCCCAGGGCATTGTGGTTTTGAGAGAAAGGGCCTGTTTCACCCCCTCATGGATTTTCTCTGCTTTTTCTGTTTTTGGTTTGCATTACTTCCCCTCTACGAGTATTCTTTGAACTCTTCAGAAACTCCTCTTGGGGTCTTTTCATCTGTTCTTGGTTTGACACTGTGCTCCATCCATGGGGTTCTGCTTTGCAGGTTGTCGTGTTGGAGATTCAGTCTTCCTGAAGCCTTTCTCTGAGTTTAGCATTTGGTATGGGTTTTGCTGTTTTGCTGCCGTTTCAGTCCCAGGAAGGAGAGGCCTTACCTGGAGTGTAGGCAGGGTTTCAGAGGAAGCCCTAACACTGCTGACTCCCGAGTTTACAGAGCTCTGCCAATCTTGGCCTTGCAGGGAAGGGGAAAGTGCTAGCAAGCTCTCCTCTTTGGTGTCAAGTGCACACAAATCATTAGCTCCTCTGAGGTCAGCCAGCAATAAGCTACTGGTTTGAGACACACCAGGATAATCCATTTGATCTAAGCCCTGCATTTAATCACTTGAAACATTCTTGCACACACCTTTGCAGGTGTACGCACATACAGATCTGCACGTGTGCCTCTCTGTGCCCGTTCCTAGCCTCTGATGACTGCTTCTCCTCCAGGAGGCTGCAATCCAAGACTAATAAAATATGACTTCTGGGAAGATTTTTCTTCTGCCTAGAGAGGGTGTCATTTTTTTCTTTCTTCTCCTAGAGAAACATTGGCCATTGGCCCAATCTTTGGGGCAAGGATCAGAGACACCCTTACATTCTGGGGGTTTGTCCCTAAAGGCTGGGTGGGAATCTGCTTTGGGGTCTGTAGTCTGGCTCCATCTGGCTTTGGGAGAACTTTAACCAATCTCACGAATCCCAGATGGCCACAGAACATGTGGACTTAGAGGAGCAACACATGGTCTTTCCTGTGGGCCTCGACGGGAGCACAGTTTGGTATCTAGCCCCCCTTAGAGAGACACAGCAGAGGGGATCGTGGTGCAGCAGTGTGGGAGCGGGTGAACCCCGACCTCGAGCCTTTCATTATATTTCATCCTGGAGTGGGGATGCCAAAAGTGCAGATTATATTACCTTTATTAAATGATAGGCATAATCAGGGATTCCTCTAACTTCCTGTGGGGTTGGCTAAACCCCAAAGTGAAGAGAATTTTGCCCTTTGTTTCATCCATTAGGACACTCAAGACCCCACTACAGTGCTGTCGGCTCAATCTTTCCTCATCGCTGTGCCCCTGCAGTTCCTGGGTGGTTGCAGCCGTCTCTTAAAATTTTTCTGTTGTCACTCAAGCAAGAAATAGACTTGGCCCTTTTAATCTCAAAATAATGGTTATGGTTAATAATTATTGAACAGGGAGATGTGCTCAGGCCCCTCTCTATGGGCTCTCATGAATCTTGACAATACTCAGTTAAATAACAATCTTACTATCCTGTCTTATTTTGCAGACAAGGCAACTGAGGCCTCCACAGATTTTTCTACATTGCACCTAAGATCATCTGAGAAACTCTACTTGTTTTTCTGATGTATGCTCTGTTCTCCCTATTATAATGTAAATCCTATGAGAGCAGGGCATTTTTGTACCCTGGCCTCTCTGCTGTGTCTCCAGCACCTGAAATGTGCACATAGTAGCTGCTCAGTAAATGTTTCTTAAAGGAACAATAACCTGCCCGGGGTTAAATGGCTAGGAAGTGGTGGCACCAAGCTTGGAATGACTGATTCCAGAGTCCAGGTGGTCCTAACCCCTCTCTCACACTGCCGTCTTGGCTATTTAGAGATAATTTCCCTTCTCCTCTTCTACCCTGCTCCAGTGCCTGTTGCCTTTATGCTGTATTTAAAGCGCAGCTGCGGCCTCACCCTGCTCTGCCTCCTAAACGGGGTCCTTCAATCAGCAGGTACAGTTCTCTTGGTCTAATCAGAAACACAAAACATTTGCCTCTATTTCAAGATTTTTGGCTTTTCCTAGTTTAAGCTTAAAGCCAAAGAACTACCATAGAACTGACTGAGGCTGCTAGAAGTTCCCTCTTTCTTACATCCATTCAGTAGAAGGTAGGAAAGATGACAGCCAAAGCTATAGGGGTCCTTCCAGAAGTAGTTATAACATACAACATTGTTTTCTGATTATGAAATAAATACATGTTCTAATGCATGCCCAACATAAAGAGTTAGGAAAATGCTAAAAAGAATAAAGAGCAAAACAACAACCAGAAATCCCGTCAATATCCTTTGAAGTTCTTTCTCTGTGTGTGCGTGTGTGTGTGTTTGTGTGTCTTTGTTTTGTGTCTGTGTATATGTATTTCTTTTTTACATGAAAGGTTTATCATACTATATAAGCAACTTTTACCTGGTGTTTTCCCCTTACTGTTGCACTGTCTGTACTTCCCCACGACTTTGAGAATTCTTGCATGAGATGGTTTGCACAGCATGCATTTCCTCCTGCGCCACACTGTCACACTGTAACCGTCTCATTACTGTGGCACATTTGCGTTTTGATCCCGGTTTGTGTACTGTAGTTACCATCCTTTCATGTAATTTTGTATAAACGTATCTGGTTATTCTCCCAGAATGGATTTCTAGAAGTTGCCTTTCTGGGCTTAAAGATGTTAGCGTTTTAAAGGAAGGTGGGGACTCTTGAAAGCTCTGACAGTTCTGAGCAGGGAGCCAGAGCGGGGGCCACCACAGGCAGCAGGACAGCTCGCGGGGCAGCTGCAGTGTTCCCCGCGCCCGCCTGCACACCTGGGCGGACCCCCGCAGTGAGCACCCAGGGTTAGGAGAAGGACTGTCACGTCGCCTTTCCTCCATTAGCTTGATCTGCTGGGCATATGTGCTTCTTGATCCAATTTTTGGATTGTTCTCCTGTTTTCTCTCTCCATGCCCCACCCTCCACCTTTCGTCTAAGCGTACATCATACACAGCGCGGCGGAAAAGAACCTGGGGGCAGGAGCTGGGCTGGCTCGGCCTTCAGTCCAGCTGCACCAGTGACTGGCCAGGTGACCTAGTAAGATGCGTTATGCATGTGTCAGCCCCAATTTTCTCATTGTAAAACAGGGATAACAATATAACAACCTTGTGAGGATTAAATGATTGAATATGTGCTTAGAACAGTGCCTGGCACATATGAAGCATTTAATAAACAGTGGTTTTTTAAATTAATTTTTAAAAAAGCAAATTAATAACACTGAATATTATTAATGTCTATATTCATGTCATGTTGATTTTACTTCCGGAGCCTATTGCAAGCGTGTTTAACAGTGTGGTGTGTGTAACCCACTGACAAGACTTTCTCCTCAGCTCCTGATGCCAGGTCTTCCTTCCCTCGTAGCGTTTCCCTGTCGTCTCCCTTCTCTAGGAAGCTTGCTGTGCGACAGAGCATGGGATTTTCTCTGGCTTCCAGATCTGCCCACGTGTGCACACTTCTCCCTTGGACTCTCTTTATCAGTTTATTTGTTCCCCGTAGGAAGAACTGGAGCCTGGTTGGCAGCTTTTCCAGTTGGCTTTATCCGTGTGCTGCATTGTAAAACTGTTCCCTCTGTTACTTAGAAATCTCTTTGATCCATGTTTAGATGTATTTGTTCTCCCAACAGATGTTTGGGGCAGTTAGAGGATTCTCTCCTTCTATTTGCCCAGCCTCGTGCCCCTGCGAGCCCCCCACTTCTCAGGCTCTTCCCCCAGCTGACCGCAGACCACAGACCGGCCTCCTGGCCCACAGACCACAGAAGGCCTCCTGGCCCAGCCGCCAAGACTGTCCGAGGGACTTGGTTAGGGGGAGGAGGGAGGAAGGTATTGGGGAACTATGCAGGGTACAGTTTGAGTTTCCTAGACACATTCCAGGAGCTCTTTAGATCCAAGGTATACATGATTTAGCTTGTACTCCGTGGCATGTTGACAAAAACCCAACCATGCATTGTCTCCTGCAGATGACAGAGTGAGGCCCTGGGGTACGGCAGGTCGCCTGAGAAGACCACCGAGAGTTGGGGAGTGTATGAGTTTCCTGGCACTGCCATAACAAACACCACAAACGGGGTGGCTTAAAACAGCAGGAATTTATTGTCTCACAGTTCTGGGAACCAGAAGTCCCAAATCAAGGTTGCGGGCAGGGCCAGGCTCCATCTGAAGACGTAAGGAGGCAGCCGCCCTGCACCTCTGTCCAAGCCTCTGGTGGCCTCTGTGTTTCTTGGCTGTAGCTGGTCCCTCACATCCTCGTCTTTCTGTGGGATTCTCTGTCTTGTGTGGTTTTTCCTCTGTGCACGTCTGTGTACAAATATCCCTTTTTTGTAAGGACACCAGTCATGTTAGATTAGGGCCCACTCCAATGGCCTCATTTTAACTTTATTACCTCTGTTAAGACCCTATTTCCAAATAAGGTCACATTCTCAGGTACTGGGGGGGTGGTTAGGACTTCAACACACCATTCTGGGGAGACACAATTCAACCCATAACAGGGAGGAAAGATGTTGAGGACCTGTAACTCCTCCACCCACCCACGAAGTGCCGGGCGAGCCGTGTGTGAACATGTAGCCCGCTTTCTGCAGGTTGAGGACGCACAGGGGCAGGACCCGTGTGTGGGGTCTCTGTCCACCCCAGCAACAGAATCAGCCATGGGGGAAGGTATCCTGGCTTCCTTGGGTTGACTCAGCTTCTACGTTTCCAACATGTAATGCGTGCCTTCACCTTTCCACGCTCTGAAAGTCTCTGAGAGCCGCGCAGAGAGAGCACAGAGGTCGGCTGGTGAGGAATGGAGGGAGAGATGATGGAGGGTCTCGAAGCAGAGGGTGGATGGTGGAGAGGTCGGGAAGGCAAAGTGAGTGGAACAGACCGGTGGCAGGTGCAGACGGCAGCTCAGGAGGCATGAGTTCTCCTCCTGGCCCTGCCACGAGGCTGTGTGCTGTGGCTTGGGCGCTTACCTTCTCTGGACCTCACTTTCTCTGTTGGCAAGACTGGGAGGTGCATGCGTGCTCTCCAGGGTCCCGTCCTGGCCAGAACAGACTCTCAGCTGGAGCTTAATGTGTGGAGCAAATGGGAGCTCTGGGCCCTGGCCCCCTGCAGAGAGCACAGCCCTTCTTCTGGGGGAAACATCTTCCAGTGGGCTGCCCTGCCACAGGGTCATGCAGCATGCAGCTGGTGCCTGCCTGGCCCCACTCCTCCCCTCCTGATGCCTGGCCCTCTGCACATGTAAGCGTGCCACTCCTTTTCGTGTCCCCATCGTTCTCTGATGGCACACAGCTGTCTTCTGTCGTCCTCGGCTCTGGGAGGCTATGCCAAGCTTCTTGAGCACAGCCCACAGCCCGCGGCCCACTGCCTGGGTTAGGGACTGTGAGTTAGCCAGGAGGTGAGAGGAAGGTGCTTGTGAGTCACGGCTGGGAGCAGAAGTGCCTGGGCCTGGCTTCCTCCCGGACTTCCAGGAGTGCCGCCCTGGCAGTACGTGGGTTTTGGCCACAGTCACCCATCCACCTGGCCAAAGCACCAAACATGCGCAGCCCCTGTGTTCAGAGAAGCCCCAAGCCCTGTTCATGTCCCCAGCACAGCCCATGAGCACCGTTGGTGGTGAGAGGCCAAGGTTTGTGCCCTGCTTAGACGGGTGACGGGGCAAGGGAGAATGGGCGTGGCTCAGAGACGTTGTTGTCTTTCTCAGGGCACTCAGCAGCTAACCAGGAACATGCCCCTGACCAGAGATGCTAACTTGGGTGATGCTCTGTCCATCATTTGACTGAAGCCCCTTGTGTGATGGACAAGGATAGTGAAGGATGAGCAGGGAGGGGGTCAGGGAGAAGGGTCAGTGCTTAGAATCAGGCAGTCCAGAGAGTCTGGAAAAGCAGGGCAGACCCCACAAACCTCAGGGCTGTGTGGGCCAGGGCGTGGTGCGGCTGCAGCGGGGCAGGTGTTTGCTTATCAATGACTTCACCCTCCAGGAGTCCTGGGAACTCCACAGTCAATGGTGGGCTACCAGTGGTCGTCCCAGGAATGGAGTTTTCCTTTGCAGGGACACTGGTCATTTGGGATGGGACGGTTCTTGGTGGTGCAGGATGCACCCCAAGCTTTAAACACCAGTGGCATCATCCCCTCATCCTCCGCTAGTCACCCTGACAACCAGAAACGCCTCCACACATTTCCAAATGCCCTTTAGTAAGTAGGGCAGTACCAGCCCTTCTGAGACTCACATAGAGCAGTGAGTGAAAAATGAGCGGACGGTAGCCTGCTCTTGTGATTTTGTGGCATCCTTTAGCTTCCTCTTCTCACCCTGGAACTCACTGGAGCTGGGTGTGCCTCAGCCTCAGCCAGAACCTCGCCACCATTGCTTAACCCACCCCTGCTTCCCAGACCCTCTGCACCTAACCGCCTCTGGCAGGGCTGACGGTGGCTCTCGAGAAAGCTCTGGGGCAGGAGGAGAGGGGGTCTGCGTGTTGTCTACATCCCTGGCTGTGAGCTGTGGGGCCCACCCCATCCTGCGCCCGCCTTGGAGCGGTCACCCGGGTCGGAGCTCTGCAGAGCGTCTGGCTCCCGGCAGGCAGGTTCGTGCGAGACTCCCGCCCAGCCGCGCGGTGCAGATGGGATGATGAGGACCAGATCCAGTTTCTGGGCTCCAGTATTTGCCAAGACTTTTACCAGGCTTCCTGGAACAGACAGGGAAACAGAGCAAGCTCCCTTAGGTCAAGTGATTTGGGCCGAGCTGAACAGAGTCCCTGAATGACTGCTCTGTTTCTCCTGCGGGGGTCAGAGCAGCCGCAGCTGCTGGTCCAGGAGAGGCCGCTGAGGGCCGAGACCTCCCATCTCCGCTCCCTGCACGCGGGCTCCGGGCCCGGGCACTCTGTGCCTGGGTTTGCGCACCTGCAAGAGGAAGAACATGACCAGCTCGCTCCTTTTGCTGCACAGGTATACAGTAAGAACAAAGAGGAAACATGAAGGGTTTTGAATTCCAAAAAGAACAGGAACTTTACAAATTCATGGCATTTTAGGATTTAAGGTATGCGTGGAATCTAACCTCATCTTGTCATTGCCAGGAAGTTCTGTGAACCAGTGACCGCTGATGTTCCTCTGTCCCTGCGTTCCAGCTCCTACCTTGACTCTCCTGCTTTTCATACCTGGACTTCTTTAGCGGAGACGCCTTTTCCACGTTTCCTGTTCGGTGCTGAAGCCCACCGCAGCCTGGCTTCTACCATCGATGCACCAAGACCCTCCTCTGGCTTCATCTTGCTTGGCCTGTCCATCATGTCTTCTTTCTTGAAATCCCCCCTTTCCTTGATACAATACCACTGGGTTTTGTCATATCTCTGAGGCTGTCTCCTCCCCTTGTCTTAGCTGACTTTCTGCTGCTGACCTGGGCTCTCCTTTCCCCACAGCCGGTGGGCTCTGGAGTCTGCGTGAGGCTGACTCCCAAATGCACGGGAAGTCCGTGTGAAGCCGCAGGCCCGTCCATGCAGCTGCCTGGGATACTCAGGTGTCCTACAGGCACCTAAAACTCTCTGTTCCAAGCGGAACAGGGCTCCTTCTGTGCCCCCGACTTTCCCTACCTGCAGCGAATCATCTCCGTTGTTTCTCATCTGAATCAGTGGGACTACCCGCCAGGTCAGAGACGGGGGGAGTCGTCCTCAGTGCCTCTCCCCTCACCTCTCGCTCCCCGTGGTCACGCAGCCTCCCCGTCCCCGCCATCGTAACCTCTGAGACATCCTTGCAGTTGGCCCAGATCTCCTCATCTCCGCTGCCGCTGCCCTGATCGAAACTCTGTTCATCTCTTGCCATTCTCCATACTTTGCAAAGGTAACGGGGTCATTTTCTACTCGAAATCTTATAATGACTCTCCAGTGCCTCTGCGGGCCTCATGTTTCCAGACTGTTCGTGTTCTTTCTCCTCTCTCCCTCTCCCTCATTCTTTATGTTCGGCCACTCCGGGTTTTGTCGTCATCGTTCCCCAGAATGCACAGTGCACCTTCTTACCCGTGGGCCGCAGCACCCAGGTCTTTGCTCCTGCTGCCTAGAACACGCTCCCTGTTTGCCCCCGTGCCTCGCTCCCTCTGGGAGGTTGTCCCTCGTCCTCTGTCTGACGCTGGGGTTCCCTGCCACATGCTTCCACAGAGTGCTGCCATCTGCCGAATGTCCCCGAACACCCAGCATTTCTTACCGTCACTCCTCCTTCAATGCCGTTCGCACTAGACTCTAAGCTTCTCGAGGCCAGGAACAGCTTCCCTCTTCCATGGCAGCATTCCCTACACGCCTAACATAGAGCCTGCCCTGCGACCCGCGGTCAGTAAGTAGTTGTCGAATGAATGAACGAGTGAGAACGGAGGGTGTCTGCCCAGCGGAAACCTGGAGTAAGATCAAAGATCAGAGCGAGGATTAAGGACAAGCCTTCCTCAGGGTGGCATTAAGAATTCTCAGAACACGTGAGTAACCCTCCTTTGGTTTGGCCAATGTTTACTCCAGGCCACACAGCCAGGCGAAAAGCTGAGTGAGGTTTAATCCTTCCCACAAGGAGCTTATTCTTTCTTTGAAAGCCCTTTAAACAAGCTCTGAAATGATTCTGGGAGGTAGACAAACGGGTCCCCATTTCTCTGTGACCAGCGATGTAGGAAAGGGAGCATACACACGCACACACATGCACGCACACACGCACACACACGTTGACAGACATCCGAGCTCACACTATGGACATGCTCAGACCCTTCTTCAATTTTACAAGGTGGTAACTCACTCTTCAGTTTGGATTCTTGAAGTGCCACGGAAAAATCCCTCTGGCCTTGGACCTGGGGAGGAGGTCCGGCCGTGGCAGTGGAGTCTGGAGCTCGCCCTTCACTGACTGGGGTTCCACATGTCTCCGTCTCTCACTCAGGGAGCACCGCCGTTGCACTCTCCTTCCTCCCAAAGCCAACACCTGGTCTGGCTCACTAGGAACGGCTCTTCCTGTGCTTGCAGCTCATCTCTTCCTCTTCTGGGTTCTCTCATGGGATGAAGTCAGAGGATGGAGGCCGACCACACCCTTCCTCCTTGACCCCGAGTAAATTTCTTGGAAACCGTATAACTCCTCTCCACCCCATTATATCCCTATATCCAGAGACAGCCAATTTTTGCCAGTGGAGGAACATGTGAGAAGAGGCCTTGGGAAACTCAAGGCTCAGTGCCTGTCCCCAGGCCCCTCGGTGAAGGACACATCTGTCCTTCACTCTCAAAGATGTTGCTGTTACTCCCCTGCTAGGGTGACACACTGCACTTCCGCCTTCCTTCCCCGCCCCAGCAAGAGGCTATTTCCTGGAGGTCCTATAAGCAATTTCATTTTCTCTTTTGCTGTTTCCTTATTTCAATTATCTTCAAGGAGGAGCACACATCCTGGATCGGTGCCTGGCTGTGAAATTTCATTTCCATTTCTTTACACCTGCAGTTGCAATAAGAGCGAGAAGAGAACAGAGTTCAGCCTGTGTCCCAGCCCCAGGTTATCCAGGTGATCGGCTATTGTTTCCCAGAAGGGCCGTGGGCCGGAGCAGATTTATCAGCAGGGCCTTTGAGGGGCCCCATCCTTCAGCTGCTTTCTCCTTTGGGTCTCTGCCTCCAATTCTTCTTCTCAGGCCTGTGAGCTCTGTGCACTTGGTTCCTGCCTTTCAGTCTGACATGGAAGAAATATCCGATTCGCTATTCCAGATGCTCCATCTGATTTGCAGCTTGTCCAAAAGAGCAGCTTATCCTCTTGCCTTTTCTTTTTCCTGACCTCACCTCATCAACCTCCCACTGGGACCTCACAGAGGCAGAAGTAGTCTAATTTCTTAAAAAATTAGCAGCCTTTAATTTTTAGAGGCGTTTTAGGCTCACAGAAGAATGGAGCAGAGAGTACAGAGTTGCCGTGTAACTCCTCCCACCCCGTTTCCTCTGTTCTTAACACACTGCGTTAGTCTGGCACGTTGGTTGCAGTTACTGAAGCAATACTGACAAATCATTATTAACCAAAGTCTATAGGTCACACGAAGGCTTATTCTTGGTGTTGCACAGTGCTGTGGGTTTGGACAAAGGCATAATGACATGTACCAGCCACTACAGTGTCATACGGAACAGAGTCAGCGCCTGAAATCCCTGTGCCTCATCTGTCCATGCCCCCTCCCTCCCCTGCCTCCACCCCCTGGCAACCACTGATCCTTCTACTGTCTATAGTTGTGCCTTTTCCAGGGCGTCATGTTAGTAGGAATCATACAGTATGTAGCCGTTTCAGACTGGCCTTTCACTTAGCAATATGCATTTTAAGTTGCTTCCATGGAAACTTTTTTCATTCTTTATCACCACAAGGTCAGTCATCTAAAGCTGTGGCCCCCAACCCTTGGGCAGCAGAGCTCTGCTGCCCCCCACGGGCCCCCCACCCCACACCCCGGTCTGTGGAAAAAATTTATTCCATGAAACTTAGGAGGGGGTGCAGAGCAGGAGGTGAGCGGCGAGCAGAGTGAAGCTTGATCTGTATTTATAGCAGTTTACAGCTGCTCCCCGTTGCTCGCATCACCAACTCCCCACCCTCCCCACCCCCATCCGTGGAAAGTCGTCTTCCATGAAACCAGTTCCTGATGCCAAAAAGGTTGGGAACCACTGATCTAAGGGGTTTCTCTATCTCTGTTCCTTTCCAGTTCAGTGTGTGCCATTGCGTGGCATAGAGTAGGTGCACATTTAATGATCACTCCCTTCTAGGACCTGAAACACCTGCCCAGCACCAAAAGAAGGGCTAGGTCAATAGCAGAGCCCCCCGCCCTCTGGATTCAACCTCGGTCTCCCTTCTTTCCACAGTAAACTGGATCAGAACCAGCAGCTCTGTGTGAGTGCATTTCTCTGCCTCGATACCAGGCCCCAGAGAGCATTTGATTCCTTGGCAGAGAGGTGCAGGCTTAATTAATTTTTCTCTTTTCTGCTTTGAACCTCTTGGAACACACACACATACTCACATTCATGCACAATTGGGTGTGTAAGAATTTTAATGGCAGGTGGTGTTAGCAGTTCCTTTCCTCCTGATACAGACCAGCGTTTTTCCATCTGGACTTTCGAGCAGGACCTAAGAATATTGACTTTCTAACCACTTGGATTTGGGTGGGGTGAGCAGACTGGGAGTGGGAGAGAGGGTTCAAGGGGGAAATATGCGTATGTATAAATCACATGTGAAGGGAGTTTTGAAGTCATTATTGCTTCAGGATGTGTGAACTATAATTATTTTTTAAGGTCTTGATTTGCCCAATGAGCATTTTCCAGGGTTGCTGCTCCAGGCATGACGTCTGTGCCGTCAGGGGGTCCAGCCTGGTCTGATACGCACTTAATCGCTTTAAGGAGGGCCCAGGGTGGGATCTGGTTTCTCCAGGTTCTCAGCTGTGGTCAGTCCTGCGTGCAGCACGGTGTCCAGATGACTTAGATGACTAAGACAATGGAGTTAAAATGAAGAAGAGCCATTTCCCCCTCTTTTCTGTGCATTATTGTTTTTAAATGGTTGGCTGCAGGGCAGTGCATCACTCTTACTCAGGCTGCTCGGGCTGCGGCCATCCTGCTTGTTCTTTGTGCTCCTCACCTCCCTGCTCAAAAAAGGCAGCGCTCTTTTGCCTCCGCTCTACTTTCTGCCTTCTGACCCCAAGCTTAGTCCCATCCCCCCACCCTCCTTCCCTGTCCTCACGCACCGACTGTCTGCGACTCCATTCTTCATGCTCCATCGGCGGCAGCCCTCGTCAGTAATGACAGTCCCAGGGAACAGTTTTCAAGGGTCATAGAAAGCATGCTCCCTCTGTGTTTTGAGAATGTTTTCTATCCCCAAAGGGGCTCTCTGGATAATGAGAAAGGTCAAGTCGGGGCAGCCTACAGGAAGAAGCCCTTAGAAGGAAAACCTGTGGCCGTAAGCCACACCGATCCAAGACTTAAAATTTGGGCTAGCTATTTAAAGAGAAATGTGAAGAACTTGGAAGACTTGGGAAAAGAAAATCAAGAGAATGTTGAAAATGTCTGATGGGTGTGTGTATGGGGAAGTTTTAAAGGGATGTGATGGAAAACTGGACTTGTGGTAAAGCTTTGTAACTGGTCAAGCTGTTCTTTCGTTGAAGCATAGCTCAGTGTAGGGGTGATAAATTGTGCAGCACGTGAGCTGCCCTTCTCACTTCTGTGTCCATAGCAGACATCACTAATCAATTACAGCACTCTTTTCCACTGCCACTCCTTTGCCCACAGCAGGCATCACTCATGGCTCACAACACTCCTTCCCACTGAGCTTCAAAAGTTCTTTTAATCCTTGATACAGGTCTCTGGGTAGCCATATGCCAATCAATTGCATTTGGAACTTGGATTGAAACCCATTTACCACCTCTAGTTTAATGGAAAAAATATTAGGCTTAGAGGTAGAATACCTGAATTCAATTCACTGACCTACTACTTAGTAACAATTAATTTTAATAATGATTCTCTAACCCAGTTTCTTCCTGTATAATAAGACAACAACACTTGTCACAGAGGCCCAAGATAAGGATTAAGGTAATATATGACATCTAAGACAGCATATGTGACAGTGCCTAGAACAGCACCCGGCACATCGTAAGCACTCAGCAAATGACAGCCAAGCGTGAACTAGAAGCGGCGCACATGCATCACGCCACATCCCCCGCCACATGTGGGACGACAGATACTGCTTCATTCAGCCTTACTGCTCTTCCTGTCCTCAGTGAAGGCAGATGGAGAACAGCTGGGCCTCTAATGCTACCTCACTTTAACTTCACATTCTTAAAACTCTTATTAAATCTCTCTTTCCTGAACTAATAGAATGCCCCCTTGTTACCCTGGGAGGCAGAGTAGCACCCACGTGTCGTGCCGTGACCGGTGTTCTGTGAGTGCACACTGCATGCGGAGCCGCACGCCCGCACCAGGCCTTCCCCAACACCCTGGGCGTCCAGACCGGCCTCTCTGTGACGGAGGAGAACCAGGGAAGAGATCTCTCTTCGTGGAGATCTTTGTACAACTCATTTTCAGGATGTTTCCCACTGGTGGAGACAGCAGAGAACTGAGGTGATTTACAGGCTTGTTTGGAAGAGATTTCACCGTAGATCGCCTCAGTCCAAGATCGGAGACTGGAGAGGGGTCTGTAGGGCGTCCAAGGGATGCCTTCTCCGAGGCGATACCAGGCTGGCTTTGGACCCTACCTCCAGATTGGGAAGGGATTATTTTCAGTGCAGCAACCCCAGGGAACATTCTCTGAGCAAATCAGACCCTTAAAATCATAAATTCACACATCTTGAGATAACAATGACTTCAAAATGCCTTGCTCAAGTTATAGATAGAGTGCTCTTTGAATTAGCTCTCTTCCTTCTGTCCTACTGATCTCCAAAAAGGGAAAGCTGCATAGATCTCTGCCACGTGGCTTCACTTTCTGAGTTTTGCCTTGTTTATCCTTCCCTTCAAATGTGGACACTTCATACCAAAGGTTAGTCTGGGCTATTGTCTCCTTTCCCCTGGAATGAAAGAGGCAGGACCTAGACAGTTATGCATCAGCTCAAGATTCAGTTTAATTAAACCAATGCATGTTGATCAGCTAAGTGTGTTTTAGACAATGCAGGGGATATTGAAAAGTATAAACTCAGTCCCTGCCCTCACACAGCTTAGAAACTGTCATGAGGAATACACAAATGCACACAGGAGAAGGCAAAATAGAAGAGCTACAAAAGGGATCATCAGAATGCCATGAGAGTCTGAAGGAGTCAGATCCCAGGAGACTTTGTGCAGGAGGTGGCCTTTGTAGCATTTGGGACCGGTCTTGCAGCAGAGCTGTAGATGGATAGGCAGGATGATGGGGGGCGGGGCAGTAGGAGCGACAGGCAGAAGGACCCACAAGAGTGAGGATCTGGAGACAGAGCCCTGAAGGGTGCCAACTGTTATCAGGGGGCGGTTATATAAGGAACATGGCCTAAGAGCAAGGACTCTCCCTATGCTGAGTTGGATTTTAGGGGCGGAAGTCTGGTACTCACCATCGCACACTGGTGCTAAAACATGTCCAGTGTGGTGACCTGGCAGGTCTGCAGAACGCGTGGATACCTGCACGGGTGGTTCAGTCTTCTCTGCTTTCTGCCTCACTACTGGGATATCAACTTGCCGTGTGACCATAGTCAAGTCGCTGCCTCTCTCTGGCCCTCAGTTTTCATAGCTGTAAAATCAGGAGGTTGAATTATGATTTTGAGATAATTATGAAAAGGAGATAGGAGCATAATTTAGTTATTTATATGAGTTTATCATGCCTCATTGAAATGGGGATGGGCAAATAGTGGTATTCATTTCCACGTGAAAATAGGAGTTGGGGCCCATCCTGGGCTTGGCTGGAGCTGTGCTTTGCCTGATTTTCCGCACGGGCGCAGGATTCTTTATCCTGGTGTAGCTGCCTGGGGAGGGGCACAGGCAGACAGCACGACTGCTCCTTCCCATCTGGAGGCCCCAGCAGACTCTCCACTGCAGGGCCACCGACTCGGAACTTCAGCTCAGTGCAGCAGACACTTTTTGCCTGGTTGCCCTGCTGGGCATTGTGCTGGGTTGTGTGTGGCAGAGACACCTGCCAACCTCAAGCCTGGCAAGCAGACGTGGGAGGAGCCGTGGTTTCCAGACCTGTGTATATTAGCATCACTGTGGAAGGGTTTTCTTTAGCATACAGACAGCCCTTGGCTTAGTAATGGTTCCACTTTCAAATCTTCGACTTTGCGATGGAGTGAAAGCGGTGTGCGTTCAGTCTGCTCCTTGGCTTGTGATGGGGTTACTTATGATAGCCCTGCTGTAAGTTGAAAACCATGTAAATCAAAACTGCACTTCTGTTGTATGATATCTTCAGTTTAGGGGGGTCCTGAGTTGAGCATCTGTGCAGATTCCTGAGCCCCATCCCCTGATGACGATGATCCGCTGAGCCCAGGTGGGGCCTGAGAATCTGTGACATTAACCGCTGCAGCTGAGTGTATTCAGGAAGCTCTGGTCTAGAGAAGGTTCTCTGTCGTCACTGCTCAGAATGACCGTGTTCTCTCTTACTTGCATTTATATGAATTCATTATGAGTAAATAGTTATATGAACTTACTGAGTATCCTGTGTGCTTGTTGCAGGTGTTTTCGTGCCAGGGTGGGGGGTGGAGATGAAGAAAGAACATGAGCCGGGTTATGTCAGGGTCTTCACTTCTGAGCACCTGAACAACTGACAGCCCCAGCAGGAAGGAAAGCTATTCACATGTGAAATAAATGAGGTCGTTCTTGCCATCTTCAGTATTCTCTTTAACATTCACTTAAGACTCATATTGCATCACTTGGGACGGAAAAGCGGCCCCTAAGGCAGACGGGTCAGGCGTGGAGACTGAGGCTCAGAGTCCTGTGTCCAAGCTCACATCTCCAGCCCTCAGCTCAGGGCTGCTCCCAGCTCCATGCCTGGTGAAGGGTGTCCCCTTCCCCTCCAGAGTGATGGACTCTGGAGCTGGGAGAGGCCAGTGTGGGCTGGGGATGTTGGGGTCAGCTTCATGAAGAGCCTGGCACAAGGTGCTGAAGAACCCTGGCTGCAGCCTGTTGCCAGGAACCGAGCCACCGACACAGCTCTGATCTGGAATGATTCCTGCTGCTGAGGACGGAAGCCTTTTCTATCTGGATTCTAAGGTAGTGACACCATGACAACGTGTGTTTATGTCATTCCATCTGCACAGCATTCATGTGAGGCAGGGAGAAGGCAGTTTGTTCCCCAGAATTTTACCAGTGGGAAAAATTGAGGTCAAAGGTGGGACTTTTCCTAAACGAAGGGAACTGCTATTTATTGAAGGCCTGCTATGTGCCGGGCAGAGTGCACAGCAGGCATGTATCAAGAAATGCCTCATTTATTCCTCATAACTGTAGCCTTGTTTTACAGTTGGGAAAGCTGAGGCTTACAGAGATTATGGCATTGACTCATGGTCAAACTACTCGCTGATAGCCAAGCAAGGCTTCGAGCTGGTCTGACTTCCCAGCCCCCCGGCCCCCACCGCACCATGCTGCCCGATTCAGCTGCACCTGGTGGAACTGGCTCTTCCAAGTGCAGGCCAGCGACCACTCAGCTACTCCATCAGGGCAGCCACAGCAGTAGCTGCTCCAGCAAGACTTAGCATTTATCTCACACCAGCGTCCATGGAGGAGCTACCCAAGAAACACTTTCAGAAGAAACTTCTCTTTTTAGTTCCCTGGCGAGGCTCAGAGAGCTGACTGGAATTGCTCAAGACCATCCGACTTATTAATGGTGGAGCTGGGGCTAAAAGGCAGGTCCCCAGCTCTCAGCTTTGTGCCCACCGTGCCTCAGCCTCTCTGAGAACATCCAGGCCACTTGCAGGGATATATGGGTATCAGGGAGCCCATGCCACAGTCTCCAGGCTGAGCTGCCTCCGGCCTGTCCCAGGCACAGGGGGGCCCAGTGCTTTCAAACCTATCCTTTGGAGGCAAGCTCCACGACCTCTCAGTATCACGTTTGGGAAGTTCTTCCTGGGTGGCTAGCCCGGGTCTGTCCTGCTGTGCCCTGTGCCAAGACACACCGTGGGGAGAGCAGCTACTGGCCCTCGTCAGTGCTGTTCCCGGAGTGCAGACTGAGGGGAGGCGGAGCGAGGGCCTGTCCTGTTTCGTACAGTTGAGTTCTAAAACCAGCCTGCAAGGATAATGCTACAAGAATGTCCTGCCAGCCCCAGGGGTGTCTTTTACAACAAGTTCTTGTTGCCTCATAATTCTTCTGACAAATTCTCCTTTTGATCCAGACTTTCCTAGGCATCGTTTCATTCCAGAAGTGGCATGTATGTGCGAACACGCTGAGGGGGGAGACGAGCGAAGGGAATACGAGGGGAATGGGGAGTCTGCTCAAATGCGGCAAAGGAATATATCCAGAAAGCACTGCCTACTCACCGAAATACTATTTGCTTTTTTTTGTTTCTTTCTTGGGTAGAGTTTCCTGTTCAAACTTGAAAATGAAAATTCCTCCACTTCAAAATGAACAGGCAAGAAATGCTGTAGGCTGGGTTTTCCCGGGGAGACTGACAGCCATCTGCTCTGGGCCTGAGTGTGCGTAGAACCTGAACTCCCTGTGCTAGTCAGTGTTGTTCAGGCGAGGAATGGGGGAAGGGAGGGAGCAGCAGGGGCCTTCCACCCCTAGAAATTCTCCTCCTCTGTGTTCTTGAAGGGTAGAGGCTTGCCAAGCTCCCTTCTGGGGGCATTGGGAAGGAAATTGTAAGAGCTGGCCCTAGGATTTGCTTTCTGTGATCTTTATCAGACCTTTTCCTCTATCCTGCCCACAACTCTGCGACGGGAATGACAGCATCACATTAATGAGAAGTGAATCCCCCAAATGTAGACCTCTCAGTGCTGGGAGGAAGATGTCTTTAGCGTGGGGGGTTTTCTTCTCCCTAATTGACTCACCTGTTCCCAGGACATACTCCCTTGGGGTCTTCTCTTATTTAGTTGATCAACTGTGGGTTACAAAGTTGTTAATATAAAAGTAGCAGGAAGTTTGAAAGAAAAACAACAGGTGGAAACTTTTACTTCACTGGGGGCACAAACCCCACTTCTAGCTTGAGCCCCGACCTGGCCGTGTGGCCTTGATCAGCTCACCGTGGCTTTGGGGGCCACAGTTTCTTCAGCTGCAAAATGAAGGTTGAGGGTTTCTCTAAGTGCTAAAATCTTGCTTTCCTGTGATTACTGTTTTTTAAACGCCACATCATTTCAAAGCATGTACCTGGGGGTTTCCCGCAGGCGCACATGACCTTGTGCTGTGTCTGAGGGGTTGTGTCATTTGGTGGGGTTGTGCCGCCTACAGCTGCTGGTGGCTCCGACCAGCTCAGAAGGTGGAATCTGAATTTGCCGTTTTCTTCTCCGAGCGCTTGGCCAAATGCCAGGTACTTCCATCCCCCCTACCCTTCCTCGCACACTGTGTGTGAAGGAGTCTCTGGATGCACCCTGCTAGACCTGTCCGTTAATCTTGCGTCTTTCAAACCTACACAAGATGAACGTCTGTCCCCAATTCCGACCGTTCGAGATGAGGTCTGTTCGTTGACCAGGTCGGACGGAACTTGTTTCCCAGCAGAGCAGCAGAGCCCGCAGGCCAGTCCTCCTCCACGGGCCCGTCCTGGTCTCCTCCCGCCCTGCCTCCCTCGACACCTCTGCCCCAGCGTCTCCGCTGGGTTTGCCCTGGAAACAGACAGAGAATACTTCTCATTCCCCTTCCCAAACTCTGCCACAACGCCCTGGGCCGTTCCACTCCTCACCTCCCTGCTGCCGCCTGCCCCTCCGCCCCCCACGTTTCTCCTCTGATGAGATTTCCTCTCTCAGGGAATAGTTTGGTCCTGTTCTCTGTTCCCAAGCAAATTCCCCTGGTCCTTTAAATCTGGTTCCAATCAACATAATCACAGTGTGTGCAGTGATATCCACTCTGCCTTGATTTGCTCGTGTAATTCTCGCCGTGTCCTCCGCTTCCCAGGCTGTTTTGTGTATACACACTCCAGCGCAGACACGTGTGTATATATTACATGCGACGGAGGCACATTACAGGTTGAAAGGGAGGCGCGTTTTCCATCATGGCTGTAATCACTTTTCATCTTTCTCCAAATCAGCATTTTAATGCATATCACCTCAACCGGACTCATTTTCAGAAGCCTAGGGGCTCTTTTTGCTTTTCAGGAACAGCTGTCTAATTCTACGTCAAAAACTAGCTACAGTCGGAGAGCAGACTTGTTTTATGTCCCATCACAAACCTCATCCAAGTGAGGGACTTGTGTCCGGGGCAGTGTGGGATTTGCCTCTCCATGTGATACACGACTCGCCCGTATTGCGGTGTTTTCTCTTCAGTCCTCCTGCCTAGGCTGCCGCAAGTCCTTTCTCTTAAGTGGGAGGAAAGATATGAGGAGGCCCAGGGGAAGAAGCTCTGATGCGTGAAGGCCGTAGACGTCAGTATGGACAGGAACTCAAAAAAGGCTGCTTCGTGGTAGAATCTCAATGTACGTACCACGGAGTGACGTCGGCCAGCCTGACGCCTGTGCTGCGGTGCAGCAGATGCCGTTCTGAGCCTTAGGGACCGTGTCCCCCCGCCAGGCGGGTCCTCACCTCAGAGGGCAGTTGGACACCACCCGGAACAGAGAAGCCAGTGGACTCGCTGAATCCATCTTGTAAATCTGTAACAGAAAATTCTGGCAAGTCATGGCTTTTAATTGCCAGAGCCAGGTACTTAGAGAGAAATGTTTTTTTGTGAATTCCAAATATTTAACTTTACTCATTAAAAGCCAAAGTCTGGAGGAGTCAGAGCATAATGACATAAGAGCTATTTTCCCAAACAGTGGGCGAGAAGGGGGAGGCTTTGGAGGGTGACCTCAGAACTTAGACATGCTCCGCGGAGAGCACCGGGGTGCAGTGGCCTATGCAGAGTCCTCTGAGAAAGACCAAGAGCCACACGGGGAGGCATCTGCAGAAGCCCAGGTCCCCATGCTGGGGTCAGTGGACATTGTCTAGGGCACAGTGATTGTTGTGAGTGCACAGCATAATGGGGACCTTCGCACATCTTCACTTAACTTTAGGGGGTCGTGTATCAACGTAGGAGTTTATAATTAATCTAGAAGTAACCCTGACCAATAAGGCGAGATATAGAAACAGTGGCAAACCTTCTTTGAAGGTCACAAAATCTTGTGGAATAGGTCTCTCTTTCACATTTTAAAATAACATAAAAATAATTTTTGAGCCATGCAGCTTTTTAATATTTAACTTTTTAATTTTGAGATAATTTTAGCTTCACGGCATCCATTTTTTTCTAATTACCCAGGTCTTTGATTTGGTGAGATTCCCTGCATTAAAACAAAGCAAAAGAAGGAGGGGGACCCCCGTTTCCCCTTTGCACGGTCACTTGTTCATGAGCTCATTTTCAGAGAGACTTCTGGCCTGGAGGTTTTAATGAGGAGAAATGATAAAGTTGAGCGTCTTCCCCTTCTCTGCTCTGGGGACAGGACTTCTCACTTATCTCCACTGTGAGCAGGAAGCTGGATTAACTGCCACAGGCCCTAGGAGGGAGTGTCTGGTACATGCAAGTTTTGCAGCAGGGAAACACCCCCTCACCCTGAAGTTTAACTCCTGACTCCTGTGTCATGATGTGGACGCTGAGGCAGAGTGGGGACATCTGTGTTCCTGGGGCCATTCCGCTTCGAGTCCTGACTGTAACCTGAGTGAGCCATTTGTGTGGTTCCTGTTGCTAAATCTCCCCTGCCACCTTATCTTCCCGTGGTGAAGGGGCCATGCCCTCCTCTTCACTTCCTGTCCCTGAGTGCATGTGCCCCTGCCTTCTCCCAGGCCTCTGGGAGTCAGGGTGGCTTCACATGGCATCCAGCCCCGTCTCTCCTTTTCCGCCTCTGCCTTCCCGGCAGAGCTGTGAGACCAGAAGACAGAGCGCTTGTTGCCTCACCTCTGACGTCCAGATGCGCGTGCTGAGCATGCCACGCAGCCTGGAGCTTTCTCCACGATAAAATACTGCTCACACGGCCAATGTGTAGCCCAGATGGTTTCTGATAAAGTGGATTGTTTTGAAATACAAAATGTATATCTCTCAACCGCTGATACTCACAGAAGCCACACATATTGTCAGCACCTGCTTTGAGCTTCTTCCCTTCCGCACTCTTCCTTTTGGCGATGCGAGTTTCCATTTATTTCCTTCCTTACTGTTCTTCTCTCTTCTCCCCCGTTACTAGGTCTTGCAATAAACATTCAAAATAGTTTATTTGTCCACAATGTGATCTGTGTGGAGGAACGTGGGCTCACTGACTTTTAGGTCTTTCCTAGCGCTAGGAATTCCTCTGGCTTTTATAGACCCTTCACGGGCTGTTAGTGCGGAGCGGATGGCCTTTGGAAACAGCAACGCCCAAGCACCGGGACACCTGGATTCATCCTTCCCCTTGTGTCTCAGCCAGTGAGTGACCTCAGAAGTGTCACTTGTCTCTTTGGGCCTCAGTTTCCTCAAGTCTGCCACACAGAGGCACCATGTGAGTTTGGGAAACTGTAATGTACTACTATACTGAGATGTATAAAGTAATATTCAAATCCCACCATGGCTGCAGGAGGATGCTGGGTCAGCAGCTGGGAAAGCACAGATGTGCAGGGGCAGGGTAGGGACCATGGCCCTCCCCAGGAGCCTCTCAGGAGAGCCAGCGTTGGTGTGGGCTGCTCATCACGCGAGTCCCTCTCTGTGGCCCGGCTGTCAGGGGGCCCTTTTACAGAGACAGAAAGGGGTCTGCATGGGTGGTGATGGGGAACAGTGAGAACTTTCCGTGAAGAGGTTTGGATAGAGGACAGGACTTGTGGTTCACAGTGGACCAATTGCTAGACCTCTGTGGCATTCAGGGATGGCTCTCCTGGGGAGAAGTCTCTACTTCCTGTGGGCAGTAGAAAGCCGGCTTCAGGCACCCCAGAGGTTCTCTGTCTGGCTCAGTGATAAAAGGGCTGGGGACAGACAGGAGAATCGAAACTCCCATGCACTGCATCATCCCTATGCGTTGGACGCACAGATGTCTTAGGAACCAGACAGAAAACAGGCCTTGAGACCTTTGTCTCCACACTGTCCATTTTTTCGTGGCTGCGTTTTGATAAATGTGATGTTTGAGTTTCTGGTCAAGAAAACATCATGTGGCAGGAAGTGTATTTGGTCACCATCTCTATATACAGGCTCTGAAAAAGGTTTGGTTCCTTTACAATTCATTAATGGGAAGCATTTGAAATCTCTACACACAGGCGTTACCCTCCCGGGAAGGTGAGAATCCAGGGCCTGCTGGGCGACGAGGACGAGGATGAGGGCAGGGTCAGTGTGGCGGGAGCAGCGGGTGGCCGCTGTGGAGTGGACGTGAGCACTGAGGAGAAAGGACAAGAGTCGGGGGTGGCAGGTCTAGGCCTAGCTCTGTCACCTACAGGCTGTCATTGGACCAATTATTTAACCTTCCTGAGATTCCATTTTCTTAAATTTGAAATGAAGAAAATATTTATCATCATATTTCATTGGGCTACTATCGTGATGAATTCAAAAATGTACAGAACAGTGTGAGTGTCAGGAGTTACTAGTGTGCCCCTCAGGACCACTGCCACCATCCCCCCCAGTGGTCCCCTACTGTCTGTTCCTCCCCCTGGATCCCTTCTGCCACCCCAAGTTAGACCTGCCTGGGAGTGGGGGAGGGGTTGGTCTACCACGGTGCGGGAGGTTTCTCAAGGCTGGCTTTTCTGCCACTGCTGGTCTTCTCCCACTCTCCCCTGTCTTTCTCCCTGGGCTCAGTGTTCCTGGGAGGGCCATGCTAAGGGAGAACGCCCTGGCAGAGGGAACGGCGGGGTCAGGGATCGCTGACCGCCAGGAGTTGGTCTTGGAGCCAGGCTTTGCCTTCCGCGCCAGAGAACCAGTGACTGCAGGTTTCTGGCTGATGCCTGCGCTGACTTTCCCCAGAGCAGTTATACGGTGAATTTCTTAAATGCAGAAAAATTTCTCAAGCTTTAGTTTTCTTTGGGCCAGGAGAGCACTCTCTCAGAGTTCCGCTTGCAAGCTGTGCGTATTCTTGGAAGACTCCAGCAGTAGAATTCAAAGACAGCTCCTCGCCTGGGCTAAGTGGTCTTGCTAAAAACATCTCCTCCCGCCCCCAGACCTGAACTTAAGCCTCAGACTGATGTCCTCTCTTTGTGTCACTGTGAGGGAACTAAGCCTTTTTCCTCTTTGACTTTTGCCCACCCAGCTCTTCCCAGATCCTCATTTACCTCCCAGGGAATAAATTCTGTCCAGTCCACACACATAATTGTTCACCTTCTGTTGTGCCTGGCACTGTGTTAGACGCTGGGGCTGAGCAATGTGGGCCCTGCCCTCAGGAACCCAAAGGCCAGCAGTCAGTCACATCAGAGCCGCGCTGAGCCCGCGCCCTGGTAGGAAGCCCCCCTACACTGCCTAGACTGGGCCTTCATAGCTGTGGCATAGGGGCGTGTTGGCCCCGCCCAAGGCTTCGCTAGTCCCCTTGTGTGTTGGTTCCCACTTGTCTTTATTTGCAAGTTCTCCAGTCTTGTGCACGCTCTCCTATCCCTAGGAATTTCCAGTCTAATCCCAATCCTATGCCAGAGCTGTAGGGCCAGGAAGCCTTGTTGGAGGAGTCACGGTTTAGCAGGTGGAGTGTGAGCGAGAGGAGACTCAGGTCCAGAGGGGCTTCTGAGGTCTGTGCAAGTCCCTGCCCATCTCGGGGCAGGGGTCCTTCTCCGCGCACCACAGAGCCTCCTTTCTCTGCCTGTCCTTCCCGAAGAGAGGCGGCTGTGCTGCTCGGGGCAGTGGGCTGGGGCTGCTGGACTTGAGATTTCTATTTTTCTCTTTGGCATCTGAATCCTCCCTTTGCAGTTGCGGTCACGCAGTTTTGTGTGAGAGACTGCCCACGTCATCTGTCACCTCCAGGACACCCAGCAGCTCCTCCTACCTCTTACTCTCACACAGCCACCCTCAATTCAGTCCCTTTCTGGTCACTCTCGCCACTTCATTGCCTTGATTCTGAATAAATATATCTAAAGGGTTCAGGTGTCCGTATCAAGGCCTTCAGAGAAGAGTGGGTGTGAACTTTATTGTCCAAAGTGGGACACTCTTGAGAGTGAAGGGCGGGCTCATGGTAATGACACTAGGACAAGAGTGTAAGTGGTCAGGCTTCTTAAGAGCTTCAGCCCTTCGGTCCAGCAACTTTGTTTCTAGGAATCTTTTATTGAGCTGTGAGTCAGGCAGCATCGTAGGTGCTAAGGATCTCAAAACACAGCAAAAGAGAGCTCACAGTTAAGTGCGGGAGACGGACCGGGGAAAGGGTGATTGTGCAAGAACGCAGCACGTGCTAAGGAAAAGTCCTCCTCAGGAGGGTGATGTGTGAGCAGGGTCGGGTGGACAGCCAAGAGCTAGCCAGGGAAGAAGGGGACAGTCGTCCTGGCATAGGGAGTAGCCAGGGGAACTCTCGTGGAGGGGAGAGCACACACGGTGTGTTTGGGGGTCTGAGCTCCTCCCTGAGGCTGGTGTGTGCAGGGAGAGGAGGCTGGTGAGAGAGGGACCCGGGAGCCAGACCATGAAGGGCCTTGTTCCACACTGAGGAAGTTCAGCTTCATCTTGGAGGTTATAGACAAGAACAGAACTTTCTTCAGCTGGAAAGTGACCCAGTTCCGTTCCAGTGTGGAGAAGAGACAGTGGGGAGGCTGGGAGAGGCAAAGGAGGGTCTCAGAAGCCGCTTGAGCGCCTGCTGAAGTCATCTGGGCAAGAGAGGCAGCGCGGGCTGCAGAGAGAAGGGTGGTCTTGGAGAAGCGGGGGGGGGGGGGGGCCATCCGCTGGGATGGAAGGCCGGTTTGGCGTCGGGCAGGGGAGAGAGGGCTGCGGCATGGTCTCCGGTGGTGCCCTTTCCCGAGAGAGAAAACACAGGAGGCCAGAGGAGAGCAGGGTTGGGGGGAAGGTGGTGACGGTGACTTTGGATATACTGCCCTTGAGGTGTCTCTGAAGGTCAAGTGGAGATGTCCGTAGGCCGTGGGGTGCACAGGCTTGGAGTTCAGGGCGGAGGTCTGCGCCTGGCGGTGGGGGTGTGGGAGCTGGTGAGCGACAGTGACAGTCATAGCCCCAGACGGGAGGAGGAAGGCGGAGTGTTGGGAAAGAATGTAGGAGGAGGGCAAGGCAAGTGCAGGCGGTGGGACAAGGAAAACCGGGAGAGGTGCTGTCACAGCAGCTGGGGAAGGATCAGCATGTCCAGTGACTCAGAGAGGGTGAGGACGGAAGGGCCGCGATGCATCTGCCTGAGTTTGAAACGAGGAGCTTGGCGGTATTCTGAGGGCCTGTCCTTCCGGGACCCGGTGCTGACGGGGTTGGAAGGAGAGCGCGCTGCCTCTTTGCAGGTGGGGGCAACGAGGTGCGGCTGGGCGCAGACAGTCGTGATGAGAGGACAACTTGTATTTTTTTCTAGTATTGGCAACACCTGAACATTCCATACTGAGGCAGGAAACCCGTAAAGGGGGATGGTTGAAGATACGACTGGGGCCGCTAAGGAAGCGGGAGGAAGTGGGGCGTGTTAGAGAGGGGGTGTGGCAAGGACGACTCTGCCACTCGAAGGAAATTATGGTTATAGACAGGGTGACCACACATCCTGGTCGACTCAGGGCAGTCTTACTGTGTCATGATGACTGTTATCCCAAGAAAACCGTGAATAGCACCCCTTTTCACTTTCAGAAGAGTGCTGGTTTGGGTGATAAAATATCTGGTCACCTCAACTGCGTGCACTTAAGCAGGTTTGTAGGTAGGTTAGAAACTTGCAGGAGGTCTGACGTGAAGTTCTCTCTTTGTTGTTGTTGTTAAGTTTTCTGTACACTAGCAGGCAAGTTTGCTGTATTCTGTTAGAAGAGGCTTGAGGAATGGAAGGGAGACCTGGCATGGGAACAGCAACCACAGCAAGTATTGCCCTACAGCAGGGATGAGCCGAGCCTGCGCACACAAATTTGCTTGGCAGCAAGCGGAGCGTGGCCACGTTCCCCTCTCTGCAGCCCGGGCGTCAGCGGGAGAGAAGGCTGGGTGGATGTGAGGTTGGGGCTATGCTGGGCAGCTGTGGCCAGTGCGTACGAGAGCGGCTGAAGTGATGGACCATGAGACAAACCCAGACCAGTAACAAGCCTTGTACATGGAGATATTTACTGCAGCATCCTTTATGAGAGCAGAGAATTAGAAATCATAATTGTCCAATAAAGGGGTGGTGTCCAGTAAATTAGGGCACATTGATAGGAGGGAATATTATACAGACAACAAAATTTTGTTTAGGTAGAATTTTAATATAATGGGAGACTGCCTAGATCATAGTATCAAGTTAAATAAGAAAGTTACAGAAAGATGTATTTTAAACAACCTCAGCTATGTGATGCATAGGAAAACTTCACACATGTTTAAAAAAGGCTGAGCACAAATATTCCATAATGATACTTGTGGGAGCTGATAGATTATACATATTTTTGTATTTCTAAACTTTTCTTCAGTATGTTCAGACTACTCTTATAATGAGGAAAAATAATTTCTCTAGGAAAATATATTTCAGGAAAAAATTCTTTAAACATAAAAAAGGATGTTTGCAATCATAGTTTAATTTGGCCTCCTGAGAAAAGCATTGCAGGGAGTTTTCATTTTCTCAGTCCCAGGTGGGGAACGTGAGCAGCAAGGCCTGGTGTTCGAGAGCACAGGTTTTGGTATCAGACACGCCTGGGTTTGCATCCCAGTTCCGCTACTTATCTGAGCTGTAGCATGGCCATGGTGCGATCTCAGGCGAGCTGCTTCTCTTGGGCTTAGTTCCTTATTTAGGGAGTAGAATGATGCACATCCTCAGTCTTCTTTACAATTCCAAAGCCCGAAGAGCTCTGAAAACCCACGGCCATTTCTTAAGGTGACAGGAAATTCATTTGGCTGCAGACCTGACCTCAGCTGATGTAATCTTTATTTCATTTGAGTGAATATGCAGAAATATTCACTGCAGCAGAAATATTGATATGTGTAATCATGGGATGCTGCCCTACACCCCGGGGAGGGTGTGAGGTAATGTTCAGTGTTCAGATATAAGACTGTGGACTGCAGGACCTGCCTCAGAGGGTTACTATAGAATCAAATCGGATTGTGACTGCAGAGTTCTTAGAACAGTTCTTGGGAGAGAGGAAGCACTCATTGGCGTTAGCTACTGTCGTTATTACCGGCGAGCTCTCGCCAGGTGCAGAGCGCATGATCCTGCTACCGCTTTTGCTTCCGTCCCTTTGCTCATCAGGGTGCTTGAGAAGACTGAAGTGTCACATACCGTGGGAATTGAAGATGGCCTTGTTTAGGACACAGGAGTGCCAAACAGGAACTTCTAGCAGAGAGATTCTCCTTTCTCTTTCCTTTTTCCAGATTTCTAGCCTTTTGGGGAATTAGCCATAGGGAATAATGCACGTTAACGGGTACCCAGAAGACTTTATTCTCAAAGCGTGTGCATTCATTTTGGCATTGTAATATATTTACGGCATAGTGACTCCACATTTAAAGGTGTACTGTGCTTTAAACTAAAACTAGTCCAATATATAATTTATTTTTAATTGAAGAGTGGTTATTTACTGCTTTCCATAGAAATTCACAATAAGAATTTTTTATTTTGAATCCTCCTAGTATAAATATATATATAGTATATGTAAAATGTATATAAGTATATATAAAATATAATTCACTTCATCCATCGCTCTCAGAAGCATACATAGGTGCACACTGAGGTCCACCTGCATGACCACGATCATTACTTCTTCTTTTCCTTGGAGGAGTCCACGTTTCACAAATCCTGTTAGGGTGGCATTGGCCAACTACATTATTAACTTCACCAAGAGGAGCTAAAACCTATTGTGTTATAGGATTGAAAGTTCCCCATTCTGAACCAATGCCAGTCTAGAAAGAATTTCTGGACCCTTCAGGATGACCACAGCCAGTAGTGACCCTCTCCTGCAGCCACCTGACTCACTTTGACTTGGGCTGTGTCACTCCTGGCTCTTACAGACCTGTGGCCCCGTAGGCTTCCCTGGCGGGCAGCGTTTGACCTTCATAACATCAACTTAAAATCACAGACCCACAGGTTTGGAAGGAACTTGTTGAAGTTTCCTCTTTTAAATCCAGTTAATCTGGAAACACTACAGCATTTTTAGTAGGAAACCAAAATAGACCTCCCTGAGACAAATGGCGCTAACGTTTTGCACACTGGTCCAGTGGCAGGAGAGCTAGTCTGTGGGTCAGAAAGGACTGCCTCTCAGGAGGGCCCTACCTTTTTCTACTTCAGTTCATCGAGTCCTTGTTGGCTCCTACTGTGTGTGCCCAGCACATTTCTGCACCTTCTTGGGTTCCAGCTTATCCTCCGAGTTATCTATTCATTAGCGCCAAATCGCAGGGCTCTGCGCCAAGCCCGTCAGCATAGTTGGAGCTTCTGGAGTCGGATCCCCCAGCTGCATCGGCTCGCTGTCTCATTAGCCCTGCGAAGCCCCCAAACCCATCATCAGACACGTTTTCCGTCATGATTGCTGTCATCTTCTTAATACAGGTGTTGTTGAAAAGGATTGTTTTTAACAATCTTTTGCTTAACTTGTTTGATCTCCAGAACACAATAAATCTACAGACTAAACAGAGCCAAGATTGGGGGCAGGAGAGAGGTAGGGCAGTGGGTGAGGCCAGTGAGGCTTCTCTCTGGTTAGAATGAGAGGAAGTGGGTGCAGAATTTGGGCCAATCACAGGCCATGTCCTCCCTGGACCAGTGACATTCTTGCAGCCCGAGGTGGTCCAGCTTTGGGAATGATCTTGTGTAAACCGGTGCATCACAGGTACTGTTAGAATAGAGAACAGTGTGGTCTGCATTTTGGAGATACAGAGGCTCTCGCCTGAGCTCACAGCTAGATAGATGGAGGACCCCCGCTTCCACGGAGACTGCAGGTGCGCAGTCTGCCCTGCTGCGGCACCAGGACTTTGGTAATGAGAAGGTTCTCTTTTAAGGAGAGTGTTGACTCAGGAGCTGGGAAGCAGTGATTCCGGTTGTAGTTTTACCTCTAGCTGTGACAACTGTTAGCCCATCCCCCACCTGCTCTATGCTCTGGACTTTTTGGCTTTAAAATAGCAGTATCTTTTCTTTATAGTTTTCCCTACTCCATCTCTCCCCAAAAAGCTAGAGATAGTGGGATATGGTTTTAAATTACAGCCCTTGGGACACACTACTAGATGCTCAGTCTATCACCCTTCCTTCAAGAAAGTGGATGGTTTAGCCACATAAATCCCAGACAGGTCTCCCCCGACTGAGACCTGTGTCTGTCTGGCAACCTTCATCCCTGCAGGCCTCGTGCTTGCCCACTTGTCCCATGTCAGGTCCAGGGCTTGCCTCGCTGCCTGTGTCAGGGTGGCCTCTCTGTTCTTGGTCCCTGGAGCATCCCTGGGAGTCTGAAACCTTGAAGGACCCTTATGCTTTCAAGGAAGAGCAACTACAAGCAGTTCCCAGGCTCCCTTGACCAATTCAAAGTCATCTTCAGCACGTCCAGTGTAGCCCCCGGAACTCTTGAAGCCCACCTTCTGTCTTTTGGGAAACCCACAAAATCTAGCGTGGGGTTGTGTCCTGCATGGTGTTTTCCAGCATCAAACTCTATCGTCAAAAGATGGATCAGGAAGGCAGGGATGGGGGGCCTGGGGTAGGGGTTAGGCCAGGAGGGCTGGAGTGTCTGTTTGCATTCGCAAAGGCAGCATTGAACGTTGTGTTGGAAAAATCTCTTTGGCCTTTATTTACCACGGTGGGCAGCCTGGGGAGGAGGGGGAGCTGGGTGGGGAAGGAAGACAATAGAATGCTGTGTTGCCTTCTGTGAGAGCATGTTCTAAGCAAATAACCGGCAAGCTCAGTCAGAGCCCTGCTCAGGCAGCCCTGGTGCTTGAGGGAGGGTCTCCCTGCAGCTGTTGGCGGCGGAGGGTGGAGCACAGGCAGGCGCTGGGGAACCTGCAGGAATCCCGCATGGGAGCTGGCCCAGCAGGGAGGGAGACCAGAGCACCCTCCAACCGGATCCAGCCCCCATCTGCGCTAGGGAACAGAGGGCCCCGGAGGGGGTCGGAGGGGCTGTTCTGGGGAGAGGTGCTATGGGGAGACCACAGAGGAGGTGACCAGAGAACTGAGTGCACACGCTTCATGCCGAGAGTGACCGACATCTGGAATGTGTTATCCGGAAGGGTTACAGGCTGGAGGAGCTCCTAGGGCTTTTCAGGGGGTGGGGTGGGGGAAGGGAAGCCTTCAGAAACTCAAGGAGGTTTCTAAACAAAAGGAATTTGAGAAGGGTTGGAGAAATAATGAGAAATGCAAACTTGACCCAGAGTTTCTTTCTATCACAAGGCTTCTTCCCTGCCTGTCCTCGCATGTTTCCAGTTCACGGGGACCCGGGAGGGCCCTGTGCCTTATCCAGTGTGCAGGGCTGGCGGTGTGGGGGCGGGGGTGTGGAGGACCCCGAGAGCTCAAGGGGCCACAGAGAGCAGAGCCATGCCTAGCCCTCAAGCCCTGAGGACAGGCAGCTGCCAGGCCTGGGATGCCCTCAGGATGACTGCTGTGGTCGCCTCCCTTTACAGAAGAGCAAACCAATGCCTGCTGGGAGGCGGGGGAAGGACTTGCCCATGGACTCAGGCGGGGACCTGGGAGTGAGCCAGGCTCCGGACCCCTCCTGCCACTTGCTTGTCTCCCCTTCTTAGCGTCCTTCGTCCAACACCAGACATGCGCATGCACGCACACATACATGCACACATAGATGTGCACACAGCACGCAGACACACGTACACACACCACATACACATGCAGACGTACACAGGCCACAGTCATACACCACTCAGACATCCCACACACAGACACAAACACAGATATATACACTGCATATACACATGCACACACGGTCATACACACACAGGCACGCATACCACACATGGACACACACTCACAGACACACTCCACACGCAGACATACACATCCCACACAGACACACACAGACGTACACAGCACAAACACACAGAGACACACTTACATGCAAATATACACACCACACACATACGTGCATATGCATAGGCAGACATACACACACCACACAGACTTGTATGCCATATACATGCCACATACACACACAAACACATGGGTACACGTAAATGGACACACACAGAGACACATTCACATGCACGGACATAGTACACTCTTGCCCATGTGTACTGCAAGCATACACAGATGCCACAAACACACACATACTCACACACACACTGCCTGGCCCATTTCCCAGCAGCACAGCAATGGTTCAGGTCCCTCGTCATCCCAGCCTCTGATGGCAGTGCTGCCGGGCATTGCCCTGGCCACTCTCGGGACAGGTGGCCTGTGCCGTCCCAGCCTGTTCCATGGGCCTCTGCGGCCCTGCCAGTGAGTGCTGTGCGAAGCCAGGAACTCGTGCCCTTGTCTTGTCTTCCTATAGTACCTGATCTGTGGCCACCTACCGTATCTACAGCACCTGCCTGTTCACTTCCCCGGCGAGTGGGAAGGAAATGTAAGTTAGTGCAGGGGTGTGCCCCGGGGGTGGTGGCAGGGTGGGGCAGTCTCTTACGGGAACGGAAGTGCCGAGCCTTCTGGAGCTAGGCAGTGCCGGCTCTGGACGGCCATCCTCTTCCAGCCCTCCCGTGCTCCCACTGCGGGGGCCTGTGCTCAGCTGAAGCCCCTGTTCATGAAGGACCCCCCCCCGCGCACACACACACACACACAGGCTCTCTCTCTCCTCCTTTCTCTGCCTCCCTCTCTGTCCCTCTCTCTCTTTCTGTGTCTTTCTCCACTTTCTCTGTCTCCCCCTCCCTCTCTGTCTTCCTCTCTCTCAGTCTCTGTCTCTGTCTCTCTCACACACACCCTCTCACCCTAAAGTCTCAGTGAGCAGAGGGTGGCTTCCTCTCTCTGTTTGGCTGCTTTGCAGTCAGCCCCGCGGGGTGAGGGACCCCCAGTGGCGCCCACCCTCAGGCTCCTGGCAGCGCCAGGGCGCGCCTGTGTTCCCCAGGGTCCCAGCCCCGCAGGGTGCGCAGTGCACCAGTACTGACCCCGGAGAGCCCTTGCAAATCCTCAGCCAGGAACTCGCTCAGGCCCCTCTGAGCAAATGTAGTGAAATGTCCTCATTGACACTACAAAATGACACCTCTAATCCCCTGTAGTTTTTCCAGCTGTGGGTATTTATCTTTTGCTGTGTAACACCCACCCCCCATAGAAAAACTTAGTAGCTTAAAAACAACCACTGTTTTATCATTTCTCTTGATTGTGTGGGCTAGGAACTTGGGTAGAACTGGGCTGGGCGATTCTTCTGGGACAGGTGGCCTTGACAGGGATCACTTGGGGTATTCAGCTGGCAGAAGGGCTGGTCTGGATCATCCAAGGCAGCTTCCCCTCAAGCCCAGTGCCTTCACAGGGATGGTGGGTGTCTGGATGTGGCTGGGCCTGAGCAGGGGAGCCCCCCCCAGCTCCCCGCATGGTGGCCTCTGCATAATCAGACAACCCACATGGCAGCCCAGGGCCCTGTGAACAAGGCCAAGGCCGCGTGCCTGTCATGGCCTAGGCTAGGAAGTGGCGTAGTGTTGCCTCCACTGTACTGAATTGGTCACACCAGTCACAAGCCCACCAAGATATGAAGGGAAGGGACACAGACACCAGACCTACATGGCAGAAGTGTCCGAAATGAGCAGTCCTGTTTTAAACTAGCAACATGCGTGTGCACAGGATCTAGCCCCAGTGTCTCTTCTGGCTAGGCCTTGTGAAGCATTTACCCACCTTTGCTATCTGATATGTCAAAAAAGCATCTGTGCTCAGACCTGCTTTCTCAGGCTCCCAGGGGTGTGTCCTGAGGCCATGCTCTGTGGCTGCCCCAAGCCCCCTCCTCCACCCTGTGTGTGGAGAGACTGTGCAGCCGCTGTCTGTGCTCCAAGTCCCTGCAGTCATCATGACAGTTGGCTGGGACGGAGAGAAGCCCTTTGGAAACAGGTGCGTTTTTAAACATCGTGGAGAACGCTGGTCTTGAGGACGTGGAGGAACAGGGAGACCAAAGGGATGAAAAAGCCATCATGTTGGAGGTGACGTCATGCAGAGTGATGGCAGGTTTATGGATGGAAAGGAAAATGCACCAATTCCCAATGCCCATGAGGAAGGTGGATGCCAACAGATGATGCTACGCAAAAGCCTGTGAAAGAAAGAGAAGGGAAGGATTCTGCCTCCATGGGCTGCCTCTTGGGCTGCGCAGGGCTGCTAGGGCCCCAGCCCTCTCACATGCAGTGTGAAACCCAGCATGTTGATCAGGCTCACATGGGACCCCTGCCACTGCCAGGTGTGGGCAGGCTTCCTTCCACGTGTCCTCAGATACACTGTCCTGTGTGTGGCTCCAGTAGAACAGCACAGGTTGGTCATCTGGGGAGCCGGGTTCAGTTCTGGCTCTTCCACTAGTTGATTGTTTCATTTGGGGCAAGTCACTTTGCCCCCATGACGTTCCCATTGTACGAGAATCCCGGTAGAGTAGGTTGCCTGTTCCTGGCACCATGGCTTCAAAGGGACAGGAAGAAACAGGGAGGACCAGAGAATGAGACTGATAATAAGGATCACTTGGCCTGGAGAAGAAATGACTCAGGTTGACATAGGGTGATAGGAGTACAGGATATTCCAGCTGGAAAGAACCTTGAAAGTCTTTAGCTTAAGAATTCTAAACCTAGGGTCTGTGGGCCGCTAGGTTGTGCTTTATGGAGTCTATGAACCACCTTGAAATATTGTGCAAAATTTTTCTTCTGTGAGCACGTGTGTTTTTGAGCAGAAGGGTTCTTTAGCTTTGATCACATTCTAAAAGTTGTCAAGGATCCGAAAACAATTAAGTCCACCAGCTTCATGTATGTAATTTGTAACCAGGAGTGACAGCTCTCCCTAGATGGTATTTAGACAAGTGTAGGTCCCTTTTTTGGTTGTCATCATTGACATTTAGCAGGTGGGGGCCTGAGTTGAGTGTGTGGGGGACAAAGTGAACAATGATTAACTGCCCTGCCCGGAGTACCAGTAGCACCCCATGGGGAAAGACTGCTAGGAAATGAGAGCCCCCCAGATGAGCAATGATTGCCCACAACCACAAAGCCAGTTAGTGGCAGAGTTAGTTTTTATTAACAAATCAAAGCAGGAGATGTGCCCAGAGCCCACATTATTTTGTTTCTCCTTGTCAACCACAAACGTGCTGCAGTCTGTGAAAACCAAAGAATCAGAAACCTCTCCTACCTTCAAAACTCCAGCCAATCTTTGAAATGAATCCCTGGGTCCATGATTTTCTTTATCCTCCAATAAGGAAAAAAGAAAGGAATATTTTACATTCTGGGAAACTAAGCGTAAACAAATGTGCCACCAGCCCCATGTTGAATAGATACGCTTTTCAGCTCCTGTGAATCAGAGCATCCAGCCTTAGACTGGAAATATCCTCTTTACATTTCAGAGGGCCTGCCTTGAATGTCGCTTTCTCTAGAAAAGGAAAGGAAACATTAATTTGCAAGCACGGTGCTTGCTGCCTAGCTCACTGCAAGGAAGTGGCATGTGCCTCACAACTGAGAATGAATTGGGAGGTACTATGCAATACTGGCTAAAAGGCCAGCAGAGCCGCATAGACAGGGGTGTGTATCTTGGCTCTGCCTCTCCATTGATGTGTGATCTGGGGCAACATTACTTAATCCTTCTGAGCCTCAGTTTCCACAGCTGAAAAGTGGGGATAATAATCGTATCTGCAAGGATTAATTGAGATAATCCACATACAGTGTTCCACACAGTGTAGCATATGGTGAGGCTCAGTAAATGTTAGCTGTTATTACAAGCGATTATTCTGACTTGTGTCTGTGATTAGAGACAGCTTTGGGTTCACAGTGTTTGTGCCAAAATTGCTTTCAGAGGACAAGCTCTGGGCTGGTTTTTAGTCTTGCCCAGCTGCCCAGGAAGAATCACTGGACTGCCTGGGATTGGAGTCATGGTGTTTAGGAAGCGCCTGCCGCACACTCCACTTTGGATGGAAGATTGCTTTCCTTCCCGTGTGCACATCCCAGCATCGCTCCCAGCACCACTGCCTCGAGAGGTCACCAGGCAGATGTTTCTTCTGCCTCAGTTTCCTAGTCTGTAAAAGTGTTCATGTGAAGGGTGGTGGCCACACTGAGCAGAGGAGAGAGACCCAGCAGAGTGAAAGACAGCCGCGGCCTTCAGACACCGCGCATTCCTGGAGAGGGGACCCAGACCGTTTGCCGGCACCTAGTGCTCACGAACGGAGCTTGGCTGTGTGGCAAGGGGGAGGCATGGGCAGCTGTGCTTGACACAGCCCTGATCGCCGAGCCTAGAGGAGGAAGCCTACCATCCAACCACACTTCCTGCGACCACATCTTCTTGGGGCCAAACCAGGATGGTTTGGGTGGATCGCAGTCTTGCTGCTGCTGCTGCTGCTGCTATGGCTGATGCACAGAAAAAGGTCTGAGTGTTGCCAAGCCAGCTGTGGTCTTGGTTTGGAAGAAGCAACCAGAGTATAAATTGAATGAAAGTCATGCTTTGGGATTTCCCTCTGCTTCCAACACTCAGGACAAAGCCAACTTCTTTATTCTGCCATTTTGAAGTTCATGCTTGGTTGGGTAGACAAGATAGATACTTTATTATAATCATCATCATTGTTGTCAGCATTATTTACTATAATTATAAAAATCGACTACTCAACAGCCCTGCCTTGTCATGGTATTATTTACAGTTGTATAGCATTGTGCAGGCAGTGTGGACGCTTGACACATAAAACCAACTCACGCATGAGGCAAACAGGTTGACGTGGGGCAGTTATTCTCCAAGGCCGAAGCTATTCTTCAGTGCTAGCTGTGCTTCCAACTCTGTGTACCTGAAGCACTTTCCCTTGTGTGTTTTCTCACTTAGAAAATGGTGTAAATGCAGACACAGAAAATAATACCAAAATCATGATGTTTTAGAACATTAAATGATACAATAATGTGAAAATAGCCCGAGTATAGCCCATCTTCATCTTGGGGGTTACAGTGTGTGTGTGTGTGTGTGTGTGTATGGGCCCACACATGCCTGTGTGCACAGAGGTGGTTGAGTGTGAATGCCCCAAAACAAACAAAACTACATTTGCTAGACAACACCATTGTGGCCGGTAGCTGGGGCGACTCAGATCTGCTCTGCACATCCTCCTAGTGTGCGCTCTGGCCGTGGAATGGGAGCGCGTGGTATGCAAAGGGTGAGGTAAACCTGGGTTTCCCAGGGCTGTGCCGGCATACCAAGCTCCTTTCAGATCTCTTTGCCAAGACGGGCTAAGCCAGAGGGTTCCTTGGCCTGGGGAACAACTGTCCTGCCTTCCTCCCTGGAGCTGCGGGTGCACATTGTTTTGACATGTGCCATACCTTCCACCTCTCACTGCCTCGGGCCGTGGAGGGTGTGCTTCGCACAGTGTAAATTCCTCTCCCAACAGCTGTGCAGAGCGTGCTCACAGCTTCCCAGCTCCATCTTGTGCACTTAGCTTTCTTCTGGGGAAAGGCTCCTTTTCCGTTCAGGGGTCCTTATTCCTCACTTTCTGGCCTCCGAGAAGGACCAGTTTCAGCACTTCCCTTCTGAGGAAGGTGAGGCAACCTTCTGAGGTTCTCTATGTTATTTTGTTTCATCCTAGAACGTGCCTTCTCTGCCGGCTTTGTGCCTGACTTCCGCTGGGAAGCCAGCATCCCCTGAGAATCGAGGACCTTGTCCTGTTTCAGGTCTTGGGCCGAGGACTGACTGCAAGTGTCAGTCGTCTCAGGACCCTGAGTTTTAAGTGTTAAGTTTTAACAAGAGGAACCACAGAAGAATTTGGGGTTTTGAACACTAGAACAGGGGTCCTTTCCCTGCCTCTGCTCTCACCTGGCTTGACGCCAGGCAGATTCACACCTGTGCACGGTTCAGAGATTCGCAGATGAGTTCTCGCCAGACACCAGGGCGGGACAGTGGCTCCCTCCCCTCTGGATCACCGATGGCGTCTGGTTTCCGGCGAGTTCCGAGCACGCTCCCGGCCTGCAGTCTGATCTTGGCTCTGTTTCCTGCCCTGTCTGAAGCTCAGTTTGTGTCTTTACTGTGCTTCCTGAGACAGGGAGTGTCATGGCCGCCACCTCGCCAGAGGTGCGCTCAGAGTGAGGGGTGCAGATTGCAGAGCTAGCATGGAAGGTGCCGTGGAAACCCACACGGCGCTGTTCATGTGAGCTCACTTCTCATTTGCTCCTTGTAGCAATTCCAAGTCGCCCCCTCCCACCATCCCTTTATGAGCGTTTCCCTCCAGTGTTGGTTTTGGATTTATCTTGCCCCCAGTGAGTTAACCTACGTGTTTCCAGCTTGAGTGTGATCGCGCTATTTCCAGGTTGCCAATCCCCACGGGTGCTCGAGCCTAATTGGTCTGTCCTCACTGGTGTCTGCAGCACCTTTGCTTGGACGTCATCTGTGCACTTTAATTAATCTGCCATTTTTTCCTCTTTCCTGCTTCCAGATCATTAATAAAGAGATTAACCAAAACCAGACCAATCCCCAGCGGAGGCTCCACCAGGACCAACCTCTCTCAGCTCCCAGCCTCATCAGGGGTCGGAACATCTTCCTGTGGCCCCATTGACTAATTTTGAGGCCTTGGGACCTGTGTTCAGAACAAAGCCAATGAGAATTAATTTTGCAATTAAGATTTGGGGCACGAGCTTAGCCAGGCTTTTATGTATGGCCCTAGTTTAATATTTCCACCACATTCCTTTCCCTTTTGTCATTCTACTTTAAATCTATCACTTTCCCACCTCTCTCCCTCCCCACTCCCTGAACAAGACATTACTGTTATCTGGCAGGATGTGGTCTTTTGAGCCCATAGCATTAGTCAGAGACCGTGTCATAGCCGCAGAAATTCTCCGAAGAATTAGGCCCTTCTGGATACAGCTGGACAGTGTCCTCTTTAACCCCAGCCAGAAAATGCACTTGCTTCCAGAGGATCTGGCTGTACCAGAAATAATGAAATCTCTTCAATTTGCATATTAAAAATTTGGCAAATTAAAAACTGCTTTCACCTTTGCTCTCATCACTCTTCTCTGAGGAAAACTAAAGCAGAACGTTTCTTTTCTTTTTTTTTTTTTTTTTGCCACAGGGTCTTACTCTGTTACCCAGGCTGGAGTGCAGTGGCGTCATCATACTACACTGCAGGCTCGAACTCCTGGACTCAAGTGATCCTCCTGCCTCAGCCTCCCGAGTAGTTGGGACTATAGGGGCATGCCACCACACCTGGCTAAGTTTTCTAGTTTTTGTAGAGATGGGGTCTCACTATGTTGCCCAGGCTGGTCTCGAACTCCAGACCTCAAGTAATCCTCCCACCTCAGCCACCCAAAGTGCTAGGATTACAGGGGTGAGCCACTGTGTCCAGCCTAAAGCAGAACCTTTCTGCCTTCTTTGTCAGTCTCCAGATTTCAGTGCTGGTCTCAAGCCCAGGTCGAGAGATGGCACGCCCCATGCTCTGTCACTCAGCACGCAACCTCTGCAGGAACAGGCGACCTGCAGAGGGAAGGCTTCGGAGGCATCAGGCCCAGAGGGACAGGGGTAAATTGGCTTTTGTTGATTTTCAAGGGGAGTACGGGGAGGAAGAAAGAGGAGTGGTGGCCCCAAATCTCTGGAAACTCTGCTTAGAGCTGAGGCTTCTTGGGGACATGCACAACCTGCTGATGGCAGCCATCCTGTCTCCAGGCTTGGAACTTGAGCTTCCCCTGGAAGCAAAGTCTCTAGAACGTTTGAGAGCAGGGTCAGACGGGGAGGCAGCACAGTGTACTTACTAATCACATGAACTCCAGAGCCAGACTGTGCAAATCTTAGCTCTGCTGCTTGTTAGCTAGTTATGGAACCCTCCTTGTGCCTCAGTTTCCCTATCCAAAATGGCAAGTGTAATAGTACCTTTCTCAGTGGGGTTGTTATCAGGATTAAAAATGTAATGTATGCCAGTACTTAGCACATTGCTTTTTTATTCTCGATGATCTCACTCTGACCAGGCTAACAATTTACTCCGTACACGTGCAGCAAGAGGGGTCTTCAGGTGAGTAGTCAGGGGGAGGAGGTGCTCCTGTGTGGGGCAGCTGGCCTTGAGGAGGTAAATTGGAACCCAGAGGGTGCAGCCCGCCTGTCTGTGTGCGACAGGGCGGGGACAGGTTGTGCCACTCTCTGCCCGGCTTCCTCTCCACTTCAGCCGTTTCGCGAATACCCGCAAACCCTCTGTGTATATTATAAACTCAGCCAAAAAGGAGGAATCAGAAACTGCTCTCTTTTGAGTATTTTGAGGGATGGTGAAACCTTGTAGGAATGTTGCTCCGGGGACTGAGAAAACACCATATGTGGGAAAGCATTTCTAAGTGAGGAAAATCGCACATGCACGTCGGTCAGGGTCTTGGAAAACTCTGAGCAGGGAAGCGGGCACTGGGGAGAGTGTAGGAAGGGGGTTTACTGAGGTCTTTAACAGGTCTTTTTCTAATTATAGCCCAGAAGGGCCTGGGGACCATGGCCGACTTCAGAGCCAGGGCCTGTATTTTCTTTGGGTAGAGAAAGCAGAGTTGACTGGCTTCCAAAGCCAGGCTTGGCAGAAGCCCCTGCGGGATCTCGGGCCAGCCAGCGGTGTCCTGCATAGGTCTCCATCACAGTGGGCTCATCCAGTAAACAGACACGGCAACGCTGCACCGCGTCCGGCCCTGCGCTGGGCATCAGGGACGTGTGGATGAAAAAGACACGGTCCCCTTGTCGAAGAGGAGACATACCGATAGTGACAACGCATGTGATTGCTTGAACAAGCTCTTCACAGATGACAGTAACCTCCAGAGGAAGAGCACAGAAGTCCCCTAAAGAGAAAAACTCACTAGTGGGCCTCGTCTGGGCCGAGCGGGCACTGCCTTCGTGTCTCCACTCCACACTAGGGAACTAGTCCTTGGGGCCTCCCACCCTGGAGATGGGGTGGGGACGGATGACCAAAAAGAGACCAGAGATCAGACTCCATCTCTGCTCACGCCCAGCATATTCGGAAATACACTTCACACTTTCTCACACTTACTTTCTTAATTTTCCTGTTCTCTGGGCTTCCAGTTCACAATATTCTTTTCTTCTCCTACAACCAGTGTGGCTGGTCTGAGACCCAAGCACTTGGGAGCAATGGAATTTGGGGAAAAGCATGTGGAGGCTGTGCTGGGGCGACTGCTGGGAGCCAGGTGGGGAGAAGGGCGCCCCCCGATGTGCGGTGCCTCATACGTGTACATCACGGGCAGGTGCAGCATCTCCTGCTGTTGAGGATGATTCAGGTTCATGTTCAGCTGACATTTCTAGTGTGCTCCCCATGTGCCTGGTGCTGTGCTAAGTGCTTTCACATAGACATCATTGTTCACCCCTCTCAGTAACCTTGGTGATGCACAAACCCTGCGGTTCTCCTTGAGCCCAGACACCAGTGTCCCCTCTCATTCTCTGCTGTCGTTTAGCAGCCTGGCCTTAGAAAGCTCATTTCACCACCACTCCAGGCCTCAGTTTCTTTGTCTGCAAAAATGAGGAGGTTGTCTGGGGTCTTTCCAGCGTCAAACTTCTGTGTTTGGGGAAGTTCTATTAGCTACATTCTGGGCTTGGTCTCTACGTAAAAATCCAAACACAGGTGATGGAAATGGCGTCCACAGTTCAGCCTCCCTTCCAAATTGTTTGGAAACACTCGGCAGCCTGCAGACGACTTACCCCACCACTTACCCCAAGTACCGCAGCAAGTGAGTGAGGACTGGCAGCTGTTGGGGGGACAGCCACGGGCTTGCGGGGGACGGAGCAGGTGCTCCCCAGGGTCTAGCGGAACGCCACGGAAAAGTCAGCCTGTGAACCAGGCACTGGAGAATGGGTGCGATTCCAGCAGGAGGGGTCATGGAAGTGAGCAAGGGACAGTGCTAGCACGTGGGTCACGCAGCGTATTCAGGCAGCAGTGAGCAATGGATAAGGTGGGAGGGGAGGTTAGGCTGGAGCACAAAGAACCCTCTTGCTTCCCCCCGTCTCTCCCCTTCTTTAATCAGCAGTGTAGGTATAAAATGATGGGGAAGGGAGTTGGATTAGGTGGTCTCTTTATATATGGCTTTTCTACTTCTAATAGCCTTGGTTCCGTATTCAGACCACCACCCTCAAAGCCCCTTCTTCCTCCTCCCCAGTCCATCAGCACCACCCAGCGCTCTCCCTGTCCACTCCCCCTGGTGACAGCCTCACTAATCCCTACATCAGCTCTTACTCTACCTGGGACCTCCCTCCCGCTAACTGTGTTGGATTTACTTCCCTAGGAGCAGATATCTTGTATTCTTAGCTTACAGCGGCTGGGCTTTGGGGAGATTTAACAAATTGTTTTTTGATAGACTGTCAGTCCCAAATGATTTTATTGCAGCTGTATTCTTTTTTAGGGGAGGGTGTGTAATTCTAGTTGCATGTATGCCATACTTTTTGTGGTGTTCAAGTTTCCTTTTGTTGGGCCTGCAAGATGGAAGGAAACGTCCCTTATGTGCAGAGTGGGAGGGAGATTAGTTATCCTGTGGGAACCATTTTCCTTGGCTAATACAACTCCTGGAGCAATCTCTAGGGGTGAGCAGCAAAGCTAGGATCCTTCTCTCAGCTTTGACCTTGGAGGAGCCGGTTGTCCAGAGGAATGGTTCCCAGGGAGGGAAGATGGTCCCTTATCACAGAGTCAGGACAGGAGCCAGGAGGGGGAAGTCGGGGCAAAGTGCCTGCAATAATGTTGTCTCTGGGGACAAATGAGCCAGCGGTGCTTAGCCGAGAGGGGAAAGAGGCTGCGTCTGTGAGTCCTGGGAGCGAGTTAGGCAGGACTGTTTTTCTATTTCTTGTGTCACCTTTGTTTACTTCCTCTCTGTTTTCCCCCTGGATTTAGTAAAGTCTTTCTGCAATTACCAAAGGTGAACCAAGGGAAGGGTTTTTATTTTCCATGTTCAGACAGAACTTGAAAGAGGAAAGGATGTACCCCTGGGGGCCAGTGGGGTGGCAGCTAAAGAATGAATGCCTCGAGGGGGCTCTGAATCGGGGTATAGGTAGGCCCTCTTGCTCAGCTGCCTGCCCACCTGGAGCGTCTCCTCCCGTGCTGACCCTGGGGGAAGCTGGGCTCTGCTCCAGTGAGGAGCGACTAGCCATGAAGGTATCTGAACACCAGCTCCACGGTTCCACAGGGACTCCGCAGAAGCCCTGTGCTGAGCCTCTCTACTATGGCAACAGAATGAGCACAGACCGGTTAAAATGCTTTCACACAAGGAGATAGTAGAATCAGAAATAAAACCACGAAAAGGACCATTTTGTAGTGGAAACTTAAAAACTCCTAGGGAGGAAAAGTGAATCAACAATGACTCCTGCTGTTCAGGACAAGTCCCACCCATTAATCTGAGGTGGTTCTTGCGGCATCTCCATCTTCTTGCAAGGAGCGTTTTGCAGGGCTGCGTTTTGTGAAGAGGGTCTCTGGGGATTGGTCAGATCCGCGGGGTGTCCTGGTGATGCATGACGTCAGAGAGCTTGGCAGGGCACCCTGAAGGGCAGGAGAGCAGACTCTACGGGTGCGTCCTGGCCAGGATGAGCCCACCTCTGACACCAAAATACAGGGCAGCTGACCCATCCTCAGCCTCAGTGTGTTCCTTTGAGAGACCCCAGGGGCTGCGCAGAACTATGTTTCTGGAGACAATTACAAGGCTGCTGCTGCTGACAGAGGAAGGTAACTCCACGTTTATAATTCTCAGGTTTACAGTCTTCACAGTTTGCCAAGGTAGAGTGAGCAAGGTGTCTTTCCAGGCCCGAGGGATGTTTAAAGAGGCGGGAGGCCATCCTCCACACACAGCTGCAGGCTGCGGGAGAAAGCGGGCATTGAAGGCAAATGCAGCCGCTGCTGTCTGTCTAGGAAACGCAGCAGCGTCGGGGACCTGAGGGCGGTCCCCGGCACGTCCCAGGTGGGGGAAAGAGCTGTCCGGGGAGGAGTGGTGCTGCTGACCTAGGGGGCTGCACCCTCTTCGTGCTCGCAGGGATCCCCAGGTGGCCGGTGCCAGAGTGACGTGGACGAAGCTGCCGTGGCCTGCCATTAACACCTGTGTTTCCTTTTCAGATCTTACAGGTGAACAAGGTGATGTCCATCTTGTTTTATGTGATATTCCTCACTTATCTCCGTGGCATCCAAGGTAACAACATGGATCAAAGGAGTTTGCCAAAAGACTCTCTCAATTCCCTGATTATCAAGCTGATCCAGGCGGATATTTTGAAAAACAAGCTCTCCAAGCAGGTGGTGGACGTTAAGGGAAGCTACCAGAACACCCTGCCGAAAGCAGAGGCGCCCCGAGAGCCGGCGCGGGGTGAGCGCGCCAGGCCGGAATTCCAGCCAGTGGTCGCAGTGGACACGGCACTGCTGCGACAGCAGAGACGCTACAGCTCGCCCCGGGTCCTGCTGAGTGACAGCACGCCTCTGGAGCCCCCTCCCTTGTACCTCATGGAGGATTACGTGGGCAACCCCGTGGGCGCCAACAGAACGTCACGGCGGAAACGGTACGCAGAGCATAAGAGTCACCGAGGGGAGTACTCGGTGTGTGACAGTGAGAGTCTGTGGGTGACAGACAAGTCGTCGGCCATCGACATTCGGGGACACCAGGTCACGGTGCTCGGGGAGATCAAAACCGGCAACTCTCCCGTCAAACAATATTTTTATGAAACGAGATGTAAAGAAGCCAGGCCAGTCAAAAACGGTTGCAGGGGCATCGACGACAAACACTGGAACTCTCAGTGCAAAACGTCCCAAACCTACGTCCGAGCACTGACCTCAGAGAACAACAAACTGGTGGGCTGGCGGTGGATACGGATAGACACCTCCTGCGTGTGTGCCTTGTCGAGGAAAATCGGAAGAACATGAGTCGGCATCTCTCCCCGCATATAAATTATTACTTTAAATTATATGATATGCATGTAGCATATAAATGTTTATATTGTTTTTATATATTATAAGTTGACCTTTATTTATTAAACTTCAGCAACCCTACAGTATATAAGCTTTTTTCTCAATAAAATCGTGTGCTTGCCTCCCCTCGGGCCTCTCCCATCTGTTGAACCTTGTTTTGTGCTCCGGCTCTCGGGAGCCGCTCTGTAAAATCTGTGTACACCAGTATTTTGCATTCAGTATTGTCAAGGCCGTGGCTGTCGTTTTAGTAAACTTGTTAAAATCAGATGATGTCAGAGTTGTGTATAAACACAGTTTTATCCCCCTTCTGGTATATTTAATGTTCCATGAATTAATTAAAAGAGCTGTTACGGCCTCCGCTGAAAATGATACCCTGTAGCCTTGAGCTCAGCATCTAGTCCTGGCCAGCAAGCCCGATCTCAGACACCCACTCGCCTTCCTCTGCTGTTAGTTCTGCAAATGAGAGTTGAGATTGCTCCAATGTTACGGTCCTGGAACAGTAACCGCGAACCTGGCAATTTTAGTTTTGGACATTTCTTCTCTGCACATTTGTTGTTTGGGGGTTTGGGGTTGTTTAAGGCTTGGGTTTTTTTGTTTTTTGGTTTTTTTCCTTGGCTTTGGTTTTTGTTTTGCTTTTTTGTGAGTGGTTACCATCCCTGTAGGCACCTAGAACATTTTCTCTAACTATTTGTAACAGAATAATGGTATGGCTGCCCAGAAGCAACCTGAAATGGACTGGGAATAATCTCGACGTAGAAGATACATTTACTGATGACAGACTCAGCCCGTGACCACCCCTGTCCCGGAGCTGCTTGAGCAGTTGGAAAGTGCTCAGGCTGGGAGATCAGACCCAGGTTCGAGTTCCAGTTCCTCCCCTGTAACCTTGTCCAGGTTTGAGGGCTCTCTGAGCCTCGGTTTCCTGGGGTCAGAGCCACGCAGGGATTCTTGCCTACCTCCTGGGGGTCCTGTGGAGTCAGGGAACCGCTGTACACCCAGCACGGGGCGGGCATTGGAGAACGCTCGCTCCTCCCCTCCCCTTCCTCTTCTTTCTTAGGTATTATGTTCCTCTGTGTCACTGTTGGTTTGTCACCCGAGATGTAAAAGGCCCAAGTAAAAGGAACCTCTTGGTGCCTTCTGAGTCCCAGCAGGGATCCAGGACAACCAGGGGGTCACTGTGGTGATGGCCTCCCCTGTCATGCCCAGGCAGGGCTGAGGAGGACACTAGCGATGTCCCCAAGGAGCTTGCCGATGCCCTTTCCCCATTGGCGAGCAGCTTGTCCTCTCGGGGCTGGGCGTGAGGACGCCCCTCTCCCATCTTGGAGGTGTGAGGTGTCCACTAGCCCAGTGCTGCCCGGGAACCGTGTCCTCTGCCCGACTTGGGTCTCCCTGCCTCGTTTACGGCCTGGGTGTGCTGTCTCTGTCTCTACGTCCTGAGATCTCCCTGACACCTACCCGTATAGAATATGTGTCCTTTATGTGACATGAACTTTTGAAACAGGCCCAGCAAATAGCAGCCCCCTAGGTTAAGAGTATCATCGTAGTGCACTTGATTCTGCGTGCTCACAGTACGGGCAGGAAGCGAGGAACTGGCCACGCGTCCACCCCAGCAGGGCACCTTCACACCCGCCTCCATCAGCGGTGGCAGACCCTCTGAGGGGCCCTCGCCAGCTCTAGCTTACAGGGGAGGAAACTGCCGGCAGATTCAGCCTGCCCCGGCATCAGCAGGTAAGTGGCAGAGTGAAGACTGGAATCCACGTTTGAATGACACGGTCTCGATCGCTCATCACGAGGAGCCTCCTCTCCCCCTCCCTGCCCTGTGCCGCGTTGCACTTCAGAGTGGAAACTGCCATCCTGGTTCTCCACGTGGGGCCCTTGCGTAGCTGTGGTTTCGCTGAGCCTCCGTCAAGAACATGATGAACCAGCTGACAGGACAGCGGGAGTCTCATGCCCAGGCCCGGTTCTCGGGAGCGCGTCATTCCAGCATGATCCTCACCCCAAACACAGGCTGAAGGACACGGCAGCTGGGAGCGTCTAGGGAGCTTGGTGTGGGCTGTTCAGCCAGCACTGCAGGAGCAAGACACACAGTTTCTGGGGACAAGGACCCAAAGAAAGAGTTTTGTGGCTCTGTTTAACAGTGTATCCTGGACGGAAGGTGGGAGACAGGCTGTTGAGGAATTGCCAGAGGCTACGTAACCCTCTGCCTATCGTAGGGCCTCTCTGCTCCCAGGGCCTGGAGCTGAGGAGCCCTGCGGAACCTTCTGGAACCCCTGTCCTGAATGGGGAGAGGGCAGCGTGACTGATCGGGGAGGTGGACTCAGGTCACTCAGGTCCCAGACACCAGCTTTGCAAGACACTGACCCTAAACGGCAGAGCTGTGTCCTGGGCCCCGCCGGGAACGCGAGGCGTCTGCGGCAGGTCCGGAGCCGCGTGCCGGGCAGTGTGCCACCGCGGCCGGCGCAGCCTGGAGGAGAAGGTGGACCAGGGCATGAGACAGACACATTCCTGAGAGGGGCTCTGGGCTACAGGGTGCCTGACGGCTCAGCCGCTCTCGTTCCGGGTGGCAGGGCACCGCAGCATGACCCAGGTCCGTTCCAGGAACTTTGCGGGCATAGGAGAGCACGCAGGTGCCGCCAGAGCCAACACGTGAGGCTTTGGGCCCAGGGCCGCCCTTCTCGAAGTGGATGGGAGGCGTGTTTCTGTCCCGTGTGCACAGCTGCCAGCAGGACAGGTTGAAGACCACACCCATCTCTGAGACAGGAGGGAAGTGTGGGGCGAGCGTCTGGCTCCTGGGAAACTCCACACTCTCCGTCCCTGTGGCGAACTGCAGCGTGGAAGACTTGGCTGGACGGGAGAAGGTGGGTTCCGGGCCAGCTTGTTGCCAGTAGCTGCATGACCTTGGATAACTCCCTCGTCCTGACTGTGGCTTTGGGGGTTTCTGCTGCAGAGAGGAGCAGAGTCCGGACGGAGAGTCCTCACTTCCGTGACGACTGCTGCCGTGAGAAGCTCTCGGCCACCGGTGGGGCTTCTTTCTGCCTCTCAGGAGTCTCTCGGAGTCTCCCCACCCAGAGCCTGCGTGAACTTGAGCACATTCATCCTCTGAGCCTTTGTTTACTTGTCTGTAAAAATGGGGCTAGTGCCTGCCCCATGAGATTGTTTGGCGATGTGATGAAATCGCCCTTTTCCTGGCACGGAAGAGGCTCCTGTGTTACTGATGCTGGTGGTGCTGGTGATGCTTAGCTCGTGAGGGGTTTGCAGGAGCCCTCCTCCTGGAGTTCTGGTAGGAATTTCCAAGCTCCGTGGTGGAGGATTAGTCCTAATTTAAGATGTGTTAATCACCTACCTCACCTTCGGCAGCATTTCCCCATTTCCCTTCTGCGGGTCTCTTTAACCAAACCACTGGCCCAGCGCTGCCGACAGGCCTCCAGCCCTTCTCAGCTGACACACCAGGGAAGGTATTTCTAACCCTTCCCAGCAGTGAAACTTAATATTTTGCTAGCAGTTCTGCCTACGTGCTTCTCTAAAGTGTGTGCATGTGTGTGTGTGTGTGTGTGTGTTTTGTTTCCTTCTTGCAAATTTATGGGACAGCTTTGTTCTTATGTTTTCTCTCTGTCTTACTCTCTGTCTGTCTCTTTCTCTCTCTGGTGTTCAACGATACTTTCTGTACGTTGTGGTGGTGTTTTAGGGCTTGGCACTTTTGAGGGTTTTTCTGCTATTGTTCCCTTTCCTGTGTGTGTGAGTGCATGTGTGTTTATGTGTACTTTATAGTTCATTTAGCCAATGCAAAAACCCTTCAAGGAGGCTTGGAGAAACCATCTGCATTTATTTTATCACTTTTGAACATGTGTTCAGGAATGAAGGCTGTGTAGTCAGTTTATGGCTACCTGGAGATTTGTCTGGCTTCACCAGGAAGACGCACCCCCTCTGGCTTCAAACTCTGATGGCCCTGGGTATGCGAAGCCAATGCCAGGTCGTCAGTTAGGCCTGGCTGTGCCTCGCCGAGCTCCAGCCCTGCTCAGCCACACCACGGGCTGTGCCCCAGCGGGCGTGCTCTGCACCGGAGAACAGCCAACTGTCCACAACGCCACCCCACCCTCCGCAGCCCTGGCCACAGGGCCTGGCACATGCTCTCCACAGTCACTGAAGACTGATTCAACTGGAACCTTCTCCAGCCTAACCTTGTTCCTCAAAGTCCCCACTCCCAAATCTAAGGAGACCCAAACTCTTTACCCGTGCCCTTCTCAAGTTACAGTGGGCGAGTGGGCTTCTCAAAAGCACACTCTTCACAGCAGGCGGAAGTACACACGCTTCCGTGTTGACTCAGACCCCTGGGTTTTTGTGTGGTTCGAATGCAGATGGGCCCAGCTTCGCAGAGCAGAACCACAGAGCAGGTCAGAAGCACTCCCCAAGGACCCTGGATTTGTTTCCTTCCATCCCCGGCCCGCATTTCGTTACAGGGTATGGAAGCCCAATGAAACAAGCACAGATGTGCCTGAGACAGGGCCAGGGCTGGGGAGGAGCGAGGTGGAGGAGGAAGAGGAGCAGGAGGATGAGGGGAAAGGCCCGAAGATATCAAAAGCCTTTTCTGGGAGGAACTGGCTACCACCGATGAGTTGGGCTGGGTTGAATTGTTGCAAAGTTCAGTAATGACATCGCCAGTTACATTACAGAAGTCTCTGTGGCAAGAAGACATAAAAGTTTATTGGGAAATGGTGAAACGCAGCCTAATGAGTTAGATGGCTTTTCACATGAGATGTATGAATGGGTGGGCGTGCACGCATGTGCGTGTGTGTGGCTGCTTTGATATCTGCACCAGGGATGCAACACATTTTTTTGAGGAAAGATAATGCTTGCAAAAGAATGCTCCCAAACACAAGTTTAACCTTTAGGAGACTGAAGCGGGAGCCAGCTGGGGAGCATATGGAAAGTGCACATTCTTGGGACTGGAAAACAGGCTGATGGGTGGAGGATTTATAGACACAAAAGACATCAAGCAGCCTCCACCAGCCAAAACAGAAGGAGCTGGAGTCAGGGGCCTTCTGATTTGGTCGGAAAGTATTAGAATCTGGGGTTGGGGTTAGCTGCGGGGAGATGAGATCAGACCAAAGCGTAAATAGTCATAATGTTGTTTGTTCACATCTTCTCCATGGACCGTCATGACAGTCCTTGTAGTTCTAACCCTTTTGTACAGTGGAGGACGTTGGTTGAGAGAAGTAACTCGCCTGAGGTCATCCAGCCGGTAAGGGGAAATGCCCAGATAGGGACCCAACAGGTCTGTATGGCTTGGACGCACATGCTCCTAACTGTGTGAGTGAGATGGTAGCGGAGAGGACGCCAGGTGCTTCAGGGGTCCTGACCGCTGGATTGCAATGGGGGAGGTGGAGTGAGCAGGGCAGTGTGCCAAGGGAGAGACCATAGGGTCAGTGCAGCAGGGATGCCAACAGTCCTTCCAGCTGAGGGAAATGCCAGCCTCGTCAGGAACTGGTGGCTGCAGCAGAAATTTTCAGTAGGTGGGGAAGAGGAGTAGATCTCCCACCCCAAACCCGCCATCCCCCACCCAACAACGTAAGAATCCTGTACTAGCAGTACTAGGAGGAAAGTGGTTGTCACTTCTGCCTGAAGGATAAATATCAGCACATCGGTAATATCCCGTTGGGGCTTTTGCAAAGAAATAGAAGACAGAAATTTCAGATTTGGACAAGACCATTGAGATCCAGTAATCCATCCTCCCTTACAAGACAGAAATCAATTTTTGTGTATTTGATACTTTAAAAAATAATTGTGGAATGCCTACTAGGTGTCAGGCCCTCTTCTCAAGTCTGTGGGCTGAGCACAAGAGGCGTCACCAGTCCTGGAGGAGCAACAGGCACAAGGTATGAGACCTTAAGGACTGACCCCTCCTTGACAATTTCCACAGCCTCTTGCCGAGCACCTCCTCACCAGACAGCTTGCTCTACTTTGAAACAGCTCTTACTATGGGATAGAAAGCCCTTCCCTATGTTAAAGCCAGATCTACAGATAAAGCAGCCGTAACTAGGTTGTCAACAAAAGGGCTGCAGGAACGCAGAACGGGAGCAAATAAATGCTTCCGGGGCAGTCAGGAAAGGCGTCCTTGAGGGGGTGACCTACTGATGGATCAGGAGGAGTTTGGTGGGGCAGAAGGATGGGAAGAATATTGCAGACAGGAACAGCCTGCAAAAGTGCAGAATGAGGAAAGAGCCTAACATATGTAGAGAACACTAAAAGGTTTGGGATAATGAGAGCTGTAGGACTGTGGAAAGCTGGGGAGAGAATCAGGACCAAATAATTCAAGGCCAGGTGGGAACAGATTTGAAGTTTGGATTGGATTGTCTGGGCACTGCTAACTTCACCTTGCATCAGAGTCACCTGGAGAGCTTGTTCAAACCGATTGCTGGGCCCAATCACCTAAGTTCCGGATTCATTAGGTCCGGGGTGCGCCCAGAGAATTTGCATCTCTAAGCTCCCAGGTGATGCTGTCACTGTGGCACACTTTGAGAATCAGTGGTTATTAAAGAAGGAGGCATTAACAAGGGTTTTTTCTGCATTTTCTAAAGAAGATAATTTTGGTGGCAGTGTAATTGACGGATGGACTGGGGGCAGATTGATTGATTAGCCATAAGTAACACAAGTGAGGTCCTAGACTAAGGAGAAGGCAACAGGAATAGGGAGACATATCAGGTTAGAGAAGCATTTTTGAGATGCAGTCCACAGTGGTAACCAACTGGATGTGGACGGTGAGAGGAAGGCATGAGGAAGATGACCACACCATTTTTCAAGGCATAATGGTTCTAAATCAAATTGAGGAAGACAGAAAGACAAGTGCACTTGGAGGCAGGAACCACAGACAATGGGTTTGGGTACACACAAGACATCAAGGTAAGAATATCCAACAGACAATTGATTATGAGGACAGAAGTATGCTTGAAGTTATAAAAGAAACACTCTTATTTATTTTGAAATGATACAGCATAGACGCGCCTCTCCATTTACAAGTGGTTCTAGCCTGAACTCCAGGGAAGCCAAAATCATAAGCTCATCAGCAGATCAGGGTGTGGGGGTCTGGTCCCCTTGCAGGGATCTGTGGTCCAGGCCTCTGCTTCAGAAGGGCTATGTGCCCGCCCGTGTCATCTCCGAAGCTGGAAAAAAATGCATCCAAGACTCCGAGGAGGAGGAAGTGAATATGCTGAGGCCCAGGCGTCTGCATCTTCAGGCAAGCGTCACTTGGAAGTCACCTTTGCACGCCACCATCAGAGACATTTCAGTTGTATCAAAGTTAAAAGCCAACTATTGCTGAGATCGCAAGATTCTGGCCAAAAAAAGAACTGACTGTGTGTGGTTCCATTTTCTGGGCTGGGACGTTTCTCAGTTAACTGCTTGAAAGCCCCTTGGTCAATTAGGAAAATATACAATACCTCTCTCTTAGGAAAATCCTGGAAGTAGGCAACGCCTTTCTGCTGCAGGGCTTTCAGGCACAAGTTCACCCTGCCTTGAAGGCTCTTCCTTTAACCTCCCGTCATCTGAGTCATAGCTACTGGGCCCTCAGGTGTCAGGTTATAAGTTCCCGTTCCTCAGGGGACCTTTTCTGACACCTCCTCTTGAGTCATTTATGGTCAACCCTTCCTCACCATTTGATATTCTCATAGGACACGGCATTTTATTTCATATCACATAATACAACTGAAATTATAGCCGTATGATTATTTATGTAGTTACTTGTCTGCTGTGTCGCCCCATTTGGCTATAATGTGCATGAGTCACTAAGTCAGAACTGTATCCCAAATGCCGACACGGCGCCCACGCAGTAGGCACTCACTAATGTTAATATTTGTCGTGCAGACGAGTGAGTGAATCCCCTTCATAAACTGGGATTACAACATGAAGAGGGATTTGGGTCACACCTCAGGGAGAATGCATTAGCAAAGAGGGTTGTCTTGCTCTTTAGTTATTTAGACACATCTCTGATGAGTCAGGGGACAAGAGGCTCAACAGGATAGAATCAAAATGCCTTTTCTAGTCCAAACATTTGAGACTCCATTATTCCATTGGCAAACCATTGGGGAAAGGACTGGATTAGAAAACTTTTAGATATAGTTAAAGGAAACAAAACACAAGGTCATGCACCAGAGCTATGCTTGTGCTTCTTAGAGAACATCATGTACTGATTTAGCAGTCATCCACCCATTCAACCGTGCCTTCATTCAGCTATTTGTATAGAGACCTCCTACATTCCAGCCCTCTCCCTATGTATTGATTAGTATAGTGACAAACATGAGCAGATGAGGCTCGGGCTTTAATGGAGCTTACCTTCTAGAAGGCATGACAGGAAAAAAAAAAATAGGGAAATAAGCAACTATGTAGGTTAATTAATTTCAAGTGGTGGTAACTGCCAAAAAGAAATACTACACGGTAAAAGGATAGAGAACAGGCAGGGAGCAGTTGGGGGAGGGTGGTGGTGTTGCATGCGGTATATTTTCATGGTTAAAATGCTTGCTGCTATGAAATTCAAGATCTGAAATGTTAGTATGCCTAAGGGAAGTCAAACATTTTCATATACTCTGAGCATTTAATGGCCCTAATTAAAGCAGAGGATCTTTAACGAAAAATCAAAAGCCAAGCTTTGGCAATAGAAGCACAAACAGGGCCCAATTCATAGACCTCCTCTCTGTTCTTCAGTGCTAGGTGACACTTTTTATCAGAGACCTTAGACACCACATTCTCCCCATAACAGAGGTGGGCATTATACATAGTGTTGCTTCTGCCCCTTGGAGGGACTTTTTACCATGTCAAACCTGTTCCATTCCAGAGGAACAAGATGCAGTCACTGTCTCCTGCTGTCAGGGTGGGCCCTCTGGTCTCCCTCCAGATGCTGAAAGGCCCGGGGGGTCGAGGGGAGCAGGCGGTGGCAGGACCACTCCCTCTGAATTCCTGTGCCTCTGGCTCCTGCTGGCAGCCCCCCAGCCATGGGGGGTGGGGAGGTTTGCCCAACGCAGGCAGGCGTAGGTTTCTGCCTCTGACATCCCAAGGGAACTTTTAATTTAAAGCATACATCAAGAAAACTACTCCTGGGACTTTTCTTGAGACTGTAGTTGAGTCATTTGTACTCCACAATCCTCCAATTTCCTTCCTAATTCAATAAACAGTGTCGTGGGAGCTAACCCAGGCTATCTTAAGAATGAGTGGCAGAGATGAGGGCCTCGAGACTGTACAGAAGGGGAGTCAAGCTGGGTGGGCTCTGGGAAGCTCCGAAAGGCCCTTAGAGCCACCAAGCCAGCCAGCTGGACTCCAGGGAGGCTTGGCGACCCAGCCAAGGCCACAGGCTGACATGTAGGGCAGAGCTGGATGAGAAGCACATCTTCCGTCCTACAGCCCAGAACACCCTCCACGATTCCACACTGTCTTGCAACGCACCTTCTCAGCCAAATTACAGGACTGAGTGGCGTGAGGGCTTTAGACACCTCAGCTGTACCAGCAGGAGCCCTTCTGCACGTGCCCTGCAGACCCCTCCTGCATCGCCCTGCCAACATGCACCTCTGCAGTCCCAGGGGCTGCTCAGAGACCTGGATTCATCCATATGGAACCTTCACTTCATGCTACCAGACCTTCCAGAGGTTGTCCCTCTGCTTCGTATTGTGCTGCAGTGACCAAAGTCAAGCAGACCTAGGCTTGAGCCCTAATCCCACCACTCATAACCATGTGACCTGGAGCATGTGCCCTGATTTCGTTCATTCGCAGGTTTCCTATAAAACGGGAATAATGACAGTACCTACCTCCGGGGGTCTCTAGAACAGGTGCTATGGACACTAGTGGACAGTGGCAGTTGCAGCGGGGTTCTGAGAGTCTCCTCTGGGCCTTCTTTGAGTGTGGGATGCTAAGGAATTCCCAAGGACCCCAGGGGAAGGGCCAGGGCAACCTGGGTAGTGGGAGATCACTTCTGGACTTGGGACAATATTACTAACTGGCATAGCAGTTGTTGGGTATTTTAACAACTGGCCCAGCTGTATCAACACCTTCCAGCCTGACATCCAGTCTTCCGCCTCACAGGGATGTTGTCAGGATGGAAGACAAACAGGTAGGGCACTTGGCCCGATTCTTGGCAGCCAGGAAGCGCTCAGTAACTTCAGTTCTCTCGCCCTGGAGACGGAGCCTGTGCCTGCAGCCCCGCAGGAGGAAATGCAATGGCAGCTGGTCACACCACAGAGACACACTCAATACCTTGCTGCTCATGACACAGTCACGTTTAGAGAAGTGTCCCTTTTTCTTGCCTAAATCCCTCATACTCTAGCCCAAGTCAGTTCTTCTAGTGCTTGTGATTTTTAAGTCCACACTCAATCTAGCTTTCTTAAACCCTTGCAAAAATACCCTCTCCTCCAAAACCACAGCCCAGACTGGATGGGAAAGGAGGCAGGAAGAAGAGGGCTCCTGATTTCCATGAGTTTCCTTTGCAGCATCTACCTTTTGTCCTCTGGTGCACTGGCAGACAGTGGCTCCAGCAGGGCACACGCCTGCCCCTGCCGCTGGGCGGGGCACAGCCCCCGTCTGATCTTTCAGTTCAGCTTCACAGTGCAAGATACACCATGGCCCCGCTATGTGCCAGCCCATGCTTAAGACTGGGTGAGCTGACTGTCACTGGATTCTCGTCATTTGCTGACTGCCCGCAGACCCCATGAGCCACCACGACAGGATAGCAAGTGCTGGGAGAGATGTAGCCTAGACACGCAGGAGCCTGGTGTGCCCAACGAGAGCCATGGATGTGAATCCCAGGACCTTGGGCCCACCACACGACCTCACACGAGTTGCATCCATTCCCTCATCCCTCGGGAGGGCTCTGTATCAGACCCGCCCTCCCTCCCCCTGGGGGATATAGATTGAAGCCCAATCACTTGGAGAGAGGGACACAAAGAGTTGCAATGCAATGTGATCTATGTTTCAACTGCTCCCATGAAGGCTTGCTATTAGGGCACAGATAAGGAATTCTTTGCTTCACCTAAGGGGGACAGGGCGGGGAAGGCTTCTTGGAGCAGATGACACCTGAAGGGAAACAGAAGGATATTCCAGATACTGCGAAGTGTACAAGAGGGCCAACAAATAGGTTTGTGATGGTGGAACTTAAAGAATGAGAACAGCAAGAGCCGGGACACAGAGGCTCCTGTGCATGCTGGAGAGCCTGGACTTCGTCCTGCAGAAGAGGGGAAGCCTGTGCCATGCCCAGTTATGCAGGTGAATGGCCCTTAATAAATAGGCCACCAGGGGCCCCTGGGCCTTGTCTGTTGAAAGGAGTCCGAGCTGCCCTTGCCGCTTGGCTGTGGCCATGCAGATCCAGGTCTACCTGAAGCCAGATGAGCAGACGCGGCCAGCCTTGTGGGGCCTCCAGTGTAGATCCTGGATTCACTATTGCATCCCGCTGGAGAATGCACATGTCCCATCATGGTGAAGGGAAAGACCCAGACAGGTGTCCTCCTGGCTCGGAAGCCAGGTTTGGAGAAGGAGGATGCAGGACACAGGAAGTGGCAGGGCTGCTCCTTCATTCCTCCCCCTCATCGGGGTTTGACCCATCACTCAGGACCACGCTGAGTATTTCCTGGTCCCCGTACCCTGGTGGTACCCCTTACCCCGTAGCCCACTCCAGTCCCTGCCCTTTCTGGCCTCATGCAGGTGGACGTGCAGGTGCTGGGTCTTGATCCCAGGCTGAGTGAGCTGTCCACATGGCTTCCTCGCCCCTCATCCTGTCCTGCTTCCTTCTGAACTTCTGACAAGGACCCCGTTTCACGTCCGTGCGACTCTGAGCCCCAGTGAGGTCGGCACCCTCAGAGTGGGCCTTGCAGCCTCTCCCAGCCTCCGGGACCCCTACTTCCCTTCTCGCCTGAAGACTGCCATTCCTGAGGAGGCCGGGAAGCCAGACAGCACAGGTCCGGTGGCCTCAGCAGCACAAGGCATCACGTGCCTGTCACTGGGGGCCAAGGAGGCAAGTCTTGCCCCCTCCCGCGGGAGCCGTGGCACAGCTGGTTCCTCCTCCCCAACGGGCCTTCCATGGGAGCTGCGAGACAGTATGGCCAGACAGGACTTTTCACCCAATGCCACTTTCGCCAGGCCCCGCCCAAACGCTTTTAGGAGCGAGTCCCTGTCTACATCCCAGTTCCCTGGCTGGGTGTGCGGAGTCGTTGACTGGGGAGCTCCAGCCTGTTTCCCGGCTGTTTCTCTCTCTAATGTTAAGCACAGCCCCACTGGGTTTCTCCCTATTTCTCGCCCTGCATGCGCACGTCCCCACTTCCCAGCCCTGGTGTGGCTGTTCCCCACCTCGTGCCCCTCTTTCCTGACCACAATCGTCATCACACACACTCTGACGCAGAAGTGACACCAGGAAAAAGAGGTGGCACATCTATGAAATCCTGATTCTTGACTGTACAACTTTTCCCCCTTTGAAAAGAGTCGGTGACTTGCCTGTAGTCACAGCTGGTAAACGAGAGAGCTGGCGTGCCAACCCCGTGCTCTGACTGCAGAGCACAAGCCCTGGAATGCTCTCCATGAGCAATCCCTTCCTTCCGCTCTGGAGGGGAGAGAGAATTCTGGGTCACACATCACCAGGCTCCCTGACTCCTGCCTGCAGGTCTCGGCACACACTGGTCCTTCCTCCTGGAGCCCTTGTCCTCCACTATGTCTGCAGGGAAAACCTTCTAGGGCTTGCTCGGGCTGTGACCAGGGGCTGGGGGAACCACAGTTCCCCTCCTCAGAACCAGCTAAATAATTTGCAGGGCCCAGTGCAACATGCAAACACAAGGTCCCTTGTTCATAAATGATGAAGAATTTTAAAATGGTGACAGCAAACCATTAAACCCCAAGCACAGGGTCCTTGTACTCGCAGCACCCTGTGTGGTGGCCCAGGTCATGCAGCCATGAAGTCAAGGGGCCCTGCCTCTCCCCTGGGGGTCCTCGCCTGTACTCACTCCAGTGTCAGCAGTGCCTGGCGCACAGTAGGGCTTCAGTAACATTTGTTGCATTGGAGAGACTTCTTGCGTGCAAGAGGTTATAAACTTCACAATAGGTGATTTTCTGAATAAGAAAGACCCCTGTGTTTAGGTCCAGATTTTCTGGTGCTTGAAACTGTAAAAAAAAAAAAAAATTATGTATCCATCTTTTTAAAAAAATACCATATTGTGTACTGTTACAGCAGAGAGGCCTGCAGCAAGCAGATCTGCCGTCATGGCCCTGGGGGCCACCAGTCCTGCCAACCGCTTGCTCCCAGACGCTCAGCCCCAGAACTGGGAGACAGCGAACTCCTATTGCTTGAGCCAGCCAGTCTGTGGTGCTTCGTGAAGGCAGCCCTAGCAAACCAATGCACATACTTTAAGGGAAGAAATAAATCACAATGAATCATAAACATTAAAAGCTGATAGAAATCACAAAAATTCAGAAAACATAGAAAAATAATATGACATTCACAGTTGCATTAACTGCCCGGCGTACCTCTGTGATACTTTACTTCCCATATTGTTTTGGCAGCATATTCTTCTTAGGCAACAACCGTTTTATATTTTCTATAGAGAGAATAGAAAGACAATTTAGCTTCTCTTGTAATGTGATTGATCAAACTTAGTGTTTCCAATATTGAAAAGTTTGAGGTTCACTTCTTATCATTGGAAACGTCGTGCACATTTTCAGAATCGTTACAAAATTAAAGAAAACCTCTAAGAAGTTTCTTTCATGGATCAGCTGACAAGTATCGGGACATTCCATTGACTTCTAACGCAGTGATTCATCCTGTGTGCTCTTTGAATTGCCACACTCATTAGCCAGTTTGTCATCAATGTCCCCACCATAGTGTTAGGTTATCTTTGTCAAAGTTAGGATTTTATGTTGAATCAGCAAAAGAAGGAAAATCTTTTTTCTTTCCCAACGAGAACATATAATTCATTCTTTTCCTTTAATTGAATTATATAACAATCCAAGAACCTAGCTATTGGAAATGTATCATTTCTATTGAAAACTTATCTTTCCCTCTTAATGAACTAATACTTTTAGTGTGATCTAGATTTTTTTTTTTTTTTTGGTTGCAACTTGTTTCGTGCTATCAGGACAATTGTAATCTTACTTTCACAAAATTTGCAAAGCCTTATGCCATGTGGATACATTGCTAGCATGCCTCCCAGCCTTTGGAAGAGCTGGGCCAGGTGAGGGGCCTGAGGCTGGAGGTGCATTAGCTTGCGGTTCATCAGCTCTGGTCAAGGCTAGAGGTGGGGCACGGAAGAACTGAACCAACACGCACTTCCAGCCAGACACACCGCTCGACCCAGCCACAGACATCCACTTTTCAGACCCTTGGTTTCAGGCTGCAGCACAATTCTATAAGGATCAGATGAAATTATGCACATTTCTGCGCTTGTGCGGAAATAGAGAAACAATTTCCTAAACCCAGTGCTCTGGGTCACTGTCTGCTCTGTCATCTGGTTTACCAAAACAAGATGTTCTCTGACCTTCTTTTTGTTTGTGTTTTCAACAGTTGAGTCTTAAAGGGTTTGTTTTTTGTTATCCGTTCCCCACAGAGCCTCTGCATTCCCGCAGGGTGAGAGGGCCGCTAGACGTGGGTGGGAGGAGACCTACTGGGTCCCCCGGCGCGGTCTGTGGCCTTCACGGCCTGAGCAGTGGCTACGAGGGCGGACTCCGGAGCCGGGCAGCTGGGCTCTGGCACTGACTCCATCCCGTGCGAGTCCTGCAAGCTGGGACACACCAACTCCTCCATTCTTTCCTTTCCTTGTCTGTAAAATGGAGGAGATGTGCTTAATCACGCGGGGTAGCTGTGAGAATGTAGTGAGTGGTCGTTGCAGGTCACAGGGCCCAGCACTTCCGCGTGCGCACTCCAGGAAAGATCGCGTGTTAACTGTAGTTTTGATGCAGAGACAGGGGAAACGGGTAGGGGGGAAGGGCAGTGTCCTTGTGCCAGGGTCTCCTCCTGTGCCCTTCCCTCAAGGCCTCACTGGGAGCTGTGCCCCTGCTCCCCCTGCCCTGGGGACAGCCCGTGTCTTGCCTCCTGTTCCCATCAGGGAGGGGCTCTTCCCAGGGAGACTCAGGGCTCTAGCCCCTTCCTGGCTGTGTGTGGGAGGTGGCCTCACCTGCCTCCAAGTTCAGCTAGCGCGTATCCTGTTAGACCCTGCTGCAATTTCCAGGTCTTCCGTGCCAAATCTGGCCCAGGGTGTGCCAGATGTCAGCCCCAAGAAGGGTAGGCAGGTCACACTGCTTCCTGTCAGCATGGGAGCTAGTGAACTCGGGTCATTCACTTCCTCCAAGAAGCCTCCCCACATTTTGCTTTCCTGCGTTGAACTCTGCCCAAACCCCGCGTCTCCTCTAACTCTGGGCTCGGCGTGTTCAAAAGCTGACCCCACTACCGTGTATGGTGTGTTTCTGAAATTGTGCATCAAAATCACATGTTGAGAAGCATAACCGTAGACTTATATGGCATACAGGTGTATTTTCCCAGGGATCTAAAATAAAGTTGTAAAATCATGATTATTAATATATCCACTTTTATGCACCATTCCTGCGGCATACTGTCCATATTTTGAGCATATTTATTCATTTATTTCTGCTATACCTCAACATTTATTCACTTAGCAGGTGTTGGTTGAGCACCTCATAGGTAGCAGGCACCACTGCAGGTGTTTGGGCGTGTAGTCTGATGATGGAGGGAGATGGCCATGAAAAAGGTCCCGTAATAAATACGTCTGTTGGGTGGTGCTGGGTGTCGTGGGAGGCACAAAAGAGAGAGAAAGCAGAGCTGGGTAGGGAGGATGCAGAACGCAGGTGGAGGATGGAGTACGGGTTTCCACGTAAAACAGGAGGATCAGGGAAAGCCTCATGGAGAGGCTGCAATCTGAGCGGGGCCTTGAAAAGCAAGTGAGGGCGTGCGTGGTGAGCTGAGCGGCGTGGAAATCCAGGGAGGAGCATTCTGGGTGCGGCCCTAAGGCGGGAACGTGGCTGGCACACACTCGAACACAGTCGATCCGCTCAATTCTGGTGACCATCTGACCGTGGCTTCTCTGGTCTTCCCTGGGCGTGCCTAACGGTGCCTATCTTTATCTCCTTGGTGTTATGTTTACGGGCTCTGTGCTTTCTCCTCCAGCTTTCTACTCTTCTTAATAAGGCAACAAGGACAAAATTAAATGCAGTGTATAAAATAACTGCAGAAACCCTGTGCTCCAGGCAAAGGGGGACTGGTGACACTGAACTGTTGGCTGGCAGGCTGCGCCCCCACGTGGAAGCTTGCATGGCTTGGCCCCCAGGCACGGATGCTCCAATCTGGCCCTTGGAAAGAAGTCCAGGGGTAACAGGCTCAATGTCCAAATACGCACACTGTGCAAACGAGGAACTTGCAAAGTCACGGCTTTCGTGCTGTGCTAGTGAAGCACCCGGGGGAAGGTGCGGGGCTGATGGGGATGTGGGCCACACCCGCTCGCTTTCCTCTCTGAGCCATCGAAGACTGTCCTGTCCTTGAACAAGACAGTGGACAGTTCACCGAGGCAGCTGTGTGCCTGGGGCAGGGTGCTGGGGTGCCAGGGAGGGTGCCCTGCTGGATGGCCCTCTACACAAACATGCGCTTGTGCTGCCTTGGCAAAGGCCCTCCTGTGCACTGGGTGTGCATGTCTTTTTGCTCCAGGACCACTTTCTGGGGGAGGACCCACGCTGCAGCTCCAGAGGCTTAGGGACAGGCTGTGGGACATGTGCGCGTCTGGGCTGGCGAGCCTGGGAATCGGGGAGGGGGCGTCTGTGCAGGGAAGCCGGCCCACCCCAGTCATAAATGCCATACTCTCAGGGACATGCAGGAGTATTTTATTGTTTCATTGAAAACTGAGCCCTGGGTGCAGCTGTTCTGCCCACGAATTCCAGGGCAGGGACGGTGTGGGCGGGAGAATGAGGGGCGGCCAGAGGGAGGTGGGGAGAGGGCCCGCCCGTCAAGCCTATGAGATCTGGTTACTGGGGTTTGGGGGAAATTGGACGCGGTTCCAGGGTTCAGATCTTCCTTGCCCCACACACCAGGGCACCGGCTCCACTTAGAGCGATGGAGACACAAGGGGCCACGTGTTTATTCTCCTGTCAGCCCAGCGAATGCTTTCTGAGCCAATTCGGACAGAGTCTGTTTTCCAAAAGGAAATATTTTTACAAAACTCTTTGTTTGGAGAGCAGAACCTGCTCTGTGTTAGAGGTGACAGGTGGTTTAGGGAGGCTGTCCGCCTCAAATGCTATTCCTCAGATTGCCACCTGGCCATCTCCTCCCTGTCCTTCACAGGGTGACGTTAAGGGTCACCTCCCCAAAGATGCCTTCCCTGACCACCCCGACTCCGTCGCTGTCCTGCTCTAAGTGATCCCTTCCCAGGAGTTCTCTCTGCCTGATGTGTGCTCGTCAAACACAAACCGCATCAAGAGCGGGGCTGTGTCCGTTCTTTTTGCTGCATGGTTAGGGGCACACAGAAGAGTGCCCAACGCACAGTGGGCATTCAACACACAGTGGGCATTCAATAAATACATCTTATGGTGAATAAATAAATGATGTTTAAGCCCTGGCTTGTACATTTTCTGTGATGAAGCAGTGGAGAAAACAAAACCTGGTGGGGCAGAGGGGAGATTGCGGAGAGTGATTTAAGTGAGTGAAGAAAAATAATGCCATTTTGCCTTTCCTCGAGGACACCTTGCTTATCGACAAGTGCCTTGAGAGCAAACCCCACTGTGGCTACTGCCAGGCATCTTGGACACACTGGGACGGACTCTCAACTTCCCTCACCTCGGTTTTTGATTCCTTTGTAAGCCACGCCCTTACCTTACTCACTCCTGAAATCCTTTTCTCGTTTTCCAAATGTTTTCCTACAACTTAGTGACTTTGACTTTCTCCTTCACCTTTGGAAAGAGTTGTCATTTTCCATTTTGAAAGTTGAAAAGAAATACCTCCTGTCCCTCCAGATTCTCCTGGAGCCAACAGTAGCTGTGCAAGCTGAAGCAAATCGCTTCCCTTCTCTGGGCCTCAGTTTTCTGTAAAAGCAGGTAACGGTGCCTGCTGCTGTCAGGGTCTGGCCAGCTCTAGAAAGCTGTGAGCTTCCGTGCCCAGTCCCAGGTGACATCCGCAAGGGGACTGCATTCCTGAGAATGGCAGGAAGCAGAGGTCCTCCTTCCCAGTGCCCGGGCCCCTGTCGGCTTGTTCCCTGGGATGGTCCCTCCCTGAGAATACCCACTACAATGCACCATGAGAATCCCATGTGGCAAGAGAGGAAAAGCAGAGTGGCTCTCCACTCCCCGCTGCATCCTCATCCTCTGCAGTCTGAGTTCACACCCCTCTCACCAGGAGCCGGGGCCTCTCCCCCAACCCCTGAAATGTGGATTGGCTTTGTGACTGCTCTGGCCAGAACAATGTGCTAACACTATTGATGTGTAAGTTTTGAGCCCAGGTTTCAAAAGGACTTGCATAACCCTTCTTTCTTTCCTGCCCCCCTATAACTGCCATGAAGGTATACCTAGGCTAACCTGTGGGAGGGTGAGACCTCTGGAACAGCACCCACCAGCCCAGCCAAGGCCATTTAGAGCCACAGACGTATGACCTCAGCCTCAGCCAAGACCAGCCATGGTCAACCAAGCCTGGCTCAGACCAGCTGACCCACACACCTGTGAGTAATAATAAATTTTTTTTTTGTCTGTTTTTTGAGACAGGGTCTCTCTGTTGCTCCAGTTAGAGTGCAGTGGCTTCATCATAGCTCACTGCAACCTCAAACTCCTGGGCTCAAGCCATCCTCCTGTCTCAGCCTCCTGAGTAGCTGGGACTACAGGTGTGCACCACCATGCCCAACTAATTTTTTCTGTTTTTTGGTAGAGATGAGGTCTCACTTTTGTTTAGGCTGGTCTCAAACTCATGACCCCAAGCAATCCTCCCACCTCAACCTCCCAGAGTGCTAGGATTACAGGCATGAACCACTGCGCCCAACCAATAAATCATTATTTTAGGGTGGCTGGTTATGCAGCAGTAGCTAATTGACCATACACCATGACATCCCAGCCCTCTCTTACTCTGCCCTCTTGAACATCTTTGCACATGGTCTGCCCTTCCTGCCTCTGCACTGCCTAATTTATTTCTTAAAAATACAACCTCCCTCCTGTACGCTCAGCCCTATGTATAAAGGCATACAGGCAATTTATGCCTACATGATGGAATTTTATATTTCAGGGTCTCTTAAAAACTGGATAGCATAAAGTACCAGCTAGTGGGGCCAGCCATGGTATCAGAAATTGTGGCCCAAAGAAACAGTCTTGTGTATTACAATACACATTGTACATATCATATAGACATACACATCATATAGACATACACATCCCATCTCCTGTCCCAGTGGCACAATAGGTGAAGTAGAAATTGGATGCAAGAATGACCTTTTTAGGGTTGGGAAGGGACCCTTGTGGGGGTGCAGGCCTGGCAGAGTGCGTCTGTAGACCTGTGTGAGGTCACCGGGACTAAGCAGGAGCAGAAGCAGGAGCCTAAGGCACATCCACACACTTACAGCTTTGCTGAGGATTGACCTTGTTTTCTTGTGCAAGCATTCCACCTCCCTCTAATAAATTAACATTTATTAGAAGTCTACTGTAAATCAGGCAGGCGCTGGCTAAGCCCAGGAGATGACAAAGATAAATAATGAGTCCCTGCCCTGGAGGAACTTACTAGTTCATCATCCCAAAGGTGCAGAAAACTACTGGGAGCACATGCCAATAAATCATTAGATTCGGATTTAGTTATTTCCCCTAAAAGTCTGGAGGAAAAGCCAGATTAACCAATGATCAACAATTAGAAAGATCAATTAGGAAGATATTTGTATTACTTATTTATATTACTTTTTATGTATGAGTGTATAGTTCTTCAAATTTTACCCCTATTGTGTTTCTCTGTGCAAATACCATTGCTATTCAAAGCCAAACTCTTGACTTCAGCCCTGTCCCCAAACCCATCCTCCCACAGTTTTACCCACCTCTATAAATGGTACCTTCACTTACCTAGTTTTATACTATATCTTATCCATGGCAAATCCAGTAACTCTAACCTCATAATATATACAGACTTTGACCAATTCTCACCACCTCCACCAACGACAACCAAGTGCAAGAAGTCAGCATCTCTCATCTGTACTTTTGAAAAAATCTCATGACTGATCTTCCTGCTTCCATCCTTCTCCCCACCTTCTATTCTAACCAGCAGGCAGAAAGATCCTGCTCAAACATACATCAGATTAGGCTAATCCTTGGTTCAAACCTGTCCCACTTAAAATCCAATGGCCCCTCTCTAACCCTGCTCTAATCACACAGGGAGTATTGCTTTTCCTTACATCCACCAGGCATCTCTACCTCAGGGCCTTTGCACCTGCCATTCCCTGTGCCTGTGACCCCCCTGACCAAGATCTTCTTACGGATCATTGTTCATGATTTTCCAATCTTTGCTCTCATTTCATGTCTTTAAAAAGAACTTATTTGGCCACCATACCTAAAATAGCCAGCGCCACCCCCACCCCATCCCTCCTTGCAACATCCTTCATTCTCCACCCTTTTTTCCTGCTTAGTTTTTCTTCCTAGCACTCACCACTACCCTGTATTATACTATATATTTGTTTATGTACTTACTTGTTGCTGTTAGGAGCTCCCTAAATACAGAGGTCTTGGTTGTCTTGTGTGCTACCATATGTTTAAGCACTTTGAACATTACCTTGCTCCTACTATCTGCATAATTAATATTTGTGGAATGAATGCCTAAGTATTCACCTTAATTCTCCCAAAATTTATCACTTTCTTATTCTGTAAAATAGTGATTAAGTGAATGGGTGAGTCTATTATATAGCTCAAACAATATTACTCTTGGAATTTACAAAGTGTACATTGAACTCCCTTCCTTCTCTATGAAAAATACAATGATTTGACCTTGGACAAGTCACTTATCTTCTCTGAGCATTTCTTTTTCCTCCTTCAAAATAACTAAAAGCATCCCTTCTCCCCTCCCAACCCAAGAGGTAGGTGCTATGGTTACTTTCATTTCACTGATGAGGAAACTGAGCCCAGAAAAGGTAAGTCCATCTTTGCTGCCTCACCAAGAGATGTGGCCTCGAGGACGTGAATTCTGCCCAGGAAGTTCAGAGAGAGAGTCCCCCTGCAGATCACATTAGATGCAAAATCCCAGCACTTTGTGTTCTCACCTCCTACGACAGGGAGGGACGTACCCGCCCCAGGCCCCTCCTCTGCTCAGCCTGCCCCTTCCTGGTGGGACAGAGTGGGACTTGCTTCTGTCTGCAAGCGGGCTCTGTGCACGTGGAGCTCTGGTTTACCAGGAACACTTCCAGTCTTCGGGAGCCCCAAGGCCTACACTCTCCAGCGCCTTCTTGCCAGGCACAAATAAACAGTTGTTAATGTCTTCCTGGCTTATGCGCTTGAGGTCATCACACCGAGGATCTCCGCAATTGGCACAGGCTGGGGTGTAGACACCCGAAGCCTCCAGGCTGACAGCTGCATGGAGTCATTTTCAATTAGAGAATGACTTGGAAAAGAAAAAAAATAGAATCCAGCATCAAAGACTGTCCCAGAGCCTACCTGCCCAAGGCCTGGGACTCCCAGGTGGAGCCAGGCCCTGTCACTCTTCTGCTTGCAAGGAAAACAGCTCACTGTGTGCCCAGCCATGGGGAGCAGTTTGTAGAATCCTGCCCCTGGCAAAGGCTCTACTTCTAGACAGGAGAAGAGAGCACAGGTGCCTCGATAGGCTAGCGGACTGCGGGAGAGGCTCACGTTTTGCTGGTTCTCACACAGCACCGGGGAGCCGGCAAGAACTTCACAATCTTACGGAACTGGATTTGAGCACTGGTCTTGCTACACGCTGGTGGTGTGACCCTAAGGCGTGGGCACAAGGGCAGGGCAGCACCCCGGGACTGGGAACGGCAGACACCTTTACCCACGGCTGGCACTAGCGTGAGACAAGTGAGGCTCTTGCCTTGGGTATGAAATTTAAGGGAACACCAAAAAACATAGCCATCAGATAAAAACATATTTTAAGGAAATATTTTTTGAGTTAAAATTTATGTAAAAAAAATCCATGATGAACAAAATATCGAAATATTAAATAAAAACAGGCTCTGACTATGCTATTCCAAGCCATATTGACGCCTGACGGAAAAGGAAAACCCGTGCATACACACACACACACACACACACACATGTATTTGTGCATTTGCAATGGTTAATTTTTTCCCAGAACATTAAAGGAGTTTTAAAAATGTTGAAAAGAAAGTGTATAAAATTCACAGTATTTTAAACTTAAATATTTTATTTATATCAAAATCAGAATATATAATAATTTTACTTTCCTTGCTTAAAATAGAAGCAAACTCATCAATACTATTTCCAAATCTCCTTATTTGCTTATGTCATTTTCAGTTAAAAGGAGTTCTATGTTTGAAATTTCTCTTGACCTAGTGACTGTCTTAAATAATAGTTAATTAACTTCAGCTCACCAAAATTTCTTTTGCAGGACAGCAAGCACTGCAACTGGTATTGTCAAAGAAAGAGAATTCTCAAGGATACTTCCAAATTTAAATAAGAGGGCACTAAGCAAAATTCATGAATCTGTTTTAGAAGATCCAAACACTGATTTTATATTATAAATTATTGATATTGCATGTTAGTGAAAACTATTTCAGATGAAATTTCAACAGGACTTAAATCATCAGAATAGTTAAGAGCCAAGTCATTGACTGCTTTTTGTAAATCAGATGTATTCATGGAAACATTTCTATGGTTTTCTAACTTTTCTGCAGTTAAAAATTCAAAATCTGAAAATATTTAATTTCATATCTCTATTTCAAATGTAAACATAAGACATTTAAAATCTTAATTTCTACTTGAAATAAACTGGTTTCACTGTAATTGGTACATTTAGCCACAATTCATACACTTCCAGTTTCCTTTTTATTTCACTTATTTCCAAATTCAGGAAGTACATGTCTATCTCATGCTAAAGTTTTATGTTCATCAAACATTTTTAAGGTTATTTCCTCTCACTTGTAACACACAACTCTCACTTGAAAAAAGTTAAGCAAACAAGTAGATTTTGAAAGTATTGTTGATGAATTTGCTTCCATTAAAGCAAGGAAAACAAAATTATACTATGTCCAGTTTGGAACAAAATAAACTATTTAAGCTTAAAACAGCAGTCCCCAACCTTTTTGGCACCAGGGAGCAGTATGATGGGAGACAATTTTTCCGTGAACAGGGGTTGATGGTGATAGTTTCAGGGTGATTCGAGTGCATTACATTTATTGTGCAGTCAAACCTGTCTGCTAATGATAATCTGTATTTGCAGCCACTCCCGAGCGCTAGTGTTACCTTCTCAGCTCCACCCCAGATCATCAGGCATTAGATTCTCACAAGGAGTGGATCCCTTGCATGCTTAGTTTACAGTAGGGTTTGTGCTCCTGTGAGAATCTAATGCCACTGCTGATCTGACAGGAGGCGGAGCTTATGCTGTGATAGGAGCCATGGGGAGCGGCGGTAAATACAGATGAAACTTCGCTCTCCGGCCCGCCAATACCACGGATACTGGTCATGGCGGCGGCCGGGGGTGGGGGTGGGTGGCTGCAGGCTTAAAGTAATACTGTGAGTTTTGATACATCTACTTCCCAGATTATCAATATTTTTTCAACTAACATTCTGGAAAAGAGTAGCCATTATGCAAACATGTATGCAGGGACACTCAGTTTTCCCGCTGCCTCAGGCTCCAATGTGTCCCTGCAGGACACTACTGTTCCCACCCCTTGTTTTGAAATGGGGGTGCTTACTGGAACTGCAGACAGGGGGGAGCATGCAGGGGGCTGATTGGCAGGAGCTGGGACCTCTGCGGGGAGGGGAGGAGCCAGGGGAGCACCCTGGCCTTGCCCTTGTCCCTCCCTGTGTCTCCTGCTGGCGTCTCACGGACTGGACCCAGCTGCACGCCAGTGGGCATAGCAGCCTGCTGGAGTGGTCCGAGGGGGTCAGCCCGGCAGCTCCGAGCAGGTGGAGAAGGGTGGAGAGTATATCTGGAAGAGCAATTGAAGGTCTAATATGCTCAGTCTCAGTGTTGACTCAGAAATGGAAGAGAATGACCACCTCGTAAGGTTTTCGTATAAGGGAAATAGAGCAACGTATGTAAATTGCCTCAAATAGTTTGGCATCTCCCAAATTGGAGCCAATATTACAGCTGCAGTGGGGGAAGTAACTGCTGCTGGTGTCAGAGGGAAAGCAAAGAACTTACAGATTAGGGATCAAGGGAGGGGATGGGACAGGGTCCCAAGGCCACATAGGGCCACCTAGGCAGGCCTGACCCCAGGAGACCCAGCTTTGCCTTCAGAGAAACAGCAGTGGGATGGAAGGTGCTTCGACTCCTGGGGCCCCAGTCTCTTCATCTCATAGAGAGAGTCCGATAGTTACAGAACGGGTGCCTGTCTTGCAGGATTTTGAAGGCTAAGAGGAAATAATGCATGTGAAAGTATTTTTAAAACTATGAGCATGTTAATTTTGTACTTGGGGTGGGAGGGCTGGTGCTTGTTTCATCCTCAAAACAGGAAACCACATAAAAGCTATGGGGACATACTGTCTTCTTTGCTATGAAATCAGATGCAGAAACTATTTTCCTACTTTAGGATGCTGTGTGGATTGTCCTTGTTTGACAGACTGTTAACGATACAGAAGTAAGGAATTAAGAGATCCTAATACCAAGTCTGTCTCTGTTTCGCTGAAATACTTCACATCCGTGTCCTCCCTTTGGCGCTCAGGTTGGATTCAAACTATGAACTGCGATGCCCAGTAGAGCGCTTTAAGCCTTGGAGGAGATGAAGCTCGACTTCACGGCAATTCAAGATTTTGTCAGCCTGAGTGACCTGTCTCAGAAGAAACATGTACTCTGTGGTGGGGCTCAGAAGTAGAGAATGCAGCCACGTCTAAAAAGTTTCAAAACTTGAATGGCACATGGAATTACTTTCCATAGCCTGTTCTCCTGGAGGCAGAATTAGTTGGAAAGATCCCACGCTTGGATCCCATTGGCAGAGCCCAGCACAGGGCCCCTGGGCAGAGTCAGGGGGAGTGGAAACTGCGTGGCTGCCCACAGTTTGCAGAGGAACGATGACAGGACTTAGAACCGCTGGGTGATCTCCGAGCCCAGCGCCGGGGGCCTCAGGCACACCTGTGTGCAGTAATAATCTGGCAAGCCCAGGGCAGACGCTTCGCAGGGCAACAGAGGCAGGATCGTGTGGCAGCAAGCGGAGCTGGGGGACCTCCCAGGGGTCGGTCCAGTCCTGCCGCACTTGGCCCTGGCCCCGAGCCAGCCACCCATCAGCCTTACCTGACCGTGAGGGGCCTGGGCGGGGGAAGGGGTTTCATGGTCTGGGTGCTTGGGGGAATGACCCAGCCGTCTGCTAAATAGTCCGTTTCCTGGGCTTCTTACCCTGGAGATTGAGTCAGTGGTCATGGAGCACAACCTGGGACTCTGTATTTTTTACAAGTGTCTGGGGTAATTTTAAGGAGCAGCTGTGCTTGGGACCCATGAGCCCAAGTGGTCCCCAGGGTCCTGCCAGCCTGGCACTGGCACCCTCTTGCTCTGTGGGTGAAAGCTCTAGAGACAGCAGGTTGGAGCAGCATTTCAACGGGAGGGTGGAGAGGGGACAGTTTCTCTGGTGCAGGGATGGTGCTGCTGGGGTAGGTGCAATGACAGATTTTTTTTTTTACCTATTCCTTGAGTCCTGATTGGTTTTCATTTCTAACACCATGTGAGATCGCTACACTGCCTTGACTGTTCCCGTGTTTCAAATACAATAATTTCTCACCTAACCGCAGTAAAATCCAACTTACACTTATCTACATAGGTGGTGATAATATTGATGCTCAAAATACTGTCTGCACCCTCCCAGTCTGCTGAGAATTTCACTGCGGCCTGAAAACAACGTGTAAGGTCCGTGTGCCGACTCCGGGCTCTTCCTCAGCGGGCTGTCACACAGACAAGCAGGCGTCTCCCGGGAGCTGTGTCTTCACATGAGTGGTGTCAGTCGGCCCAGGGGAGACTGCAAGAGTGAGGGGGGCCAGGGGTGACAAAACAGAAGACTGGACAAAGTGACAGCACCGCAGGAGAATGCAGAGGCCCAGGGCCCCGGTCTGGACGTGGGGAGCACGGGGTGGCCCACTGGGCAGGTCAGAGGCTGCAGTCCGAAAGCCGGGACGGGGCTGGTGGGGCAGGGAATGGCCTGCAGAGGCAGCAGGTGTCAGCGCCAGGCCCGAGGCACACGTGAGTTGGGCTCCGTCCTGGAGATGGGCTGCGGCACAGGGCCTGCAGGCCGCAGGCAGTGCTGGGTGTCACTGCCCTGGGCCACGACTGCACACCAGGGTCCAGGACTGGTGTGGCCCAGGCCCTAGGTCTATGGCCTTCTGGGGGGGAGCCAGGTAAGAGCAGCTCCCTTTGGCCAGTCCCCGCTGTGCCCACTCTGCACCGCACTCCTTTCCTTCACAGCAGCACTCAGGAATAAGATGATGCCCACCTCATGGGGGAAGAAACTGAGCCTAGAGAGGTTCCAGGACAGGGTGGGTGGCAGAGCGGATGTTGAGGCCAGAGTCGACCTGACTGCAGAGCCTGTGTTCTGCGCAGGAGGCTAATCCAAATCCAGCGGCGGGAGGCTGGGCAGAAACCAGTCCACAGCCTGTGCCCGAGGCTGGAGTCGATGGTGGACAGTTGGTGAGGGCAACACAGGCTCCCGTGGGTCTCCCCAGCCTCTCTCGCCTGGAGTGCTGTTGGTTATGCAGACACCTGGGGGATCGGGTGAGGGGGCGGAGCTGACACTGGCTTGGCACCCCAGGCTCGGTGTGGAGGCCTGGCGGGGGGCAGGGGAAGGCAGGAGCGGTGAGGCGGGCAGGGCCACAGGTGTGTCCAACCTCCTGCTCTGCAGATGAGAAACCGCAGCCCAGGCCTTGCCTGAGACCCCACCGGCATCAGTCCCGTTAATGCAACGTCTGCAGGGAAATTTTGCGGTGAAGAAGAGCTCGGTGTGGTGTGGACCTAGGAGTCAGGAGGCTGGAACAGAGCAATTGTTCTTCTGGGAGGGTGACACTGGCGAGAGCTGGTCATGACTTCCCTGAGTCTCTCGTCATTCACCTGCAAAGGTGGAAGGAATGCTAACTTCTTGGGGTTCTTGCTTGGAGGAATCAGACCACACGGGTAAAGCACTGAGCACAGCGCCTGGCTTGTGCTGGGGCTACAGGAGCAGAGGGTCCTATCAGGTAACTGCTGAGGGAGCTGAGACTCCCGGTGGCCAGGGCAAAAGGAGAGAAGGCACAGGGGTGCCAGGGGGGATGTGGATGAGAGGTTGCCCCAGCCCAGGGGAGCCATAAGCTACATCACAAAGGAGGTGTGCGGGGGCTGCCCCCCACCGAGCCGGGGGGGAGCAGGGCAAGGGCTTGCAGCCAGCCCTCGAGGGTGGGCTTTCCAGTCCCAGAGGACGGGGCTCACAGCACTGCCTGGCTTGTGGCTCCTTCCCGCTGAGGGCTGGGATCCCACCTGCCTAGGCTCCTTGGACAGCGTCCAGAATGCCAGACAGCCAGACGTGAGGTCATGTGTTTACTGGAGGAGCCGCGCAGCTGGGTGGAGATGAGGGGCCGGGGCGGGGGCTCGGCTCCCCGGAGTGTTCCAGAGGGGCTTGAGCAGAGGCCTCGAGCACGGTGGGCGTCCGTGCAGGGCGCTGCCCTCTGGCTTCTGGGTGAGGCTCCTGGGCGGGCAGTTGTCGGCGCAGACACAGCCGACAGGCCCGATGGGCCCCTCGTGGGAACACGGGGCTGCCCCACACCTCGGGCGATTGAAACTCCCCGGGAGGTGGCTCTGTGTGGGAAGGAGGACGTTGCCCCCACCCCAGACACAGCCCCCACGGCTGAGAGGACAGGCAGGACCAGAGAAAGCCGCCCCAGCGGATTGGGCTGTCAGGCGAGATAGATGAAGTCACGGTACTCGAAGGGCTTCAGAGATGTCTAACCCAGCGCTCGCACTTCACAGATGGGGAAACTGAGCTCCAGAGAGGGGAAGGAAACTTCTCAAACAGCATGGGGAGTTGGTGATTATAGAAGGCTGAAAAGTGGCCCCCCCAGAAGGTACCCACGCCCTTGGCAGATGTGAGCAAGGGCAGGCTCCTGAGACGGGTGGACCATGCTGGACCACCCCTGGGGGCCCCAAGAGCAGTCACACGCGTCCTTACAGAGGGAGGCCGGGGAGACCTGAAAGCACACAGAGGGGAAGGCGACAACGTGGAGCTGTGATGAGGGAGATTTGAGGCGCTGGCCTTGAGGACTGCAGCTGATTCGACCACAAACCTCCCACCAGAGCCTGGCAGGGGCAGAGAACAGATTCACCCCCAGAGCGCCCGCAGTGAGTGTGGCTCTGCCAACGCCCTGATGGTGGCCCGGTGAAACCCACTGGAGACTTCCGGCCCCCAGAACTGGGGGAGAATAGTCCCATTCTTACGCTGCCACAGTTGTGGTGATTTGTTACAGCAGCCGCAAGGAAGCTAACACGGTGGCTTCCCAGGGCCAGGCCCAGCCTGGAGGTGGCAGAACTGTCACTCCCTACTGGACTGAGAAGAGGCGGCTGGCGGGGCCAGAAGGCAGGGGTCTCGTTCTGCATCACGAGCTCTCTCCACCAGCCCTGCTGAGGGATCTCCACAGAGACACGCCACTGGGGGAAGCCACGGGACACTAAGGGCAGGTGTGTTCATTTGTCCCGTGTGAGCAGTGGGAGAGCCGGCAAGACCGGGATGTAGGCAGGGCACCCCCAAAACCCCAGCTTCCTGCTGTTTACTGGGCCTTTAGTGCTGTCTAAACACAATCTGGGGTACTTACAGTTGAAGCCGCTACCGTGTGGCACCGTGTGGCACAGCCTTTGGCATCTCATTCGGCATCTCCCTGTGGCCCCAGGGGAGCTCCCGGGATTGCTGGAGAGAAGCTGTTTGCAGAAAGAACTGTTCAAGCTGGTTAGCTTTTCCTCCCCTGGCCAAGGTGGTCCTGGAGGATTCTTGCTTCTGCTGAGCCGGACAGGTTAGAGGCCTGCACCAGAGAATTTGCTAGAACTCAAGGGAACAGGCCGTGCGCATGGCAGTCATGAGAAAAAGCACCCGTCGCCAGCCTCGGTGTACCTGAAAGAATGGGGAGGTGGATGCAGAAGATGGGCCACCAGACCTGCACCCGCAGCCCAGAGCTGTGGGACTTGGTGGGGTGCCCGGCCCCCTGGAGGCTGCACCAGGTAAATGGGCCACCGTGCATGTGAAAGGACCATTGTGTGCTGCCCAGGTGCAGATGCCACGTTCCTTAGCTGGGTGGGTTTCCCTAACCAGCTCTGTCCACCCTGGTCCAGCCTGTCAGATGGAGAGTGAGAGAGCTGTGACCAGAAGGAACGCCTGACTCAGGGCCAACACCTCTCACCACTGACAAACAGCAGACTAACCTTAGCCTAGGACACACCACACACACACCTCCCCCAAGGAATTGGGCGTGGGATGGCCTTGTCCCTTGAGAGCCATCCGTCTAGAAGGGGACACTAAATGCATACACAGGAAATGACCTTATTAGAAAGCAACACCTTTGAAAGTGCTAAGTGACACAGCCCAGACAGAAGGTGGAAATGCTCAAAGCCCACACAGCTAGTGCACAGGGGCAGGGCCAGACCAAGCCAGAGTACACTTGGTACTCTCCCGAATTCTGACCCTGTGACCTTCAAGGTCCAAGGCCAGTCCTGTGCATAAGCCAGGAGAGGGGAATAGGGTGTGGGGTCTGGGAGAAGCGTCTCTTATCCTGCTTAGGGCAAAGAGCAGGAAAGGCATCCCTCTGTGAGTTGCGGGGGTGGCAAAGGAAAAGGGAGGTTCCATGTTGGTGACACTGTGGTCCCTGAGCATTGACACAGGGGACCATGCTGGTGGGAGGATCCAGCTGAACTTAGCCTAGGAGGTGGGATAGGGTCGGGCAGGGCTTGGCCAGGAGGAGCTGTGCTCCCCTGAAGCTCCGTGCGGTGGGGCCGAGCCCGGCATTGGCTCTGCCCTCTGTGGAGTCCGAGCCTTGGCCATGCCCAGGGGTTCATACAGCAGAGGGAAGCCATGGCCTCTGAGTCCTGCCCGCAGCATCAGGCAGAAACCACGGGACTGGCCCTTACAGGCAGGTGGCTTCTGGAGACTGGCCTGCTGACCTTGAGGGCGGGGCAGTGGAACTCTAAGGATAGAAGTTAATCATATTCCTCAGATTGTGGCAAACTGTGCTTACACAAAAGCTCTTATTGGTTTTATTTATTAATCTTTGTCTTCTTCATCCTTGACCCCCCAGTCCTTTCACCCACTCCCAATATGTTTGGCATGAATCTTTGAATAGGATCGAACTTTCTAAAATACATTTTAAATGCAGTGTGTGTGTGTGTGTGTGTGTGTGTGTGTGAGATGTATGTAAATGGCATCATGGACTTTCTGTTTCTTCTTTTTTTTTTTTAACTTAGCATTGTCTTTGTAAGACCTGCCCGTGCTGCTGTGAGTCTGGGTTTTGACTGCCGCTGCCTGGCGTTGCGTGGTCCACTCAGCCGCTTCCGACTTTCCATGCCCCGGGGAGGTGTGCCTGGTCTGCATCTGGCTCCTTGTTCACGTTCCCTGGTGACCAGGCATTGGGTCATCGTTCAGAGCGTGCTTAGCTATACTCAGTGCTCCCTGACTAATCTCCAGAGCACCTCCCTGCAGCAGTCTGTATTCTCCCAGCAGCGCACGGAGCTTTCTGTTTCCCTCGTCCTTGCCAACGGCATTGGCAGTCAGAGAGATGCCAAATTGTGGTTTCTGTGGTAGTTACCAGTGGGGGTTCCAGTCTTCATCGTTTAGCAGCTATGTGACCACATAGAAGCAGATAAACCACATCTCTGTCCTTCAATTTCTGTATCTATGAAATGGAAATATTAATATAATTACCTTATCTGGTTGTTATGAGGATTAAATAAATTAATGAAAAGTGTGGTATATGTTAAGTATTCAGTAATTACCAGTATTAGTACAGGTAGTGCTTGCTGCTGCTACTCCTAGTATTACCACTTTTAATGAGGTTTACCCCTCTCACATACTTGTTAGCCATTTGCGTGTTCCCTGCTGGGAACTGCTTAGCCATATTCTCCTTCCCTTATGCCACTGGCTCCCATGTTTGTGTTGCGGATTTACAAGTGTTTTGAACATTGTAGATACTAATCTCTTGCTTATTTTTTGTTGTTGGAAATACCTTGTCTCAATCTGTAACTGGTTTGTAAACATTGACAGTGGTTCCTTTACTGAACAGATTTCTAATAAAGTCAAATCTATCTTTTCTTATCTCCTTGTGGTTTGTACTTTTGGAGTGTTATTTAGCAAATCTTTTTCCATACCACAGTGACAAATATATTATCTATTTCTGTTATTAATATTGTAATTTTACTTTTCACATACAAGTAATTAATTATCAAAAATCAACTTTTTTATAACATAAGCATACTATTTTATTTTATTCACTATATTCCTCTTTTCTTCATGATTTTGCAGTGATTAATATGTATGAATTTAAGAAATAAATATATAATATGAATATAATTAGTCTTTTTAGCACTCAACTCTATTGCATTGATCTCCATCTATCACATTGCTTTTGTTACTTTACTACTGTGGATTTGTTTTCATATTTTCCTATTGCATAAGGTGACCTGTCCTAATGTGTTTTTCTTTTACAAAATTTAATTAGCTATTTGCGGATCTATTAATATATTCTTTGATACACATTTTGGTATAAATTTATTATATTCCTCAAAAAATCCATATGAGATCTAAATTGGAATTGCAGTGAATTTACGGATTACTTTGGGGAGGGTTGGACATCTTTACAATGTTAGGTTATCCATTCATGAACAAAATACATTTCTTCCTTTGTTTCAATTCTTTCTTATTTACTTTAATTGAGGTTTTTAACACATCTACATGAAGATCTTACACACCGTTTATTTTAAAACTAATTCTAGTTTTTATTGCCATTTTAATTGTCTCATTTATTTTTATGTATTTTGAGTTGGGTTTTGCCGAAATACTGCAATGTTACTGATTTTTTATAAATTGACCTTTCATTTGTAAGTGTTGGTGAACACTGGCAAGTTCCAGCAGTTGGACTGATGCTTCTCTTGGTTGGTTTCTCGATGCGGATGATTCTACCACCTGCCAATATTGCGTTTTTGTCTCTTCCCTTTCTGTCATTGTTTCTCGTACTTTTCTTCTTTTCTTTATTGCACTGGCCAGTGACCCCAGTGCTACATGAAAGAGCAGTGGCAATGACAAGCACCCCTGTGCTGAGGCTCAGCATTCATTAGCAGATGTGTCTGGAGTTTCTCTCCTGAGAATAATGTTTGCTGTGGGGTTTGGGTACATATTCTTAATCAAGTAAAGAGATTTCTACTTCTAGTTTTCTGAGAATTATTACTATTTTTACTATTATTCTGCAAAAGGTGCTGAAATTTATTTAATCGTTTTTCTGCATCTATCAAGATACTCATGTCATTTTGTTCTCCTTTAGTCTGTTAATTTTGTGAGTTACTTTGAGAGAATTTTTGTATTGTTACTTTTTCCTGAAAATATTCACTTTGATCGTGGTACATTTTTTAAATACACAGTTGGGTTCAGTTAACAAATACTTTCTTTGGTGGAGAGTAGTCATATATATGTTCAGAAATGAAATGAATCTTTTGAACTATCATTTGCTGACTTTGGATTCAAGGTTACCTCATAAAAAGTTGGGCAGCTTTCTCTCTTTTTTTCTCCTGGAACAACTTGCATGAGATAGACTATTTTTATATTGTTTGAAGTTTAACAGCACTCTCCTATAAAACTTTCTGAGTTTTGGGCTTTGTTGGAACATGTGGGGATTTGAGGGAGCATTTACTATTTCAATTTTTAAAATAATGATTGATTTATTCAATTTTTCCTTGGCCAGTTTTGCTTTATTAATCAGAAGTTTATATACCATACCTAAGTTTTGAAATATTTTTCTATAATAGTCTATGATAATCTTTTTATTATTTTCAAAACACTTTTATGTCTTCAGGGTTTTTTCATTCATTTTGTATTTTTTCATTTGTATCTTCTTTCCTTTTCATAAAATTTGAATGCCTTGCCAGAGACTTATCAGATGATAAACATTTTTATAAAACCAACTTTGAGTTCTGTTAAATTTTATACTTTTTTCAGTTCTTTATTTGTTCTTGTCTGCTCTCATTTTTATTTTCTCTTTTTTTCTCAGTTCTTTGGGTATACTCAACTGCTCTTTTTCTAATTTCTTAAGTTGAAAGCTTAGCTCATTTGTTTTTGTTCCTTCTTGCTTTGTGATAAATGTATTTAAAGCTCTAAATTTCTCTCAAAGAAGTGATTTAGTTGGGTTCCACAAATCTCAACATATAATGCTTTAGTTTTGTTTCATTCTGTGATTTCCCCTTTAACTAAAGGGTTATCCATTAATATGCTTTTTAGTTTCCAGCCATATGGGATTTTTAAAAGCTATCCTTTTGTTACCAAATATCAATTTTATAGCATTATGGTCAGAGATGTGTGGTAATGTTGGTTCTTTGGAATTTATTGAGGCTTCCTTTGTCACCCAAGTTAAATGTTGACTTTTGTTAATGTTCCATGTGTTCTTTAAATGAATATTCATTATATATTTATTAGGTGTGAAATATATGTGTATTAGTCCAGACTTATTAGTTGTGTAATTCAAATCTACCCATTCTTTTCTTTTCTTTTTGTTGGTTTAATTGATTAGTTTCATAGAGGAATGTGTTAAAATCAACAACTATAACAAATGATTTATCTACTTATTCTAATAGTTATTTCTCAGTTTTTTAAATTTATAGATTTCAAGTCTTTATTATTGTGTGCATATATTAGTTACCATTGTATTGTCTTTATCTATTGTTCATTTTACTGGTATATATTATCTCTCTTAGTTCTTTTCGATGATGTTCACCTTAAAATCCATTTAGTCTGATAAAATTGACAGCTTTGCTATGTTTTTGGTACATATTTGCTTGATATGTATTTTCCATATGTTTATTTTTACATATAAGTATACACAAAGATATTATATTTATAACATAATACGGAGGATATAAAAATTGAGATTTGAACTTTGATCTTCTTCTTTTGCCCAAATTCCTTTCTAAGGGGCCTCGTGAGTCACACCTACAAATGTTAAAATCTCATTAAACAGGTTTTGTTAACCCAACATAATGTGATGTACTTCCCAACCTAATTCTGGTATAGCATCACCTGAAAATGGAAGACCCCCTTATCTTAACTCAAGCATCCCAGCAGATCCCTATCTTAACTCAAGAGATCCTCCTGTCTGGATCTCCCAGAGTGCTTAGACCCTTAACTTAAGCATTTCCTTTCTGGTCTTTTAGATAAAGCCTAACTCTTTCAGCCAATTGCCAGCTAAGGAATTCCTAAACCCACCTATGACTTGTAAGACTCTGCTTGGAGATGTCCTGCCTTCTCCAGCCAAACCACGGGATGCCTTCCATGTATTGGTTTATGACTTTACCTGTAATTCCTGCCTCCCTGGAGTGTATAAAACCTAACTGTAACCCACAAGGCTTCATGAGTGTGGCTCCGGGCCATGGTCCTCAAATTTGGCTCAGAATAAACCTCTTTAAATTATTTTTGAGTTTAGATTTTCCATCCACAAAATCAATAAAATATGTTCACAAAGCCACTACGCAGCTGAAGCAGTAGAACATCAGCCCCTGTGTGCTCCTCCCCATCCCACCACTCTCCCTCGCCCCCAAAGGTCACCTGAATTTTTGTCTATCATTGCTTCATTTTTCCTTGTGTTTTTCACATATTCACGTATTCCTAAACAGTAAATCACTCAATTTTTTATGCTTTTGAGTTTTGCATGAATGAAAAAATATTTTACATATCTTTCTGTGACTTGCTTTTATAATGTTGTTCAGTATTACTTTAATGGCTTGTCCACATTTCTGTGTACGACAATGGTTCATTAACGTTTACTTCTGGATAGTATTTCACAATGGCAATATGATTTATATATAATATATACTTATAAAATATGCATCCCAATTTATCTATTTTCCTATTGCTTTCCAGTTCTTGTTTTTCTTTTGCTATTTCAGCATTGCTGTCATGAGTATTCTTGTCTCTCTCTCTCCTAATGTACATGTCTAAGAGTTCTACCTCAGTTGGGAATTTTGAACTAAGGCTCGGGCTCTAATTTCTGGGTATGCATTTCCTCAAAGGTACGCACATTTTTAGAAAACAGGTTGAGTATTCCTTATCTGACATGCTTGGGACCAGAAGTGTTTTGGATCTCAAATTTTTCAGTTTTTGGAATGTTTGCATTATTACCAGTTGAACATCCCTAATCCTAAAATCTTCAATCTGAAATGCTCTAGTGAGCATTTCCTGTGAGTATAATGTCAGTGCTCAAAAAGTTGAAAATTTTGAAGCATTTTAGATTTCAGATTAGACATGCTCAGCCTGTTTTATATATATATATTATAATTTCTCACTCCATGTATTTTGACCTATCTTTCCTAAATTGTTTTTGACTCTCTATGCTTCATTTTGGAAAATTTCTTCAAATGTATCTTCTGAGTCACTAGTTTTCTCTTCAGCTGTCTACTTTGCTATTTTACCCAGCCATTGAGTTTTAATTTTAATGATTATATTTTTCAGTTTCTAGAAGTACCATTTGATTCATTTTTAAAATCCAGTTGGTTTCCTGTATAATCTTTGGTCTTGCTAATTTAAGTAATATTTTTATTTCTTTAAGCATATAAAGTATTTTTTTACATTCTTTATATGATATTTCCAATATCTAAAGCATTTTCAACTCTAAGTTTGATGGATTTTTATCTGAGGTTGGATATTAATAAAGAGCGAAGCAGTTTTCTGTGTGAGATTGTATCAAAGAAGTAGGCGTATTTCCATAGATTCCAGCTGTGCTGGAGGGGCCAATCCCAGGAACTAGGCTTGAGAAGAAGCTCTAAGGCCCCGAGCCAGGGCTTTCTGTCCTTTTCTCGTCCTTTATGATATCTACATTGAAAAGCATAAAATTGGCAAGTCATTGATCTCTCAGGCCGCTGAGCCTTGGCCCTCTGATCCCCTGAGACGCAATCATTCCTCTTAGCCTGAAAATGCTCCCTGATTTGCCTTTTTACCAAAGAACCCAGAATAAATGAAATTTGTACATCCTGGAATTAATTTCATTTTACATTTGCAGAGTTACACGTGGAAGAAGTGTGTCATTTTCATGCTGGCTGTATCTTTCCAGTACCCTTAGAACTGTGACAGAGAAATATCCCATTCCCCACCTCTGCTAGCCAGACAGCAGAAAGAATCAGCGCTTGGGAGAAAAGGCGGATGCTTTAGGAAGAGCCAATTCTCAGTGGGAATTGTATGCAAAGTTTGTTTGTCACCTCTCCAACATCGTTTCACCTTGATGTAGTTCAGTTATCCACCTTCAGAGGGCTTGTTCTTCAGGGGAGACCATGGTAGTTTCTTCATTCTTACCAAGAGACACAAGAAAGAGCTTGCCCTGTGCTTCCACTGGATGTTGCCATGTCTGGATGAGACGGCCAGAGCTACTGCAGCCACTTCTGACCACGAGAGGAATCTGCTTGAAGATGAAGCCAACCAACAGGACACAAAGCCAGAAGAACCAAAGGACAAGGAGCTGGGTCCTGACACACTGCACTGGCTCTGCCTGTGACTCCTCGTGTCAGAAAATGAATCCCCTATATGAACCCCTCTGGAGTTCGGGTTGTCTGGAACTTGTAACCAAAACATCTGAACTGATTCAGAGGTAGGAGGGAATCACAGAGCTAGAGAATGGAAGGGAGCTAAGGGACTGTCCAATTCCCTACAGACTTTCCACACTTGGAAACTGAGACAGTCTGTGACTGATTCCTGTCACCACCAGTAGCACTGGATATGACCATGTGGCTATTTTGGCCACTGGAAGTCACTATAAACCTTTGACCCATGCAAGCTGAAGTGATATATGCTGCCACCAAGTAGGAGCTTGAAGAACGAATGCACAGCTTCACAACTGCCTTTCTCCTCTTCCACAAGAGAGCGGCTATTCTGTCAACCCGGGCCATAAACGAAGACCGATACAGGACAGAGGGCTGCAGCCTTCTCACCCTACGATGGACATGCAACATGGGTAAGAAATAGATCTTCATAAATGTAATATACCAAGATTGAGTTGTTACTGCAGCAAAATCCAATGAAAGCTAGCTAATACATTAAAGTTGATTAACAGGTCACTAAATTATTTTTTCCTTGAAATAGTTTGAATTGGATTCCTATCATTTGCAGCTAAAAAGGTTATCACTAATATACTGTCTTATACTGTTCCTTTTCATTTGTTTATGTTTCACAAGTTCCCAGAGTGTGAAGAGAGAAATCG